>NC_073346.2:8737857-9342500 GCF_027580225.2 Misgurnus anguillicaudatus
ATACGTATAATATCGACGTGTTGACACGATGAAACCGTTAATTTTTTTCGTATTAAATGTCATGTTCTTTCTGATCCCATTTTTAAACCCTAGTTAGTGTGTAATGTTGCTATAATAGCATAAATAATACCTGTTGAATGATAAAGCTCAAAGTTCACTGTCAGGCAATATATTTTCTTTAACAGAATTCGCCTTTCAAAGCCTACAGCAAATCTCTACTTCCTGCTTTAATGACATCACTAGCACAGTTTTTTGACTAAACTCCGCCCACAGGAATATATCAGTCCCACCCAACCCAGTCTCACGGAGTTCAGTATAAATAGCACGAAGTATAAAAATCATGCCATTCATACGCCAAATTCCACTTTGGCGTGCCTTTGATACGCCCTGTCTCACAAAGTTTCGTTATATAGTCACGTATTTTTTTTATTCTTTTTTCGTGCTATTATCACGAAATTTCATGTTTTTTTGTGATCGTATAACGAATTCCTGTTTTCGTGTGATTATCACGTATTGGTTACTCGACTGTTTTGGCCTATTTTTAAACCATTGGCGCTTCGGTTTAGGGTTAGATTTGGTGCTTGCATTAGAATGTCACTTTATATATTGATCCATACAATTTTTTCTGATTTATTTTTTTATATGTCGCCTGGCGTTAGGGTTAGAGTTGGGTTTGGTTAGGGATGTCATTTTATGTAAATCTAACCCTAAACCGAAGCGCCAATGGTTTAAAAATAGGACAAAACAGTCGAGTAAACAATACGTGATAATCACACGAAAACAGGAATTCGTTATACAAACGCGAAAAAACACAAAATTATGTGATAATAGCACGAAAAAAGAATAAAAAAATACTTGACTATATAACGAAATTTCGTGAGACTGGGATGGATACGCCAGTCCTTCCCATTCACTTAAACGGCGCATCTTTTTTTGTCGTTTTATTTATGTTTCTCAATTTTTTTGCTATTTTTACCATTTTCGCTTGGGTTTAGGGTTAGAACAACTTTTTGTTATTAACTCTTTCACCGCCAGCATTTTTAAAAAAAGTTGCCAGCCATCGCCAGCGTTTTTAATGATTTTCACCAAAGTTTAATGCCTTCCAGAAAATGTTCTTCTTCAAATATATAAACATACAATATACCAAACGAATAAACAGACCCTCTGCTTTCAAACAAAAAAAAAAAACGTTTCATCCTACCTTGAATAGTTCTTTTGTAATCAGCTTTTGAATATGGGTAGGTTTCTGCAAAACACCACATTTTGAGCAAAAAGCTGAGATAATTCCATTTTTGTGACGGACTTTTCATAGAGATCCCATTCAGAGCGATCTTTAAAACAGACACAGACATGCAGCAGCTTGCCAGAGGGCAATACTACCGGGTTTAAAAAGTTGTGGAAGGGCGCCACCTGGTGGATAATAGCGGTATTGCGGAAAGACGGAAAATCTCGTCATTGGCGGGGAAGCGTTTTCTCTTATTTGACGAGATATCTCGTCAATGGCGGGGAAAGAGTTAAACCCCAGTTCTAACCCCAACTCCAAGCGACCGTGGCTTAAATATAGACAAAAACATGGAGAAACCTGTATATTAAATAACCTCATTAAGCTAACCCTAAACCCAATCGAAAATGGCTTTTAAAAACAGAAAAAAATTTAGAAACCAATAAATAAAATGACAAAAAGAGATGGGCCATTTAAGTGAATGGAAAGGACGGGCATATCATATGCACGCCAAAGTGGAGTTTGGTGTATGTATTGCACGATTTTTACACTTTGTGCTATTTATACGCATCTATGTGACACTGGGTAGTCCCAGCTAAGCTAACGGCAAGCTAAACTGCTGTCGATTTCACAACACACTAAACAAACTACACAATCACAGCTTGATACGTATTTCTGAAGGAGGGACTTCACAGAACAAGGAAGACATCAGTTCGTTTTTAGGACAGTGAAAACAGCGCTATACAGATAAGTCAATTGTGTGAATTTTTTTTTACACGTGAAACATGAACACACGTTATATTGCGCACTGTAAACACAATTAAAGCTTCAAAAACACAGAAAGAATGGGACCTTTAACAGCTTTACAGACATACAGATTTGTACGTATTTCATAATTATTAAAAAAAGCGGGCATTGGCGTGTCTTACTCATATAAATGACATTTTTTCTGACTTAAATAAATAAGGCAGTTTACTCATTTACTGTACCTAATAAAATGTCCATGACTTTCAGAGAATTACATAGTAATAAATAAGATTTGACTTTAAACTTTAAAATGAATAACATTTCTGTAATCATCTCAGCAGCGATCGTAAACCTCAAATCTTGCGTTCGTTATGAATTCAAATTCAAATATTGCGCCTCAAGAAGCTTTACGACACAATGCTTCATGGCAGTGATATCAAATGCTCATTGGCTCTCGCGTGCTACGTCACAGATTTGCAACATTGCCGTCTTACTGTCGATGTACGTTTCAAATTTGAAATGTGCGCCTTGACAGAGAGAAGCTGGATTAACGTTAATACGTCTCTGTACTTCATATACTCCAGAGAAGATTTGAACTACTTTTGGTACTGCTTTTGAAACTTTGTAATACATTAATTATTGTGATTATTGTGATTACATTGTCTGTCTGTTATGTTTTTTTATTTCTAACAATAACAATTGCGTATAAATAGCACAGGAATATGTCAGTCCCAGCCAACCCAGTCTCACGGAGTTGCGTATAAATAGCACAAAGTGTAAAAATCGTGCAATACATATGCCAAATTCCACTTTGGAGTGCATATGATACGCCAGTCCTTCCCATTCACTTAAACGGCACATCTTTTTTTGTCGTTTTATTTATTGGTTTCTAAATTTTTTTGCTTTTTTTACCATTTTTGCCTGGGTTTCGGGGCAGAACAACTTTCTGTTATATAAAAATGAAACCCTAACCCAAACCCCAACTCCAAGCGACCATGGCTTAAATATAGACAAAAACATTTATTAAATGTATATTGTATATGAAATATCCTCCTTAAGCAAATCTCAAATCTTACCCTAAACCCAAGCGAAAATGGCTTAAAAACAGAAAAAATGTAGAAACCAATAAATAAAACGACAAAAAAGATGTGCAGTTTAAGTGAAAGGGAATGACTGGCATATCATATGTACGCCAAAGTGGAATTTGGCGTATGTATTGCACGATATTTACACTTCGTGTTGTTGTTAAATGTCCTACACATTTCTGTCCATTAAATTGCATAATTTATAAAAAGAAAATACAATATATTTAAATTTTTTCGATTAAAGGGTTTGGGTTTAGGGTTAGTGTGCGTTTTATAGCTGTAAAAAGGTAATAATGCTACAATGAAATGTTGCAAATATGTCTACATTTAAGTTTTTCTGTCTCAATTCCATGTTACACAGATTGTCGTACACAACTTGTTCAAACCTGTTTTAATCACCAAACATACTTAAATTTGTCTCCATCCATACAGTGAAGGACAGCAGACATTTCTCAGGAAAAGAAGGCAGTTCTTACAGTTGGCATGTTGGCCCTACAGGCCCTGGAGCAACCCAACTAAAGGGAATTGTCTTCTTCAAGGCCTCAGGGTTCCCTGAAGGAGCCCCGGCTGTACTGTGTACCCAAGATAAATGTGCTTATTTCAAAAAGTTACTCCTTGAAAATGCTCCTTAAACTCCAAATAAAGAGCAAGTGAGACCATTTAGTGATTTCTATAGCGTGGCAGAATCACATTTCCAGAAGCGTTTATGCAAAAAGCACATGTGCGAATAAGTATCTGGCAGCATTTAAGATCCCGATTCGTGTTCAACAGTTTGTTTCGCTCATGCCAAAAATTTCATGTTACACTGTTATTCAAATGTTAAAAATACTGGAGGAAAGCTTTCTTTGAAGCTTATCTTAGTTGCTTATGATGAAAGGGGTGATGTTGGTAAAACAATGTTTTCTAGATTCAGCAGCTATTAGTGATCTGAGAGCAGTTTTACAGTCATGTCTTTCCAAGATCATTCAACACAAAAAAAAAGATTCAAAACAGAAATAATGAGCCCTGCATGTCAATTAAGAAACAGAAAGAAAGAAAACATGAATATTTACATAGTTAAAATAGGATTATTGAGGGCCCTTCTCATTGTTTTTCTGTAACACAGATCAGATTTGGAAACACTGGTGTAGGTCCCCCAGGATAAACATCTCGTATCCCCTCACTGTCTGAAATAATGGGAGATACACAGAGTCTTTGTTTGCTTTACATTCCCAGGATTCAGATATTTGATATTTTCTAACATCAAACACAATAAACGTGTTACCAGAGACTTTTTGGGATCTTCATAGGGAAAGTTATTTCATTGAGAGCAAGTCACTGATGTACTATACATAATAAAATGAAAAAAATCAACCTTGGTAACTAATTTTTTTTGGCTACACACCCAAATTCCAAAATAACGGTTCCAGTTTAAACAATAAATTATTGTTTTATTATTATCTTTATTGTTTTTTACTGGGATAGCCGAATTAGACGCAGGAAGAACATGCAAACTCCACCGAGACTCGAACCTGGGACCTTCTTGCTGTGAGGCAACAATGCTACCCATTAAGCCACTGTGTGTCCAGATATCTTACTGCAGTGGTTCCTAAACTTTTTCAGTGTGCGGCCCCCCTTGTGTACGGTGCATTCCTTTGCGGCCCCCCAAAGAAAATTTATGACAAAAAACTGTTCTAAAACTCAACATTTTAATAATAAAAAAACCATTAAATTATACAAAAAGTAGTGCTTTTGGTTAGTAGCCTTATTTTTTTAGGGTTAATTACACATAATTCATGATAAATTAATGTATTTCATAAAATGTCATAAAACTGGGGCCCCCCTGGCACCATCTCCCGGCCCCCCCGGGGGGCCCCGGCCCCCAGTTTGAAAACCACTGTCTTACTGTATTCAGATCAAAACTTAGCTATAAAACACCAGAAAATATGCAAACATACCCACAAAGAAATGTCACATATGTTCCTGTAGAGCATTGCATTAGTAGCGCAAAGGATTAGTTTGATTCTTAGGGAACACACATACTGTACTGCTTGAATGCATTGTAAATTGTTTTGGATAAAAGCGTCTGCCATATGCATACAATGTAAATGAGAATTAACATGAGACAATGAAGACCAACAGTATTCTTAAATAAAAAATACAAAACCTGATGGTGTTGTTGAGCCTCTAAATGAATGTTTTGCTCCTCAGATCAGATGGAGTCTTTTCCTCAGAGTGTTTAGGAGCACAACTCCGTGCCAAATCCAATTTACAGCTCGGGAGGAAGAAGGGGGAGAAACCCACAAGGCTCAGAGAATACAAATATCACTCCGGGGGATGGCGGTATCTCCCCCAGCACACCAGGCCTGCTCTCCTTCTCAAGTCATCAGATGCCTCGCGCTGTGGAAAGCACTCATGAAAAAAGTTGCCAGGGCGTTTTTGTAAATGCAAGTATATCACATCAAATTGAATTAAGTTTGTGCTTCATTTGTATTGCAGATAGGAGATAGGATGAGACTCTGGAACGGCTCCGGTGGATAATCCCGCAGATATTCGCCGGCATTCCCGTGAGCCTCCACTGAAATGGAGGAATGGGGGGAGTCAGGTGCACCTCCTTGAAAATTTGTTGCTCAGTTGGCGTAGACATTTGTAACATGCTTAACACATTTTTTGGAAAAATCTATAGGGAATTTCCTGGTTTGATACAAGTTTACCTCTATCGGTTGCATCTTTGGCATAGACAATCGCTATACTTCCATTTCATGGCAACTTTACCTGAAAACTTGAAAGTTTGTGACCCTTTCAATGAAGTTAAAGAAATAAATATCCACCTCACAAAAAAAATGCTGGGTTATTTTTCTATCCAAATGCAGGGTTGAGCTTTTTGGGTCATTTAATTGGCTTATTGTTTCAGTCTTGGGTTGTTTTTTTGGGTAGTTTTGTGTAACCCAGTTATTGGGTTAATATTTGTTTCCATAGCCTATAAAAACCTAAGCAATTGACATGTTGTAATAAGGGAAGACCAGTGACGCGTGACAATTAATGTCATGTACACTGTCAAAAATAAAGGTACAAAGCTGTCACTGGGGCAGTACCCTTTAAAAAAGGTCTTAATATGTACCCTTTAGGCAGGGACGTAGCACAAGGTCCCGGGCCCTATGCATGGGCAGTCCTGATGGCCCCCCCTCATTTTTCCATTTTAGTTTTTGAATCACTACTTGAACAAACTGTATGATAACCAAACAAGACTTGATTCAGTCTTATTTTATTCTGCCGAGTGAACAAGATATTACATCTTTACATTACTTAGAACATTTATTTTTATTATGCTTTATTACTTTAAAGCATAAATTAAATTTTAAATATGCCATTTTAGTTTTGTACAGTAACAAAAAGCTCAATTCATAATAAAAGACAAAAGAAACTTCACTGTCACTAGTCATTTTTATCTAGAGAAAAAAGGCTATGAAACAAATGCTATTGCTTACATGCTATAGCTTCCTCAAATGTATAGCTTATACTGAAGTTTATTTCCCAGTAAATGCCCACTGACGTTTATAATATAATGTTGACATAATATGTACCAAGCTACTGTCACGGAGTGACGTTTTGTGGGGGCGGAACCAAAAGTAGGGAAGATCGACTACTGCAAACACCGGAACTTCCGGTGTTTCCCCGAAGAGCAAATCAGGCCGTATTGAGTACAGGTGTGGGCAATAAAGACAGCGATTGCTGATAGGACATTGAGGAGGAGGAGCAGAGTACAAAAGGAGCTTTGAAAACGCAAACTGGGTGCTTTTTGATGGACATTGTTGCTGCTGTGCAGACCTGTGTGTGTTTGGTCCACACCGATCCCTTGGGGAAGACAACGGAAGCCTGTTCGCGTTCTCAATAGAAGGAAAGAGGTTGAAGGTGACTGGGTGAAGGGAATATTTGGCGATTTACTTTTGACTGGGCTGAATACAAGGATCTTATATAAAATGGCGTATGGATGTGTTGACTTATGCAAACGTTCTTAGGATTACTCACCAGAGCTGGCGCTTCTGAAGATCGAGGACGACGAAAGAGCTGGGATAGGAAGAGAAGACCGGCAGTGTGTCAACAACGAAGCGTGAGTAGCAGTGAATGTATTGATACGAAATATTCAGAAGAAGAGTTACCTGGCGTGTGTTGTGAGTGTGTTGAAGAGTTCCGGCCCCACTACGGAAGGAAACGTGGGTGAGCTGTGGATGAACTGTGGAGCACGAGTGAGGAGACCAGCCGGTAAAGCATCCTCAATATATGTAAGTAACCGAATGTAACACACTGAGAAAATTGCTAGCGGGTATATACATTTAACCTGTGCTGTGAGTCTAACCAGCAGGGTTCTGGCCCCACTGGCGAGAGAAACGTGGGTGAGCCGAGAGTGTAACTAGGAGCGTATAGGGGTCCGTCAACTATATCTATGTGTCATTTTCTTTCTCTGTGACGAGAACAACGCCCAACCAGCCTCACGAGGGGTCTGAGTCTAGCTGGCCAAGTCCATAATTCACGTGAAGTGTGTGCAGAGTGCTGTGGGTGAGTTGTGACTTTCATTGTGTGTGTACACTAAAGCTTGCTGTGTGATGCTGTGCTTTTAGTGACTGAAGCCGCCTTTGGCCCAGTACAAATCGTGAAGAGGTAACAGCATGTTGAGGCCTGGATCACATGAGAGAAGGCAACTAAATTAGGACTCCCTGTGTGCTAGCGAGAGCCCGCGCCGATCCCGAGAGCAGGCAGTGGGGAAGCTTAGCTGGAGATCAGAGTGAGTAGTGGTTGATGTGCACCGTATCGACCGAGGGTCATTATTGTGAACAGATCTGCATAGAAGAACCATCTGTGTGCGGAGCCTCGTCGAGGGTTCGCCCCAGCTCAGGACCCCTGAAACCGGAAAGGAGGGGGAGCCAGGGAAGCGTTCGGCTCCGCGCAGCCTGACCCAACGTCCCCACGACACCCAAGCAGCCCAGGTAGACTGGGAAGTACCCTTGTCGCCTGGAGGCCCATCGGGGGAAGGTACACGGTGCACAACTGTCACTGTGAAAGTCCACTGCCCGGAGGAGCGTTGGGTGAGCTAAGTCTTGTGAGTAACTTACCTGTGTGGTGCATAACCTACCTTTGCTTACAGCATTACCCTGAAGAACGAAAAGTCTCAGTAGTGTGAATAGCTTACCTCTGGGCGTGTACATTACCTCTGCTCTAGTAATCGCCCTGAAGAGAACGAAAAGCCCCAGTCTTGTGAGTAACTTACCTTTGTGGTGTGTAACCTGCCTTTGCTTACAGCATTGCCTGAAGAAGAACGAAAAGTCTCAGTAGTGTGAATAGCTTACCTCTGGGCGTGTACATTACCTCTGCTCCAGAAATCGCCCCGAAGAGAACGAAAAGTCCCAGTCTTGTGAGTAGCTTACCCTTGTGGTGTGTAACCTACCTGTGCTTACAGCATCGCCCTGAAGAGGAACGAAAAGTCCCAGCCTTGTGAATAACTTGCCTTGTGGTGCATAACCTACCCTTGCTTACAGCAGTACTTTGAAGAACAGACGACAGGCCCCAGTCCTGGTGAATACTTACCTTTGTGTAGCTAACTTTACCTCTGTTGCAGCACGACCCCGAAGGGAAAGCAAGTTGTCCCCGCCTTGTGGCAGGATTTACCTCTGTGGATCGTGGAAAACCCCCTCCTCACTGCCTCGTCCTTGCTGGCCGGGAAGTGTCCAGTGAAGGCCACCCGAGAGAACCTAAGGGCGAGAGAGAGAGGCGAGAGTATTAGGCAAGTAGTGAAAAGTACTGGACCAAGCCACTAATTGTGTTCTCCCTGTTCTGCCTCCAGGAGAAGCGGAGGGCGCCACGGATGAAAGGAAGCCCTGGAAAAGAGTCCTAGCCCCCGCTCCACATTTGCAATAACCCTGGAGATGAGAAGTGTGTTTTAAACTGCCCTTCCCTTTTCCCCTTTGCTTTTTAAATATTTAATAAAGTTGTATTTTAAACTTAGTATACTTGTTTTTGTCTGGCCATTGGGGTGGCTTTGGGAACCTCCTCGAGGTGGAAACTAGGAAGGAGCGTGACCCTTTAGCTATCTCGGGTCCGCTCCGACCTGTGACACTACCTTTGACACTGATTGCTAATTTTAGATATTATAGCCTATTCATTTAAAAATAAACATGTTTCAAATTAGGCTATTATAACAGAGTTTTGTATGCAAACAGTATTGTTAGTATACAGTTTATTTATTTAGCCTTTCACCTCAAATTGCATGTAGTCTTTAACCAAATTATCATCTGAAAGTGTATGTTCTCTGCTTTTTCAATGGGTTGTCTCAGTTTATTTTTAGCATTAATAATCGCGGCAAATTTTGTCCTTTGAGAAAGACAATTCAACCGCACCGCAGAAATTTGCGCTCCACCAGACGCTCAAAAACGTAAACAAAATGCGCGTGCAGATGGACTTAACCATTTGACACATTAGCAAGGGGTGGGACTGTAAGACTTTAGATAGTTTTTACTTATACAAAATGTAGTCAGTCAAACAGTTATTCAGCCAATACACTAACTTTACATTTCATTTGACATTAATTATGAAATTTAATTAGGAAATGAAAATATCCAGGTAAAATAAAACATATTCCAGACTTTTCAAGGGCCCTCTCTTCCCTTGGGGCCCTGGTAATCAGTACTGGTTTTACCCCCAGTCCGACGCCCCTGCCTTTAGGTATAAATATGTATCTTTGAACTGCCAATATGTAAATTTGAAGTACCAATATGCACTCTTTGGGGTACTGTCCCAGTGACAACCTTTGTACCTTTATTTCTGAGAGTGTAAACACACATAATCTGCTTTTTCAGATAATGGGTAAATGGACTGCATTTATATAGCACTTTCATATTCCCTTGGCCATCCAAAGTGCTTTACAATTTGCCTCACATTCACTCAGTCATTCATACACCGACGGCAGTGTCAGCCATGCAAGGTGCCATCCAGCTCGTCGGGAGCAGCTGGGGTTAGGTGTCTTGCTTAAGGACACCTCGACACTTGGTCAGATGTGAGCCGGGGATTGAACCACCAACCTTCTGGTTTGTAGACAACCTACATGAACCACTGAGTCACTGCCGCCGATAATTAAAACTAAAGTTTTTAACCATTGCATAAACTGCTTAACCAGCTCTCATAATACATTTCTGAACATCTTCTTGTGTCCAAGTAAAGAGTTAAAGATGCTTGTCCTGCATCTCAACTGTGTGCTCTGCCCCACTGTTAAGTTACTTGGCACGGGTATTTTGGACCATCATCAGGACAGACTTCAGTCAGCACTTTTCAAGAGGATATACTAAAGTTATAATGGCTGGTGAAATAAATGTTTATAAATGTATTTTAATTGTGATTAAGTTTCATTCTAAGTTTTTAGATATTTTAGATTGAGGTAAACTGTATTACAGCACACGTCATGTTATTAAGAAGAAAGTTAAGAGGATACCATGTTGGCACATGTTTAATGTGGTGTATTTGACATCTGCAATAAAGTACCAAAATAAAATAAATAAAATTAAGATAAAAAAAAGAATATTAACCCATTTATGAAGTAAAATTAACCCAATGTTTAAATAAAAATTAAACCATCCTTTGGGTTAAAAAAGCAAAAATAACAACCCAACTTGATGGGTCAAGTTTGCCAAACATGTCTTCTTTCCTATATTTACCCAGCCGTTGGGCTAAAACAACCTAATTTGTTTGTTTTAATCCAATGTTTTTTTTGAGTGTTGGTTGCTACTCAACAAAACCTGTTTTTCAGCAAAGTATATTAAAGCAAATTTCTATGTTTACTCGACTAGTGACTAAGTTGGGTATAGAGTAATTTAGTATATCCAAATTCAACTAATCTACATGTTTTGGACGGTGGGAGTGTACACAAAAAAGTATCATAAACAAAGTTTTTGTCTGACTTAGCCCATGATTAAACCAGAGACCTTTTTGCTGTGAGACAACAATAATGCGCGCTAACTCATTGCGCTGCTCTCTACACTGAACACACACTTCTCAATCATGGTAACAATAAACAAACATCATTCTTTCAAAATTACTCTAAATACAACATATAACTAACATTAACAACATATCAACATAAACAAAGCCAGCAAACATTAAAACAGTCGTCTTTTTCAGTAAATATTAACCAAAGAAGTGAACATGTCGCAATGCATGCTGGGAACCATTCCGACCATTGTTTTTTTTTAATTGCTTGTTCAAATTACTCAGTTTGGCAAGTTGGATGAACGAATTGGACAAAAACTTTTTCATCTAAGTCCAGTCAACAAAATAATATTTGTTAGCTGAACGATTATGCTTTTTTCATTCAGTGAACACAAAATAATGAATTGGCGCCCTTCAACAAAGAACTCTTTGTTCAAGTTACTTAATTTTCTTTGTTGAATGAATATTTTAAAGTTGGATTTTTTTACGTGAGAGTGAATCGACGGCTGGCATGAGCCGTATGTTTTCAAACTGTTCTCGCGGTACTTTAATGTCATCTGCCTGCTGGTCTGCGTGAGCACCGCATCAAGTCCAAGACATTTATACATACCTGTAGATGCTGCATTGAGTGCTTTTGTCTGTTTTTGTTAAAATCGCGGGCATTTTGTGAAGTGCAAGACTGCCATATAAACATTTACAAATGATAGGGATCAGCTGTTTGTCTGCATAAAAGCACAATAACATATTTCAAGACAATTGTTTATAATCTAAGTAGAGTAGGCTATAAAAACGTGTTGTTGTTTATCTCAATTAGGCGGGGAAAATGTTGTCATAAGGATTTTTAAAAATCATTTATCTTTGTTAATAATTATGGAGACATCCCTAATGTAAAATAATTTAATTTATTTTACATGAATGTCATCATAATATAGTGTGCATTCATATGATACGTGTGACAAATTTTATAGTGTATTATTTATCCTTTTTATCATGTCCATTATTCTTTGTGTGCATATTCACTAACCCTTCAACCATCTAACCATTATTGCTATAACAGAAATCCTCCAGATGCTGGCCTTTAAAATATGCCTTTTTAGGAACCACTTCAATGTTTACAAGCCTTACAATAACCAATTTTTTAGATTTGAGCTTCTAACCTCCAAAGCACTCTGAGGCCTCAGTTTAATTAAAAGGTCACTCCAGAACTGAATATAAAGTGCTTAAAGCAGTTGTCTCCAACATGGTGCCAGCGGGCACCAGGTTGCCCACACAGAGTTTGTGAGTTTCCTGCCAAAGCACATTTTATTCATAGCCTCAATTTTAATATTTATATATTATTTTTTCTATTAGCTTGGCTTCTATTATGTATGTCAAAGGGACACTCCACTTTTCCGAAAATAGTGCCTATGGTAACTTTAAAGCAACACTATGTAGTTTTTTTTTACCATTAAATAATTTCTCTAAAATTATTTCAGTGATAGAACAACTTTTAACTGGACAAATTGTACTGTTGCTGCAACCTGAGCAGCCTCCTAGCTGCTAAAAGCACACTCTGAAAGTGGCGGTGGAGGGTAGGAAACACAGCCCCGCCCCTCCCCCTGCCTGCAGAAGAGTGTCTGATACCAGGCACTGTTGCGCTTTTCAACCACATGGGGAAGCTGTAAGTCATTTTTACATGGAAACTACATAGTGTTGCTTTAAGTATCACGGGGCTATTTCAGGCGCTGCGTAATATCATTGCGCCTACTACACCCATGGTACAGCAGCAAAGTCCTTGATTATTACGCCGGAATGAGAGTAGTTTCTAGACATAGCGGCCTAAAAAATCGCCACTTTTAATTTTTGTCGGTCTTAGCACACAATGAATAACCAAAGCTTAATTTGAGCCAGATCCTGCCGGAACATGATCCGTGACCTCTCGGGTTTTTACTGTCTGTGTTCCAGTACCTTTTTATGCGAATCTGCCACCTTACATGGTATAAAAACAACAAAAACAGAATATACGATAAATATTAAAAATTTAATATATATCATGCACATTTTTAAGGACATTTTAAGTAATTAATTTGTTTATATTTTTCTTAAGTGGGATTTGCGTTGCGTAATTACGTCATGCACGCACCTCCGCTGACAAAATTAGTCTATCCGCTAAAAAACTACAGGCGCTGTTCAAGAGCAGGAGGCTGCCATGGCAGCAGCCAGCCAGGATCAATAGCAAGGTAGGGTAGGCCTGGTTTGCAGTTCAGATTTGGGGGGAGAGTGCTTGCAGCAGAGAAGAGCTTGGGACATATGGCGACAAGTCAAGGATGGAAAGCACTATTTGGGACAGAAGCTCAGCTCAAGGTTAAACACTTCAGGTGTGGGGTGTTTTCCCTTATTAAAATTAACCATGGTTTTGCTAATAGTAATCAATACAGAAAAAACTTGGTTACTACACTTTTACCACAAAAAAGCATGATTAAATTTCATAAGGGTTAGACAACTAGTTAAAGTAAGCCACCGTCTGTTTTTTGTGCATTCTGGGACCTCGTCACCCCTCTGCTCTTATATGCGTTTTGCTTTTCGGCACCTTTTGTGTTACAAATTAAGCACAGGGAATAATGCTAAATTAGACCACTCTGTACGCTTTCAAAACACTCTTTGATGTCATGTACCTATCGGTCTGCAATTGTAATGGGTGAAACTGGCCGACATTTATAAAAAATGAAAGTTTTACCCATGGGCGAGGCTAGCCCCTTTTTAGGGGTGCTTCAGCACCCCTAAAAAGGAGCTCAGCACCCCTAAAACTTGGGGCAAGAAATATAATTATTCTAAAATGTTCGTTCTTCTTTGACCAGGTTAAATAATGTCCAAAACATACTCCGTAGTTTGTGGTTTAAAATATATAATAAGGTAGAAAATGAAAACCTCCCCGCTTAGCAAATGGTGTCATCCTCTTCTACTCTGTACCTGCATCTAGCCCGTCCGTCATTCAGCGTGAAACACGCGCAGAGTGAGAATCAGATAGTGTTGTGATGCAACTTTTTTGTTCAAATCTTACAAAATGTTTACGTTATGTTTATAATGAGCGAGTACATCACGAATCAATCTTTCAAGTCGTGTTTTTGTCTTATAATGAATCACCATGGTACACGTATAATAAGTGTTTATTTTCGGATTATTTAAGTCCGGCGGGTACCCGCGCGCTGCGGAGTAGCACAGTACCTGGGTGACTCGTCCATAGACTTAAACGGAGAGAAGTAGCGCCGGTTACAATGTTCTTCCGCAAGACGCATGCAGTGCGTCTCAGGGTAGTTGCTTACGTGTGTCTCCGTTGTTAAAGTTTATTGTATGATTTATCGTTAATTTGAGACTTATTTTAACAATCGGGAGTCATGTAAACATGACATCACGGGCTTCTTTTCTGGTCAGTCGTCATGAAAACATGGCGTTTGGAACAGAGTGAAAACAAACTACATATCACTGTATACCACCAGTAGGCTACCGGTAAGTTATGTGTGAAATCACTAACTGTCTGACTATCAAACTAGACAATAAATATTTTTTTAGTTTGTCACATGTAGACTAATATGAAGGTGATAACGTCTTTAACCCTTAGTGCAGGAGTCACAAGTGTTTTGTTTTAGACATATAGTAATGGTTCAATTAAAGGACTGTTAAAAGAAAAGCTGCAAATGAACAAACTATTAATAAACCTACCATATGTTGTAGGCATAAAAGTTATAAATTAGGAGATTTGTTATTTTGACAAAGGCAAACGATACACTGTATATTCACATAAAGCCATAACCACACTGCTGGTGTAGCCCACCTTTTGTCCTGAGACTTTAATATGGCATTAATGGCAAAAATGTGCTAGCTCACCATTAATTAGAAATAAAAAGGTTGGCAAAAAATGCATCTGAAAACTCACCAGATTGATGCTTTAAAATATGTAATTTAAAAAAAATTCTAACGGGGAGCATGCTCCCGGACCCTAGGGGTAATAATTTTCTCATCTTTTTCACCCCTGACCCATTTTCATGCCTGAAAGGTCTCCAAAAAATCTTTATTTTGGGGTTAGTTGAACCAATGTTAAAATGAAAGCTATTTTACAATATACATATTATTGGTTTCTGCAGGAAAAAAGAGCGGGTGGTGGCAGCGGAGCTCATTGGGTGCTCAGCACCCCTAAAGCTCTAACCCTAGAATCGCCTCTGGTTTTACCAAAGTAAAGGCCCCATCGTTTTACGAGTATGGCCCTGTATGACATCACGAAGGGTGGAATTCCTTGTATAGGCACTTCTCCCGAAGTCTGGTGTGAGAGTGAGAGCAAGAGCACGCCTCTAAATGTGCTTCGTTAAATATTTTTCATTTTGTTTTTTACTTACAAAATCAAATTCGCCAAAGAAGTGTGTTTTTGGGAACAGTAGATGTAGTTTCTTGTAATGCGATGATGCTCGTAGCTTGCTTCACCCTCAGCATGCCTCCAGGAGTACGGCTCCTATTTTCGGAAAGAAGGGGTACAGGTGACAGTGAGAAGCTTTGATAAGTCTAATAAAACTAAAAACTTTTCTGCAATATGAAGGACGCAAAATTAATCAACTGCATGTGTTATGTCTACTTGAAATAGTGTGTATTTTTTGGAGAAAAGGTTGTAAGAGCAAATAGCTCTGCATTGAAATCCAGCTCTTATTTAGATCAACTATTATCATTCACACCAAAAGCCCCAAAGAGTCTTCTAGTAACACACAGACACAGAAAAGTAGACATTGAATTTGATTCAATTCATCTCACAAAGGAGTAAAAATTCATATTTCTTTTTTACATGCACTTTGAACAAGACTTTAAATCTCTGGTTTTGCTCCACGGAGAGCTTCCTCTCCAGCAGAGATAACTATGAAGAAATTATAGCAAATAAATGAAAGCTTTACGAGATAAACATGTATTTACTGCCGCTGTGCTTGAATGTAATCTCTCAAAGATGCTAATGCTATGATGTGCCACCAGACAAATCCACAGAAATCCTGCAAGAGTCTTAATGAAACTGTCTGAATTCGGCCAGATAAAGACTTCACTTTAGGGCTTCCACGGCGGCGCAGAATTCACACCATAAATAAAGGCAGCAATTGCATTTTAAGGTGAAAAATATTACAGAGCCGAGTGGAACATATTTAAAATACTCACTTCCTGCGGAGAGATTAAGATCCTCTCAGTTTAAAGATAATCAATTGTTCTTGATACATCCGTGCAGGGTCCGTGAGTGTGCTGTAATGGAGTCTAATAAATACCAGAGACGTGCCATGTGCTGAATGCCATTAATCTACATGTTCTGGAAATGTAACGCATTGTCAAAGCAAGACTCACACATATTCCATCACACATCCAATTGGCTTTGCCTGGCTCTACAATTCATTTGCGGTGTAATGCACCCAATAAAAATGTATTCGGACTGCTCTATTGATTGTGAAATAGCGTAATCTCCAGCAAAGGAAAGAGATGAATATCCCTATTTTCTCCAAGGATACAGTTTTACCGCAACCTCAAATAACTTATTGCAGCCGAGGAAATCTGTTGTGTTTCTTCGTCCTGCGAATTATAAGAACATCTTAATATAAATCATCATTTAGGAATCGATATCAAATATAAATTCGATGGATATTAGTGCTATACAATAGGTCTGGAGATAGCTTAGTTTTCTTTTGCATGTCTAAAATAAATATCTGTCCATACGTTGGTGTCTTTAACAAAACAGAGGTCACAAACATCATCTCTGTATTCTGCAGGCAGAGGGGAATGATGGGATACGCTCATAGCAGTGAGCTGTATTCATTAGTGCTCAACTCCATTATCTGCAGCCATCTAGTGTCTGTTTTGTGCTCCAGAAATTTCAGGCTGCTATTAAAGTACAGCGGGGACGCCGGATACAAGCAGGGCTACAGAGTTCCCCCGGACGGCTTGTACTACATAGTAAAGCACAGCCTGTTTTGTGCTGCTAATCTTACCTGATTGGCACAAGCTAGCATCATCTTAATTTGGTTATTGTAGATTTCTAGCTGTGGTTATAAATCGGCCATAGTTTAATTTGCATCAGATAACTTAAGCAGAATAAATGTTCAATTCAAAACAACACAACACAAAATGTGCCACCACTGTCACAACCACTTTTTTATCTATAGATGATTTAATCGGATAATAGTTTTAATAAAAACTGAAGAGTTGAAATATGTGACTTTTAAGGGTTAATAGCATTAGCAACATAGATATGTAGAGCAGGTGTCATGTTGCACCACTGGTATACAAAAACTTTCACTGGTGCAGTACCATTTCCAAAGGTACACATTTGTCCCTAAATGGTTCATAGTTACATACTGGTACTTTATATAAGTGCACATCAGTACATATCACCATTTTAAAAGGTAGTGTAACAGTAACAGCTTGTGTACTTTTATTTCTGACAGTGCAGAACGCATACTGATATAAAAATATATACACTCTTAGAAAGGATGTGTTAATTTTTTACACATCTTTGTGCTTTAAGCTTATAACACATTATGTGTAATTTTAACACATTATGTGTCATTTTTTTGTTTATTTTTTTGTTAAAATATAACACAAGTTGTGTTAAAAGTAACACAAAACGTGTTGTTTCAATAATAACACAGTGATGGGTGAATTCTGGGGCAACGCATTTAGTGTGTCGTCCCAAAATCAACACTAATGTGTTGTTTTTAACACATTCATTCTAAGAGTGTAGCTTGAATGCACTGCAAATTGCTGTAGATCCACTGTAAAAAAGGATGTGTTCATTTTTTAAACATTTGTATTGAACATTAATGCTGGATTCACACCAAACGCGAATAGAGCATCAAATTCGCGTCTACTGGATCTAGTTTGCCGCTTGAACATTTTGAATGCATTTGTGCGTCTAGAGCGTTTGAAGCGAAATTGACGCGAAATATCAGTTGTTCCTCCATGTTGAATGAGTGACTCCGGGCGGGCCTGCCACCACAGCAGCGAGCAGGCTCCTGATTGGTTAACGCGTCATTCGCGCAAACGTAAACGTGTCTTTAAATTGACTTAACATTGAAATCATTCGCGCTCGACGCTCTATTCGCGTTTGGTGTGAACGCAGCATAAGTGTGATTTTGTGTTGACTTTTTGTTAAAACAAAATGTGTAACACAGATATGTGTGTATTCTGGAACAGCGCAACTAAAACTTATTGTGATATTTTTCACACATCAGTTGTAATGTTGCGTTTATACCAGCCGTGGTAGAGACGGTAAGCGCGGGTGATTTACATGTAAAATCAATGCAAAGACGCGATCAGGCCTCTTGCGGTGCGGCGCGAATGGCCCGTTCCACGCGAATTGAGCGTTGCCGCGGGAAACGCGCGAGTTGAAAAATCTGAACTTCGGCAGATTTACGCGCCGTGTTAACCAATCAGGACCTTGCTGTAGTAATGACGTGATTACAGGAAGCAAGCGAAGTCTCAGCAGAGTCGCAGAAGCCCCTCCCATTACGCGGATTTGCACGTGAATATCTCGAATGACTAGAATTTTATGCATAGGTTTCACACGCGAGTGAACTCAAATGTTCAAGCGTCCAACTACTCGCGAATAGCGTGTTTTTACCGCCTCTACAGCGGCTGGTGTAAACGCAGCATAAGAGTGTACAAGGGTCTGCCAAATGCATAACTGTAAACAAAACATTAAACATGTTTTTGATGTTACATTAGAGGTTCTTCAGATCATTGTGAGCATTGTGCTTTTATGGATCTCTATAGCACCGGTAGATTGATGTTTTGCAGATCTTTGTTATTAAATTGCAAGTGAGCGATGCTACTGTACAGTGAAAATAATTTACATTAAATGGAGGAGACATGAAAACATTGGAAAGTCCCAACCCTACTGAAAAATCCAGCTAAAACCAGCATAAGCTGGTGAGCTGGTTTTAGCTGGTCTCCAGCTTGATTTTAGCTTGTTTTGCTTGTGTAGGAAGCTGGTTTTGCTGATGTAGCAAGCTGGTATAGCTGTGTTTTGGTCACTTTTTAAGCTGGTCTAGCTGGACTTAGCTGGTCAGGCTGGGAGACCAGCTGGCCCACCAGCATGACCAGCTTTGTCAGGCTGGGAGGACCAGCATAAACCACCTTAAGCCAGCTAAAGCCAGCTACCAGCTTGTGCTGGTCTTGGCTGGATTTTTCAGTAGGGAAATTTGCTTAGAAAATGGCAAAATACAGTGAAAATTGTTATGAGTTCTTCACAAACTGCTTTAGAGACTAAACTGAGACATATCTTCATTCCTAAAACAGGCCAGAAAGAGGCTTTATGTACTGTAAAAGGCAAGTGTTTTCTTGAGTCTGCATGTTGTTATGCAGGACTGGAGCTATGCAGGGACTCACCAAACACACCTGCATCCCGCAGGCAACCAACCGCAGCCCCCGGCACCCTTCACCTGGGCTGGAGAACAACCCAAAGCCCAGGAGGAACGCAAGGTTTGGCCTGCTGTCAACCCTTGTGCTATTAATCATTAAGTTAATACTGTAAGAGCCACACACATACACTGTGAGAACATGTTTTTTGTCACACTCTCACACTTGTAAAAATCTTCACCTGAAGTTGCATCAAAAACATTGTGGTCGCATTAAGGCAGGAATTCTGCCTTGAGAGTTAAGTCATAAGTTTTGTATTTTAATAAATGTCATTGTGTTGCTGAATGTGTGTGAAGTTCATTCAAGATCTCATTGTGTGGATCTGACTGACTGCGTTTGATGAATTGTTTTCATTCGAAGTGGGAGGTACAACATGAGGCACGTTTAGCAACAGACAGAACCGTCTCGCAACTCACACTTATCTATATTGATTCAAGACACGGGGAAGCGAATGAAAAACTAATTAAAAGAAAATACGTGCTAACCCGGGGAACGTCTGGGGTTTTACTGTACACACACGGTCCTGACAGATATTTGTAACTTTATTCTGTTGTGTTTCAATTACCGGCACAGCCTCTCACAGTCCACTGCAAGGTTAGACAAACATGACGTAGTGTGTTTACTTATACGCTTAAGGTGTACGCCGGTCCGATCTCACTCGCTTTCTCTTTAATTTTCTCTAAGCGAGACTAAATTGTAGATGTGAAACTGATGTTGTTTATGGGTTTGTGTTGGTTCCACAAGTTCAGAGGTCTCTTAAGAAACACTTTCAAACTTGACCCCGTCGCAGGTACTAACAAATACTTCAAACTCTGACATCTGGGACTGGTTTACTGCTCTTATTAACTACAGGAATTTAAAATGTTTGGTTAACATAACTAAACAGCAGCCAGACCTAGTAGACCTCAACAGTTTAAAGTTTCAATGCAGCTTTAAAGGGCTCTAAACAATCCAAACTGAGGCAATTTTTGCAAATAAATAAATAAATAAAAATTATATATATATATATATATATATATATATATATTTAAAAGGAACAGTATGCAGGATTGTGGCCAAAACTGGTACTGCAATCACAAAACCTGTGGCTAAAATTGGTACTGCAATCACACAACTGCACTCAAAAAATAGCTGGGTTATTTTTGACCCATAATGAGTAAATATTGGACAGAACACATGCTGGGTTAAAAATGACCCAATGTTGAGTTGTTGTTATGCAACCATGGGGTATAATAACCCAGCAGTTGGGTTAAAATAACCCAGCATTGGGTGTACATTTTTTACCCAGCACGTGTTCTAAAGCAATAAGCCCCAAGAAGCAGTGGGTTACCAGTGCATTTTATAACGGCTAAGGGGCGTTGTTAGGCACGACGCGAAGCGGAGTGCCTAAAACCCCCTTAGCCGTTATAAAATGCATGGGTAACCCACTGCTTCGCGGGGCTTATTGCGTTTATAAAACGGTTGCTTCAAATTATGTATAGCAGGATTTCATATAATAAAACACAGCAAATAAGTTGTAATTATATTAGTACAGATATTAGTCTTCCGCCAAACAAAGTAGTTCCTCAGACTCAAGTGTGTCTGCAACAGAGCGGTTCCCAAGCAAAACAGATGGAGCAAAGACACAATGAAAATATGATTCATTAAGACTGTGGTGTTTATTTTCATAAATTAACATTCATCTAATTTATACATTAACATTTATACCGTGCAACTGTTGACGTGTGGATCAAATATGCTTGGAAGCATGCTTAACACTTTCCCTGCCAGCGTTTTTTTAAAAGAGTTGCCACCCAGCTTTAGTTAAACATTAATGCCTTCCAGAAAAATGTTCTTCTTTAGATATATAAACATACAATATATCAAATGAAAGAACAGACCCTCTGCTTTCAAACAACAAAATAAAAACGTTTCACCCTACCTTCAATTGTTCTTTTATCCTCTCAAATTTTGAGCAAAATGTTGGGATAATTCCATTTCTGTGAATGACTTTTGTTAGAGATCCGATTCAGATCGCTAATCAAAAAATACACTTGAGTTTTAAAGTGTTGAGTGAAAGCATCAGTGTTTATGTTGAGTAAGATCGCCACCCAGTGGATAATATACGGTACAACTACTCCTCACGGAAGCATTAATCAACAAGAAAACTCAACAATATTTATTGACACTTATCTGGATATCGCCATTAATTGTTCAATTGTTGAGGATTATAATTAATACAATATAATATAATTAGCCCACCCAATAAATCAAAATTGACAACAAAATCCGACATTTTGACAGTTATTTTCTACAGTACACAACAACAGTGGCGCAGTGATACAAGCTATGTAATACGGTTTGAGCCGTGGGTTTACCGGTGAGTTTTATCACAGCTGAGAACGCGTTTCAACCAATCAGAATGAAGAACCAGAACTGGCCGTTTTATAATGTCCAATATTTACCCATTATGGGTCAAAAATAACCCAGCTGTTTTTAGAATGTGGTGGCCAATACACAACATGACAACATAAACATCAGTTGAGGTCTGCAACTCCACTTTTTAAATGACAATATCCTGGCCGGACCACTTTTGTCAGTGATATAAGTATTTGAAATGAAAATTATTTCTTAATGTCTAGTGACATATCAGGGCCATTTTATGATTAATTGATACAATTCCTTACATTCTGTTCCTTTAAGTATTTTTAAACCAAAACTTTGTCTTGCACTAGCCTTGTGACACACCACCGTGACCTTACGTATTACGTAATCACGTCGAAAGGTCATGCATGACGTATGTGAAACTAGTGCTTCAGCGTTCACAAGTGTGGAGAAAGAGGACCGATCCGACGTTGTTGTATGTGAAATGAAATAATACAAATGAATGTCTTTGTTTAAGTTTATTGTTTATAATGGTCCTCAAGTGTGCATTTCACATATGGTTCGGGTGACCTTTCGACGTGATTACGTAACACGTAAGGCCGCGCTGGCGCGTCACAAGGATAGTGCAAAACTGTGATTTAAAGTATATACTTTTTTTGGTAGCTAAGACCCTTATTCCTTGGTTGGGATCATTTAGAGCCCTTTGAAGCTGCATTGAAACTGTAAATTGTTGAGGTCTACTAAAGTCCACTATATGGATAAAAATCATGGAATGTTTTCCTCAAAAAAATTAATTTCTTCAAGCCTGAAGAAAGAAAGACATAAACTTCTTACATGGGGGTGAGTAAATTATTAGAATTTTTTACTGAAAGTGGAGTATTCCTTTAAAGGTGCAGTGTGTAAATTTTTGTGGCATCTAGTGGTGAGGTTGCGCATTGCAACATTGCAACAGCTTAGTCCACTGCTCACCCCTCACTTGAAACGCATAGAAAAGCTACGTTAGCCGCCACAGGACAAACATGTCATTGTCGGAGACAACTTAGTAAAAAAGTTTGTTCGTTAAGGGCTTCTGTAGAAACACGGCGGCACAAAATGGCGACTTTCATGTAAGGGGACCCTCTGTGTTTGTAGATAAAAACGTCTCATTCTGAGGTAATAAAAACATAATGGTTCATAATGAAAGGTCTTTATACACCCCTGATCATATAGTTTTGTATATTATTTTGCATTTCTGTCAAGAGATCCTTCAAAAAATTACACACTGCACCTTTAAGTTTAACTTTCTTCACATTGCCACTGAAAATCTGAAAAACTCTTGTAGATCCCCAATGTTTGATATTTTGTTTCAAATGCACATAAAAAAACTAAATGCATACATTTTGTAGCTTGACCTTAGTACACAGTACCTTAGTTTTTTGGGTGGCAAAAAAGAAACAATTACTTTTTTACACCAAATCATAAAGCCCAAAATTCTGAAGATTGTAATACATGACTTAATTGGAAATTATTTATTTATTTAACCCATATTTAGTTTTGTGTTTACTTTACTCAACCACTCATGTGTCGTGTTGAATGTTTTCATAACCTCTGTCTCAGACATAATATGGGAGAGACCACCACAGTCCCATTCTGATGATAACAAAGAAACAGGTGAAGATGTCAAAAATCTGATGTCTTTTCCTTAAACACCAATAAAGTAAATATATTATTGCATGCAATTATTAACAATAACAGAGAAAAATCTTATAGGGGCCGTTTCCCAGACAGGGTTTAGTTCAGGGGTGGGCATTTCTGTTCCTGGAGGGCCACTGTCCTGCAAAGTTTAGCTCCAACCCTAATCAAACACACCTGAAAATCCCAAAAAAAGGCTTCAGTATGATTTGGAAGCTAAAGCTTTGCAGGACAGTGTCCCTCCAGGACCAGGAATGTCCACCCCTGGTTTAGATTAATCCAGAACTAGGCCTTAGTTATATTAAGACAATTTATGTAGTTTTTACAAGCAAACCTTATAAAAAAATTATCTTAAGACAAAACAATGGCACTGATATGTTAAAGGGGGGGTTGGGCGTGTTACAGAGTATTTCTGTGCTGAATGCACTTCGCCAGGGTTCGTAAGTTTCGAAAGTTTTTTTCGATTACAGGTCCAACTGACGTTTCAGGGGGTTTCTATACGTATCACTTCTTTATATGGGCACTTCCCCCGGATAACCCCGCCCACCCGTCAATCAGCGGGAGACGCTAGAACTTGCAAACATTCACATCACGCGACAGCTTTGTTTAATTTCAAAACTCAACAATGGCATGAATGAACAAGTGTGTTTTAGGATGTAATGAGAAGAAAGCCAGCCTTATGAAAACAATGGATATAGTTTATTATCCGGGGTAGCAGCGGAGTTTTGCGTGTGCGTTTGATGCTGTGGATTTCATTGAAAAGTCCCAACTGGGTCATGAGTTGCATGTGGTAAGAAAAACTTCTGTCTTATGTTGTAAATATGCGCGTGCATATTATAAATGACACGAACATGTAGTAAATCATAAGTTAAAACAGTGTTGTATAGTGTTGCATGACTCGTACTCGCTCCACCCGCGGTAGTAACTCCTACTTCATTTTTTCTTACGTTATCGGAAAGATTTGGTAAAGCTAATCTTTCTTTTATAAATCTGATTAAACTAAAGACTCTTCGGAGATATAAAGGATGTAATACTACTCTATAGGTACTCCAGATTAACATCAGAAATGCAGAAACAGCTTGTGTTACGTGGGCTTTAAGATATGTCAGTTATAATAAGAATATATTTTCACAACTCAGTGTTTACTTTGGATAGTACTAGTACTTTATACAGCAACACTTTTATCAGCCATTTTGAATCCATGTTGTGATATTTAAAAACATACTACAAGAGAATAGAGTCATAAATATAAGGTTCAATAGCAATTAGCCATTTTTGTTTGGACTTAATAATGCACCCTGTACTGTTAAAAATAATTTGTAAACAAAAATGCACAAATACATGTAAATATTTCTTATTGGATGCTTAAGCAATTTCATAGCTGTCATGCACGTGTAGTTTTTCCTGCTTTGTTTTTATATCCAAGCATCGGACGGAAATAACGTTTAACATATCAAGGGAAGTGACTGACGTCTCTCATTTTCCCTTTCTGTTTCCGAGATCTTCATTGCCACGGGCGCTGGAGAAGCCGAATGTATATTTTATGAGGAAAAGATTGTCTAACTGGTGGGTCAAGATTGACTGGAGTGATTGGCAGACACTGTTTAGCATATTGAGTTTTTGTTTTGCTAGCTGTAGCAATAAATAAGGGCCCCGGTTAGCTGCTTGGGCGATCGTTTGCAGTCCTATCACAGCTCTCGGCTCTATTCGGAGGAGATAAATGTGATTTAAATTAATAGCCGGTCCTAAATAACTGCTCAGATGGTAAACGATGCATTTATCAGATACAGACAGCCAATGTCCCTTGATTCATGGGCCCCTTACAACATGAAGGGAGCCTACAAAAATTGTTATTACTTTTTAATAAAGTGTAGCAGCCGCTCGTCAGTCATTTATCAGAGGACGTTGCTCAGTCAAACGACGGCGTTTTCCCGCGCAGTGGAGGGGCAGACAGATGAAATATGACTCGGAGCATAAAAACGTCAGTGCTGTGAAAAGAGCTCTACGCTACTGAGGGGTAAAAAGGGTTTGCCTTGTTTGGTTTAGGTTTGAACTTGTAAGGCGTGTAGATGTTTGAAACGAATGCTAGGCACTTATCTGAAGATAAAATATAGTATTATTATTTGTAAAAAAATGTTTGAAACAGATAAATACAGCTAAATTTTTGTGACTAACTTGTTTTAGCGATTTTGTGGCCAAATTGTACATTTAAACCATACAGTTTCTGTTCGAACAGCTTTCGCCCCAGTGACATTGCATTTAGGGGTGGACTTTCATGCAAAAAATCATACGTATTTGTCCTCTTACTTTCAATAGCAGGGGACTATTTTCAAGCGCTGCGTAATATCAATATGCCTCCTGCAGCCATGTTATGGCAGCAAAGTCCTTATTATTACGCCAGTTTGAGAGTATAGTTCATAGCCATATCTGCATAGAAGATCGCAACTTTTAATTTTCTCTCGGTTTTAGTACACGATGTAACTACAGAAGAGTCAAGTTTAAAATAGGAAAGACATTGAAACTCTTTGGTTATTTTTAAGTGTGATGCTAATGGTCTAATAAGATTCAATGGATTGTGCTAAGCTATTTTAGCATATTTTCAAAAAAAGTGGAGTGTCTCTTTAACAAACGCAGACCTCTCACGAGGAAAACACGTTTACTTATAGTTTTCAGATAAGACGAGAGACTTTCAAAAGTCACGAACAAACTATTTGGTTTAGGTTTGAACTTGTAAGGCATGTACATGTTTGAAAGGAACTCTAGGCATTTATCTGATGATAAAAAAAAGTATTATTATTTGTAAAAAATGTTTGAAACAGATAAATAAAGCTACATTTTGTAACTACCTTGTTGTAGCGATTTTGTGGCCAATTCGTACATGGGTGATTCTCACGAAACCATTGAAACACCACGGCACTAATGATTTTAGTTTTAAAATGTGTAAAATAGCAACATTAAAAATCATCAGAATTAACACAATACTGTGTTCTACCTTGCACAATGTGTGATTTCAACATAAGAATTTATAATTGTAAATTTTATCTCATTTTCTGCTGAAATTCTCATTACCGCAATGTGTCCGGCTGTGTTTGAACATGCGTTATGTTGTAATTTAATCAAATTAACACAAAAATATTAAGAAAAAAAATAAATGGATGTTTTGCTAGACTACTTTAGATGACAGAAAAAAATATTTACTGAATATTCATGTATAATAATAATGAAGAAAAATTAGGAAAATGATGTGTCCATGCCTGATGTTCTCATCCTCCGCAACACTTTTTGAGAACAGTTTAAGCACACATACAGAATTTTAATAAAGTTTGATTTTGAGTGACCAAGCACATGGACCAGTTACTTCAAGATGGCTACCAGGTAAGATCATTTTTTTACAGTTAATTTGAAATATTGTCTTGTCAGAATGCTTACACGACATTTTGATTATCATTACCGCAACAGATGCTTATTAAATGTTAATTTAATTAATAGAAGCATAATACTTTGATTTTAAATGCATGTGCAGAATCTCCAAATTATGTTCTTTCAGGTTTGTCATGTCATTTTGAAAATATGTCAGTGTTGATGTTTTCTGACGGTTGCGGTAATGAGATTTTTTAGGATAAATTTTTTAAATTATGTTACAAAAAGTGTTAAATGATAAGTAAAAGTTTTTAAATTAATGTTCCCATTTACTCCAGACTTTGTTTTTCAATGTCTGGTGGGAAAAAAGTAAATTTAAGCAATTTTTAAATTTTCATGCTTGACATTTTTAAAACCAAGTTTTCGTGAGAATCACCCACATATAAACCGTACAGGTTCTGTTCGACCAGCTTTCGCCTCGGTAACATTGTGTTTAGGGGTGGACTTTCATGCGAAAAATCATACGTATTTGTAGGATTCATATTGTACAGAGTCTTACGAAAGTGCATCCTTGTGATATATTCAGTACATTATCATATTTTTAAAAATGTTTTGTAAAGAACCAAAACCTGACAACAGTAGTAAAGCTTTGATTAATAACAATGCTTACATAGCTAGTTATAGTTCACAAAACGTAACAGCGTGTGATAGCATACACACAACTATGCCAACCTCAGTCGCAAAGCCTGCTTACATCCCGGCCACGTAACACATGCCAAACGCCAACCGAAGAGAAAACAGACATCACTCACGTGGCCAGTGATTAAGCGCCCGTCTTGACCTTGTTTCTCTGATGGAAATAAACAGATCAACCCTTTAATTTCTCCAACAAATAAGTGTGAGCCCTTTAATTTCGCTGCTCGGCAAACAAGCCATGCAAGGAGCTTTTCTCCCCTGTGTATCGGTGAGACGTTAAGCCTCTCGCACAGGTAACAGTCAATCCATTAACCTTTGCTTTTAGCTCAGGCTCCAGGTCGCTGCATCAACACCCCCCCACCCCCTTTCGGAGCTTTTAATACATTTTTCTTAATAGTTGTTCGCCTGCGAATGAAAAGGGCAACTCACCTCCTCTTGACATTGACTCTGCCACAGTAATAATAAGGTTTCTCCTTTTCTTATATCATCAACAATAACCCATCGCCAAGCAGCGCAATGTCTCTACCGTGCTTACACCCCTCAACCCCTCCCGCAGAGTCAATGGCTGTCCGCAGTCATTTCAGAGGAGTGAAATGAAAGGGCTTTTGAAGGCAGGGGTCATGTTAAATTGTAACGCAAATGTTATTCCTCAATTATCCAACTGGGGTAAATGTCAACCGCTTGAGGGGGAAGATCTCTCTCTCCTTTTCTCTCTGTGCGAGTGTGTGGTTTTTAATTGTGTGCAGACTGCCCTGTGCTGCTCTAAGGGCCCGTGGAGTCAGGTGAGCAAGCGGGTTCCCGCAAAATTGCTTTGGCTTTTTCTCTTTTCGTCGCATCGGATGTGGGTTCGGCCGTATTCCTCGAAGCCATGCTGGTGCTGATTGGATTATAAAGCGCAGCAACAATATTACAACAAACTTCCGTGTCGTTTATAAAGCTGTTATTTGCTCAGAAGGTTGAGCTGTCTTAAACCGAACGCTGTTGATTTTAAGCAACGCTATATACACATTCCTGCGATAGCGGGATCTCGGTGCTGTAGCGAATTTAATGAAAAAGCCCCAGGATGATTGGCAGCTGAATAGTTTAACTAACAAAAGGGGGCAGTTTGGATAAGAGGTCAGAAGTGAAGGGAGGCCGCTCTGGGATTTCTCCTAAGGCCATAGGATATTACCCGTCCGCCACATTTATATTTGCAATAACAAATTGACTTGAATTGGACTAAGTGGAGATCAGGACCTGGTGTGGAGTGACCGAAAAACCAGGACGATGCGATAGAAGAAGAAGAGTGTGAAACGTGTCTTACGTCACTTTTATAATGAAAGCAAGTCATGTATGGTGACTAGAACAATACCCTTAGTCAAATAGCACTTTGTTATAGTTTACATGTTAGAATCTACAAATTAAATAAGGGATAATGTATAGGCAGCAGGTTGTTATAGCAGAAATAGCGGAGGGTCTTGTACAGTCACTAGGTTGTTATCGTAAAATAATACCCTTCAATGTGATACATTATCCTGCATATTACACGGCTATTTACCTTATAAGTAAGGTAAGGAGCATTGAATATTGATTTTAAATATTTTATTAATTCATTTTTAAAGTAATAATGATATTACGCACTGCCCGAAAATAGACCTATTGGTTACTTTCAATAGCAGGGGACTACTTTCAGGCGCTGCGAAATATCACTACGCCTGCTGCAGCCATGTTACGGCAGCAAAGTCCTTGATTATTACGCTAGAATGAGAGTATAGTTCCTAGTCATATCTGCCTAGAAAATCACAACTTTAAATTTTCCGTCGGTCTTAGTACACGATGTAACTACAGAAGAGTCAAGTTTCAAACAGGAAAAACATCAAAACTCTTATTTTTTAATGCAATGCTAATGGTCTAATCAGATTCAATGGATTATGCTAAGCTATGCTAAAAGTGTTAGCACCAGACCCAGAGATCAGCTGAATGGATTCCAAAACGGTAAAAATCAAATGTTTACTTCTAGAGGTGCTGGAAAATTAGTATATTTTCAAAAAAAGTGGAGTGTCCCTTTAACAAACGCAGTCCAATCAGAATCAAGCATTTTAGAGCGCAGATGTGGCTGGCCAATCAGAATCAAGCATTTTAGAGCGCTGTGTGATAATCATACATAATAAAAGTATTAAAGAGGACATTTCACAAGACTTTTTAAGATGTCAAATGAATCTTTGGTTGTCCCCAGAGTACATATTTGAAGTTTTAGCTCAAAATACCATATGGATCATTTATTATAACATGCTAAAATTGTCACTTTGTAGGTGTGTGCAAAAATGTGCCGTTTTGGGTGTGTCCTTTAACATGCAAATGGATTGATCTCTGTACCAAATTGCAGTGCCGTGGTTGGATAGTGCAGATTAAGGGGCAGTATTATCCCCTTCTGACATCACAGTGGGAGCCAAATTTCAATGACCTATTTTTTGACCTACATGCTTGCAGAGAATGATTTACCAAAACTAAGTTACTGGGTTGTTCTTTTTTTACATTTTCTATGTTGAAAAAAGCACTGGGCACCCAATTATAGCACTTAAACATGGAAAAGTAACATTTTCATGGTATGTCCCCTTTAAAGCACTGTGCAATTGCTCTGCTTATCTCCTCAAGCAAACATGTCAACACATTATCTGCATGTAAACACAAGATATTTTTGTAATTACTTTGGAGGGTCTTTAATATGGGGCATCAGGCCCCCATAATTTGCACCCTGGTTGCAGGCTAACAAAAGGCTGGATCATCCGAATAAGACTCTGTCCTTTCCAATATGGAGGTATTTTATGACAGAGGTCAGACTCAGAGGGAGCAATCGCCTCTCACTTTCTGTATCACTTTCCTTCTTAACATGACAGATGGAGACTGCTGTCTATTGTAGTGCGTTTCTAATGAAACAGATCGAACAGAATGAAAAACACAAAGAGTGTGATGCCTTTAATTTTGAATCAAATTTAAATCATGTTCTTTTTAAAGGATACATTTATAGAAATAATAAACTATTTTTCATCAACCGAACCTAATAAATCCATATTGATAGAAGCCATGCTGTTAGATATGGCAATTATGATCCCAACTTTAATGATTATATTATGAATGTCATTACATTTATTAAGCCCAGTTATTAATATTGATATAATCCAGTTATCAGCACTGTAACGCACGAACAAAAACATAACACAATAGAGTCTTTTTCAGAGGCGCAAATCTGTTATTATTCCACATGGTTCTTATCAGGCTATAGCGCTACAACCATTGTCACTGTCGTCCCCATGGATACCGCTGATGCTATCCTCTTATCACTGTAATAAAACTAAAGTGTTGGGCAGGAAATTGAAAATGTAGCTGGACAGGAAATAACTGTGCTCTGTCATAATCTACGGCCCAGAACATGTGTTCATCCGCGTGTTGTCACTCTATCTGATGCTGCCTGCTTTGTGGTCAGTTCTCCTCATCTGTGTGCTTTATCAGGCAGGCCGGCGTTGCAGTCAAAGCCTCTGCTGTCTGCTGGGTCAGCATTGTCCGCTGAGCGCTCGTGAACGATGAGTTTGGAGGTTATGTAGGTATCTGAATCCAATGTTTGCATAAATTTCTGTCTCAAATATGCTTTCATTTGAAGGAGGACAAATTAATCGTGTCTAAGATATCCATACAATCCTTTGTGTGCAGTTTGGATTAGAAATATTTTAATATTGTGACATATGACTCCTTTTGTAGGCTATACAGTACATGGTAATAAGCACTGTCATTTAATATTTGCTTAATTATCTCTAAAGTTCACTAGGTTGAGTATTTGAAACCAAGTTCCCTTTATTTAGATGCCTTTATTTAAAAACACTATCTGTTAAGTCATTCAGTAGTTAGTGGTAAAGGATTAGTCCATTTAAAAAAAAATAAAAAAATCCAGATAATTTACTCACCACAAGGTCATCCACAATGTTGCTGTCTTTCTTTGTTCAGTCGAGAAGAAATTGTGTTTTTTGAGGAAAACATTCCAGGATTTTTCTCATTTTAATGGAGTTTAATTGACACCAACACGTAACACATTTTAATGCAGTTTAAAATTGCAGTTTCAACAGAGTTTCAAAGGACTCTAAACGATCCCAAACGAGGCATAAGGGTTTTATCTAGCGAAACAATTGTCTTTTTTGACAAGAAAAATTTAAAATATGCACTTTTAAACCATAACTTCTCATCTATATCCGGTCCTGTGACACACCAGCGCGACCCCACGTAATTTGTCATCACATCAAGAGGTCACAGATGATGTATGCGAAACTACGTCCCAGTGTTTACAAGTGTGGAGAAAGAGGACCGTTCCGACGTTGTTGTATGTGGAATGATACTCATTCATGTCTTTGTGTCAGTTTATTGTTTAAAATGGTCCGAAAATGTGCGTTTTACATATGTAACACGTGACCTTTCCACGCCATTACGCAATTATGTGAGGTCACAGCACCGCAGATAGACGAGAAGTTGTGGTTTAAAAGTGCATATTTTTTATTTTTCTTGTCAAAAATGACAATCCTTTTGCTAGATAAGACCCTTATGCCTCGTTTGGGACAGTTTGGAGTCCTTTGGAGCTCCGTTGAAACTGCAATTTTACACTGCATTAAAACTGTTACGTGTTGGGGTCCATTAAAGTCCATTAAAATGAGAAAAATCCTGGAATGTTTTCCTCAAAAAACATAATTTCTTCTCGACTCAACAAAGAAAGACATCAACATTTTGGATGACATGGTGGTGAGTAAATTATCTGGATTTTTTTTTTTTTTAAAGAAAATTGACTAATCCTTTAAAGGGATATTTCACTGAAAAATTTAAATTCTGACATCATTTACTGAACACACAGGAAGATATTTTGAGCATCGTTTTGAGCACCATTGACTTCCATTTTAATGACTTCCTGTTTTCTGCTTAATTACTAGTATCTTACTTTGTGTTCAGCAAAATAAAGAAATTAATACAGGTTTGTAACAACCTAAGGGTGAGTAAATAATGACAGAATTTAGATTTTTGGGTGAACTATCCCTTTAAGTTTTGGACACAGCCATGTTTATTGAAAGCCCTGTGTCCTTCTGCATGATTGATAATAAATTGCATCCTCAATCTGAGAAATCTGTTCAATAATGAGCATTATGATCTAAATATCTAAAGGTTTGCATGTCAGCGAGGCAGTTAGCTCTCTTTAGGTGAACGTAATAAAAGTGTCAGCAGCTCAGCATGTTTAGAGTGTCTGAAATCCCTGATTGTGCCAGCATGTCATCATTCACAGCTCATTTGCATATGAGTGGGAGGGGTTATTGTAGGCGTCGGTGACACAAGGCCGCCCTCTGTCTGAAATATGAGAAATATCATCAGCCTTTATGAATTCAAAACAATTCTTTCTGTCTTTTGGTCCCATTTCTCAGTATTACCACTAAAATAACTACTGTATAGAGCAGTGTTTCCCAACCAGTGGGTCGGGGCCCACAGGGGGGCCTCAGCAGATTTTCAAGGGGGCCTCAAGATGACTTAAAATTATTACAATTGGACAAAACAAGCATTAAAATAAGCTAAAACAATTTTTGTAGCAAATATACATCTATCTAGTCATTACAATTCCATTTAATTTTATGTGGAAAAAAGTGAGTGGGTGGCCTTCAAATATTTTTGTGGGCAACTAGTGGGCCTTGAATTGAAGTTTGTTATAGAGAACAGGGGGAAACATAGCACAAGAGTCAATTTCTAGGAAAAAAGTAAGTTGCTTTGGAAATATGCATGTGCCAAATGCAAAAATGTAAAGAAAAGATTTTAATAAAGTGCCAGCAGCAAATATATAAACTTTAAATGACAATGTAGACTATACCATTAAACTTACCTGGATACATGCAATTAAATTGCATAACAAAAAAATTGCATATGCAAATACAATAGTATTAGCCTTCATTTGCCTTCAGTATATTTTAATACAAACTGAGCAAACTTTAAAAAAAAAATTCTTGAAAATTCTAATATATAATATACAAAATATATAATATCCTCCATAGTGAGCAAGTATGATCTCATTCTGTATCATATGTGTGATGTCATACGGCCGGTTTCGATGAGTTCTTTCCTTTCATCTCATCATTTTCAATCCTTACAAACTTCCCCCATTATTAGTTTCTCAAAAAGCCTTTTCCACCATGTCTGTCTTTCACCTTCTAGCTTGTAATTGGCTTTCAGTATCAGAGGATATGTAAAAGAGAGAAAAAAGGAGCAGGGAAAAAGAGAATGTCTCATTTGCATTAACTTCATTACCGTTCTCTTAGAGAGTTATATTTAAACAAGCCCCGACCACCGCACACACAAGCGCTACTGAGAGGTGGCCAGCAGGCCTGCGCTCCCTCTCTTCTAATTGATGTAAATGAAAAAAACACACTGGGCTCGGGAGTTTTGACCTTGTTATATAGGGTGACTAACCCCAATTAATCAAAGATTCTTTCTAGATGCTTCAAGCTAATAAATAGCGGGCTAAATCAGAAGGCCTGCATGCTTACCAGCTCTGGAATGATTATGCGGGTGGACGGGATTAAAGTGTGGTAAAGATGAGGAGACTCTTCTGATGAAATCTGCCTGAAGAGTGAGTTAAAACAGACGTTAAGTCAAGATTATGGTTTATAAAGGGTGTGAAAACAAAACAAAAATATTAAATGTGTTACTGCAAAATACGTATTAAGTCACTCCTGAAGCTTAAACTGATGGATAGTCATTGTAACATTACAAATTGTTTGAAATAAAAAATTTTTTTGTTCCAATAAATATGTAGACTTATTAAAAGGTTAAGTATTTACATTGCATTAGATAACAGAAATGTGCATGTGTTCATGTAACCTGCACATACAGACTGAAAACATACATTAAACATACTGAAAGTCTGAAAGACGGGATATAGTCACAAAAAATTTGATGTCTTTTTTGTGTCACGTGTCAACATAGTTTTTCGTGTCCATGGCACGACTTTCTTTTTTGTGGCATTTTATGTATTTTTTTATCATAGTTTTGTCGTTTGGGGTTGGCGAGACTACTGGCGATAATACTTTTAAAGGCGGAAGAAAAACATGTAGAAAGCAATACATAAAAGTACATCCTAACCCAAACCCCAAATCTAACCCCCCCCAACCCCAAGCGAGAATGATTTAAAAATAGGAAAAAAAGAAGAGAACAATGCATAAAATGACATGAAAAAGAAAGTCGTGCCACGGACGCGAAAAACTATTTATAGAAATTCATGCTGAGTGACACGAAAAAGACAATCGTGCTCATGGCAAAAAAAGCTGAAATTCGTGCCATGGACACACAAAAAAAATGTATACAATTTTTCGTAATTATAACACAACTTGCCGTGAGATCATGTTGGATAAAATGTAATGCTTGAATGCAATGATCGTTTGAAATGTTTAAAGCATGCTTGTGCTACCTTTCCTCGAAAAATAAATGCGTAAATCAAGGGTAACTGTAATTGTGTGATTGATTTTAATTTTAACTGTCTGGACAAAACCAAAAGAAAACCTTAGATGACTAAACCACTTTAACACTAAAAATGCATGTATGTTAAGACCAAACTACCATATTAATACATTGGTGATACTTTACAATATGGTTGTATTTGTTAACATTAGTAAATCCTAACAGAAACGAACTATGATCAATATAGTTTTTCAGCATTTACTAATCTTTGTTAATGTTATTTAATACTAGTACAGTTATTCATGTTAGTTCATGATACTGTACATTAACTAATGTTACAACTTTTTTGATAATTTATTAATAATTTTAACAATATATTACGCTGTAAAAAGTAAAAAGTTGGATCAACTTTAAAAGTTACTTCAAGCTAAAATTTCACTTAAGTTCACGTAATAAAATAATATTTTTACTTAAATATTTTTATTACTCTCTATTTTATTTATATTAATATGATCCATTATATTAACATATAGCAGACACAATTTACTTTTCGTTTCATGAAATATATAGGCTACTGTAAATGATGTGATTAATACATCTATGTGCTGTACGTTTTTTACATTATTTTAGCAATTTCAACTTGTTTTTATAAGTTATAACCAATGCATCACCGCTCAATTTAAAACATTAAGTTAAAATAACTTATACAGCATTATAAATGTAAGGCAGCAACATTTTTTACAGTGTATTTTTTTTAAATCCCTCATTATTCATTGCCATTTTAATATAATAATAATAATAATAATATTTATTATTATTATTTATTATTATTATTATTATTATTATTATTATTATCATTTTACGTATTTCTTTGAGATCTAATATCTTAATTAAAAGTGAGCTTTATTGTCCTAAAAATTATTCACATTTTAATTTGTTTGCTCTAACCAGCAAAACTAATTTTTTCTCTGCTTCCCAAATAAAGTTATACTGTAGGTGCTACAGGCCGAGTTAATGGAAACGTACCGATCTCCTGAACAAGTAGGACAAAATGCCCATTCAAAAAGACTTGAAACATTAGCAGTCCAGGTACTATGTGAAAAATTAATGACCCCCCCTCTATACAGCCTCCCCTTGTAATACACAGCGATTAGCAGCACTTTTATTAGCCCGTAGCACAACAACGCCGGCAGTCGAGGTCCAACCTGCAAACCAGACGTTCACAGTCACGGCCATCTACGGTGTCACATCAAAGTCATTGTGACGCCGGCTTAGTTTACACCTGATCCAATTAGCTGGAGAGATGACACTGACCCCGGAGAGCACGTTTCTGTGTTCGGACCGAAGAGTCACTTGATTCCAGGTAATACAAACCTCACCAAACACTCATTCTGTTGTGCAAGAAAAGCCGGAGGGAGGGGTTGGAAGAGATGCCAGTGGGTGGGGAAAAGCCAAAAACACGTCAAGAGAGAAAAAGAGACGTGAGAAACGAATGAGGTAAACATACAAGCCAGGTACAAAACCGAAGACGCGGACTATCTGGCCCGGTAATGAAATGAATTTGTCACCTCATTGTCGGTAACAATAGGCCTAATTGAAATGAACCTGTCCCTTGCATGCATCTGGCACATTAAGCATTCACTAAGATATGCTGATTCTTTCCCATGTTGAATTATTTAGCTGCTGGTCTTCTTTTACAAACACGGACAAACAAAAGACACGCAGCATCCTGGCTCTCCTGTTCACACCAGTGTGCTGGAGATAAGCAGATGAGATGGGGTGTTTTCAAAATGATCAATCAACACACTGCATATCAGTCAACCACTGTTTCTGCCTGCTTTGAAGAAATCATTACCATTGAGTGTTTGTAAAGATAGAGTAACCATGACCAGCCTGAACTCATGAGAATTCGTATGTATTTTACAAGTTTGTACGATTTACATTGTATGTACGATTATCATAAAAAACTATAATGAAACCCCACTACTAACCCCGCCCCTGTACAAATGCCATGAAATGTACGAATTGCCATGAAATAACTATGGCTTAATGTCCATAATGATAACTCACAAGAATAATCTGTTTTTGCATGAAGTATTTAAAGTCCCAATGGAATCAAAACTGACAATTCTTATTTTTTTTATATAATATTGCAGTGTTTAAAGGTGCAGTGTGTCATTTTTAGAAGGATTTCTTTACAGAAATGCAACATAATAAACAAAACTATATTATCAGGGGTGTATAAAAACCTTTCATAATGAACCGTTATGTGTTTATTACCTTAGATTGAGATGTTTTTATCTACATACACTGAGGGTCCCCTTACATGGAAGTCGCCATTTTGTGCCGCCATGTTTCTACAAAAGCCCTTAACGGACAAACTTTTTTTACTAAGTTGTCTCTGATGATGACATGTTTGTCCGGTGGCGGCTACCATAGTTTCTTCATGTGTTTCAAATGCGAGAGGTGAGCAGTGGACTAAGCAGTTGGTTGCAATTCCCAACCTCACCACTACACCCCGCTAAAATTTACACACAGCACCTTTAAAAACAATGTATCCGTGTAAGTATTTTTTAATTCATGTGCCCTCATTAACTTTAATCAAATTCTGAAAATGTACTTCCGCCTTTTGTGACGATCATTCTCTGATGACGTCAGCTCGATGGCTTGGGCGGGAGCATCCGTTAACTCCACCCCCTCCAACTATCAGTCTACTTCAAGTTCCATTTCTAAATGCAATACCGACTTTTCTATATCCAATCAAAGCACAGTGGGAACACACAAGCCATGCCCACTTTTTTCCTTCTGTTTCACTCAGAAATACAGTACGTCGCAACATGTAAAGTCATAAAGTCGGTCATGACTTCTAATAAATAGGTCTGATCAAACAGAACCAACCCAATTTCATAAGAAGTCTGGCACCCTATCTAGTGCACAGTGAAGACATAATACTGTCATTCATGTTGGCATCAAATATGGCCACCTAGGATCTTCTCATAGTAGGAAAGACACTCTTTCACCCAGCACAATACAGTATGGCTGCTGGCATGGGCACCTGAGAGGCATTTCTGCATGATGCACCTTGGTGAACTGATGAGCCGTGTGCTGACAGTTGACATTTACTCAGAGAATAGGCTTGGCATGGCCAATCCGCAAACCACTTCGCAACAAAGGAGACTCGAAACGCCTCATAAAAGGACACAACAATTCTCAGCATAGCAGCCTTTTGTTATGGTGGCCAGGTGCCAGTTTTAGCATATTTGCCCCTTTCTGAAAAAAAATCATCAGTGTGGGACAAAGCACATTTTGTTAAAACGATACAATTAAGTGTCACTTTGGTTACTTTTAAAATAGAATTAGATGTACAAATGCAGTTCTTCCTGTTAATATATCAAACAAAAATAGAATGTAAGGTAAAACCATTTTAATCACATATCTTAAATTATTTTACACTGTTCCCCCAAGATTTTTCATAAAATGTGGGAAGACAAACCATGATTACAATTTACATCATTTCACTAACCATTTGTTGTGATAAATACTGTTTTGATAACACACGTAATGCATGCAAATAAACATGTTTTAAGACCCTGTTTTAGAAGTGCCACAAGCAACAAAAAAGTCTCTTTGGTTAGCCGCAATCTTCATCTCGCTAGTTCTTTTATCCCGAAGGAAATTCTCAGTGGTCCACAAGTGCAAACACAGACATCAGAGAGGGCTTACTTTGAAGGTTCGCATGACAAACGCAACCGGATATTGTTTCTGACATGTTGTGAAGTTGTCTCAATCCCGTGCACTGTTTGGGGAGTGCGGGGTCCATCAGGGCTCCACTTGTGGGCCGCTGAAATTTTAATAGGCCCCGGCTCACAAATGCAGGGCAGCATGATGTTGTCACCTTGGCATATTTTATCACTGATCAAACATTAGTAGGCAGATGTTGTAAACTTGTAACTGTCTCATCAGCAGCGGTGGTTGAGCTCGGAGGCACCACCGCAAACCTTATGCCCAGATGCTGCATTATGCCTTTCCCTATTTTTTTGTGCCTATTTCTGCATCTAAAGAGGTTTTTTCATGTTGTGGTTTTCGAACACATGCTGCATGTCCTTGAGAATGAGATCTGGGCCAGCTGTCACGTAGGTTCATCTTGGTATTTGAAGCATCCAAGCTATAACTATTGCTCTGTTTTACTGTTACAGAATGTTTGTCTGTGGTAACCAAAATGCAGAACGTAAACTTTATGTTGAAAAGAAATAGTCCTTAAAAACAAACTCCAGCGATACAATTGTAACGGTTCTGTGCGAATTGTTCACGGCCGTTCCACCTGCATTTTAACATGAACCAAACATATTAAAATTGCATTTGCTCATTCATTATGTAAATAGCCTGCACTGCTGGCAGAGTTAATTGCAGCCGACGTTGTTGTCTTCATCAGACCCCGACGTCTCAAAAGCAGCACTCGGACCTCTTAATAGCACGTGTTACTTTTTGACTGCCGCCGTGCCGGTTCAGTTTTTGTCATTTATTTTTCGACAAAGGCACGTGCTGAGACCTGCTAGCCATGTACCTTGTTGGCAATGATTGATTACCCAATATCTAATTAAACCTGATCCGATCGCTTATTATGCAGAGAGGAATAAACAAACTGAAGTCAACTGTCAGGCCGGCGTGATTGATGATGCTGCCAATCCGGCTATTGTTTGGCCTAATGTCTTGACGCTTGTAACAACCAGTAGAGCTACATCAGACAATGAGCTCTGTCAGTCCACAGCTGATTTGTCGAGCTCAGAAACAGATTTTTTTCTAATTTATTTATTTATTTCTGGGCAGGAAAATATATTATGCAGGACATCGGCAGATTTGTCGGGTTGTTGGCCCTATTAAACCCAGGGTCCTGTTACCCGCCTTCAGGGCAGGCCTGTGTTTTTATACAGATTGAAAAGGCACAATGACTACATGGGGATAGTAAGAAAGTAATGTCGGTGATAGCCCGTTCACCTCTCTTCAAGGACAATAGTTTAATTTCCTTAAGTAAAATGCAATATGAAAGTGACACTGAATGTAAGATGTTTTTGATTACAACAGTTGACACATAAACTTTTTTATTAACATTTAGAGTATGTGTTAAATATAAAAGGGATTGTGCACTTTTAAAATGAAAAGTGCTTCATTTTTGTCCGAATGGTTCCATTAAGACCCTTTAACATTTTAAAGACCTTTATGTTTAAAAAAAGATTTAATCTAAGAATCTTTGACTGAATTGTTCTTTGAGGAACCAAAAATGGTTCTTTGTGGCATCGATGTGAAGATCCTTTAAACCACATTTATTTTGGGAAAAATGTAGTCTCTCAATATGAGCTGCATAAAAGCTGAAGGCATAATAATTATGAAATCAAAAAGCTGTTGTCGTCAAATCATAACCCAGAAATGAAAATATCATCATTTACTCATCGTCTTGCTGTTCTAAACCTGTATGAGTTTTTTATCTTATTTTGATGAACACAAAAAAAGATATTTTGATAAATGATGGCAAGCACACAGCTAATAGCCATTGACTTCAATAGGAGGAAAACAAATATTATGGAAGCATTGTGATAAATTATGAAAAATATATTTTGATAAATTATTGTAAGCACACAGTTGAATTCCATCATATTTGTTTTTCCTATTATGAAAGTCAATTGTCACAATTAGCTGTGTGCTTACCATTATTTATCAAAAAATCTTCTTTTGTGTTCAGAACAACATGAGGATGAGAAAACGATAACCGAATTTTCGGGTGAACTATCCCTTTAACTAAATAGTTGACATAATGTAGCTACCCAGTTTTACAAAATTATGTACCTATAGTCACATAATTTTTTGATTCTTTTTCATGATACTGTCACGAATTTCCGCGTTTTTTCGTGACCGTATCACAAATTTCTGTTTACGTGTCATTGTCACGTATTTGTTACTCAACTGCTTTTTCCTATTTTCAAACCATTGTCGCTTCTGTTTAGGGTTAGATTTGGTGTTTGCATTAGGATGTCACTTAAAGTATTGGTTTATACTATTTTTTCGGATTTATTTTTTTCAAAATTTTTATTTTTCGTCGCCTGGCGTTAGGGTGAAAGTTGGGTTTGGGTAAGGATGTAATTTTAACTTAATTTAGATGTAAATCTAACCCTGAACCGAAGCAACAATGGTAAGAAAATAGGACAAAACAATTAACAGAGTAACCAATACGTGACATTGACACATAAACAGAAATTCGTGATACGATCACGAAAAAACGCGGAAATTCGTGATAAAATAATGAAAAAGAATCAAACAATTACGTGACTATAGGAACGTAATTTCGTGTGAATGGGCGGAATGTATAAATCTTCTCTGAGGCATTGGCAAACATTTCATTATAAATAATAATAATAATACTTTTAGTACTGATAACATCCTATTTACAGTATCACCATCACTTATTGCATATTTATAATGCTGTTATAATAATAATAATTTATAAAGAAATAGCATCTATTGTAAAATAGTTTTTTGCACACGTCAACAAAAGAGAATAATTTAAATTTCAATCTGTTCGGAGGAACAACTTGAAAATAACACGGATGACACAATTCTGTTCAACAAACAGCGAAGAACAGATGAGAATTTGACCTGATGAAAAATTCATATGCACATGCGGCATCGGACACTTCCATTACCAAACATTTGTGAACCCTGACAGAATGGAGGTTATTCAAAGCCACCGTGTTCACAAGGTGTTGGAAATTGTTACTTTAATTTATCCTGAGATGATCAACATCTGATCCCCGTGTCAAGTGCCTGTAGGCTTTTTAAAGCGTTGTGATGATATGGTGTGTAAGTCTGGGGAGGGGTCCGGGTGAAGCGTTTGACATATATCAAACAACCGAGAACTGAGACCGGACAGCATTAATCAAAACTTTTCTCATTTCCCCAAAAATTAATCATTAAATAATTAATTTTACAGCTACAGGCAGCTGTTGAAAGGGGGTCTTGTGCCTTCCTGCTGTTCAAAATTTGTCCTTGTCTGAGGGCTAGATTGATATATTTATTATTTATCAGATTAATCACGGGTAGATACAGAGGGTTCCAGGTTGCGCTCATCCCACTTGATTCAATGTGTGTGCCTGTGTGTGTGTGTGTGTGTGTGGAGACGCATATGGTATAGTCATCATAAGAAGTGGTCAACTGATTACAAAGAGTGCTCAAAATTGAAAGAGGACAACTTTGCCCCGAGCATTCTTTTTAACCGCGGTCGGCTCTTAAATAGGGTTCAGATGAGGAGAAGTTGTCATTGATCTGACACCTCTGAAGAGGTCAGTTAGGGTCTTGGGGTCATCTCTGTTTATGGAAAGGTCTTGTGAATACCCAAAGGAAATGCCAGAGAATGTCAACCTCTCAAGTACAAAGCAGCATTTAGGGTGCAATATGCTGTTTTTGTATTCATTGGCCCTTAAAGTTTGTCACATGCATTAATTGTTACACTGCCTTCAAAGGCAATTACATTTTAAAACAACGTTTGCAAAATCAATATCATCTATAAATATTAAATCTATCAAAATAATAGTACGATATTTACATATTTAAAGGAAAACACTATATATTAGGGATGCACAGGCCTATATATCCGTAAAACAAATTGTCCCATTATCAGCTGATTGTTTAAAAACACCCTGTGATCAGGGCAGCCGAAGGGGCGGACAATCTCATCATTAGTACTCATGCTGTGTTATTATTTTGTTTTGAGTGACACTAGCAGCGTTTCCATTGCAGATTTGCGCAAAACTTTATTTTCTCTAACGTTATTTTCTAAATGCCGACAAAAGACTATTGTGCAATGACGGCGTTTCCATTAAGCGATGATATGCGACTTAAACTTAATTTTACCTCTTGTGATGTCATTCCAAACATCACATAGACTAATGTTTGTAGGTTTACTAATATCACATCCACTGCGATAGGCATTATTTTTTAACCAAAGGAGAAGTAAGAGCATTATCCAAACATTATTTCCAAGGAAAGCCCCTTAAACTTAGGAGTGGCAACGTATAGGTGTTTCTTGGAGGTAATAGTACATTATTTAAATCAAAGTAGATGTAGGAGTGATATCCAAACATTATTGACAAGGAAAGCCTCTTATACTTGGGAGCAGACACCAATGTTGTTTTCATCAATGATGACGATAACAAAATTGTTTCGTTGACGCACCTTTTTTTATTACGCTAACGCGACGATGACTAGCTAAAAATGGCTCTAAGGTGACGAGAACATGACGAGATGGTTTCGAGTTTTCGTTAACGAGACGGAACGAAAATGCACCACACTTTTTAAATAGTCTTTAACAAATACATTTTTTTACTAAAATTGACTTAAAGCAACACCAAACAGTTTTATTTACCTTAAAATAACGTTTCCAAAAAAGTTTCAGTCGTTCATCCACTCGAAACAGGGTGAACGGCACTTTCACATTCGCTTTGTAGCCCTCGATCGGCCAAAACTGCACTAAAGAAGTTTCCAACCGTCGGGTTGTGGTCATGTAGTTCGAGTGAAAACTACAAAAACTTGCTTTACGACAGACCTACAATCCAATCAGAGCCAGCTTTGCTGCAGTAGGCTAAATTATTTACGACAGTGGTAATGGACAATTCTGCTTCCAACCTGTAGGGGAAGCAAAGAGCAAAAACTCTTTAGTGTTGCTTTAAACTTGACTAAAACCTTTTTGAGTTTTCATCGACTAAAACTTGACTAAAACCTTTTTGCGTTTTCATCGAGTAAAACCATTTTGTGTTTTCGTTGACTAAAACTTGACTAAAACTATCAAGTTTATAAGTGACTAAAATGTTACTAAAACTAAAAAGCATTTTCGTCCTAAAGACCTGAAAATGCTAATAAACTTTTTCCATTGCAGTTTTCCGAAATACACCTTTACCGCAATTTAAAGGGTAATGGAATCACAACTAATGACAACACAATTGTAGTTTGGTGATCTATTTTAATTTTTATTTGTTGACTTTTTAATGAGTTGTGACCATTTTTAAAGTTTGATGGACCTTTTCTGTCGCAATAGTTGTGCAAGGGAAAGCTTTGGGTAACGTGTAAGAAAGGAAGGAGCTTAAATATATTGACAGAAACTTGCAGTTGTAATATTTCTTCATTACTGCTGCTTATTTGAAAATTGTGCACCAAATGTTCGAGCAAAACTAATAAGACTGACAATTTTTTACCCATCCATCGTCCACGATCTCCTCGCATGGATTTCATTAGCCACAAAATAGCAACAACGTATCTAGCAGTTAAAGATATAGCCAGTATTTAGAGTGAGACCTTTGAGTGAGTTTGTGCCGCCCCAGGAGGGGAAAGACAAAGAGGAAACATTAGCACAACTCTAAAATCAATGCACAAAGTCATCAGAACAGAGCGGCGGCTCTCAACCTCTCAGAAGGTGACAGTCGATACAAACGTCTCGCGCTGATGCCTTAAAATCTCGATCGCGTTCTTCTGGACCATTAGAGGTAAAATGAAAAAATCTTCTCACTTGCTTGGTATCCAAGCCAAAGGACTTCCTCTCACCTTATTAGACCGAAATGCCATTATAAGTATTACCAACGCCATTTCAGTGCGCACCCATTATAAAACCGAATGCCTCAAGCATATTACTCTATGACTGCAGTATATGTCGAATATGCAAGTTAAATGAAATCTTTTATTTCAAGTCGGCAGGATTGTAAAGCGCGCGTCTCGTATCACAGAGCCGAGAACTGTACGCGAGCTGTCCGAGAGCACAGAGCAGCCGTACTCTGCGCCGCATGTTAATTGAAGCATTGAGAGTGAAATTGCCATCCGGCGTACGCTGCCTTTGGTCCTGGTGTGTATCAGGCAAATAGATCTGGCTGACAATTGTGGGCATAATTGTACATCACACTCGATATTAAGATGAGAAAGCGCTAGGTCGGCCCATCGCATCTGTGCGACGGCCAGGCAATCAAACCGGGTTCATGTCAGTGTGAAAAACCCATTTGTGTTCTGAAACAAAACATTTCCCCCTTCTCTCATAATGGGCTAAAGCGCTTGCTTATCTCCACCCATGCAAAGCCAGACCTCATCAAGGGCACGGCGCACAAGAGACGCCATCGGCTTGGCATCCGAAATCAAAAATGTGATCTTGCTTTTCTTTTCGACGTGCGGGAAGCTTTTCGGAGAGCCGATCTGGCCACCAATCTGCGGGGACTAACCCTTTGACATAAAGTCATATTGTGTTGGAGTTTTAGTGCCTAAATTTGTCCATCAATTATTAAGCGGGCACACCGATTGTATAAATGTAGGAAATTACGAGGCAGCGCTTTTTCTCTCAGGCAGAGAGAATGTGATACATCGACTACATCCCAGCCTAATGTGCGGCCCTCTGTCCAAGGGGCCAGAATTATTTATGCATTAGAAAACAGCGTGGCCGGGCCAGAGGAGCCTAGACACATTATTTTAAACCTTTCATAACACACATCAATATTTCATAAGAAATAAATAAAGAATGTTGGGCTTGTTTGGAGGACAGCTGTAGCTCTGCGCTTCAGCAGCTCGGAGGACTCCAGGGAGGCTACACATACCCCGCAGTAAAACCCTCCATTTCTTTTTAATCATCCACTTAGTGCATTGTGGGTAGAGGAGCTGTCAAGGTGAGCGAACAGCTTCTTCGATTGCACCACTGAAAGGCTTTGTCTGAAGAAAAAGGGGCCTTTGTTGGCCCGCACCTTCGAATTACATCTCCGCTCATTTCTCCCCCCTCCGATTTTACTCTGACCCCTCTGACGTGGCCATCAGAGAGTCTGAAGCCTGCAGTCTTCCGGAGTAATGCGGGTAACCGGTGGAAGCCGGTCGAAAACGCTTGATGGAGGGATGAAATGGTCCACAGGGACAACTTGACTGTTTTCAGGTAGTGTACCGTCAAGATTGGGAAGGGTTAGGAGATGCGATGCATGATCACCCTCATAAAAAATTCAAACTTGATTCTTGATGTTTATTTATGGGTGATAAAATGACCGTAACAGTTTACACCCGGAGGAAACATCGTAAGCGTTACACCTGGCTTCATAAATTGAAGGCCGGTCACTTCATACCCTGCTGCTAAATTGCCACACTTACAGTATTTACAGTATACATACAATACAGATCATTTACCAGTGCATATACAATTATTTGCATGCTTCAACATTACCTAATATTATAGAACAGCTAGACAACAGAGATATATTGCTTTGGCAACAGACAACTAGTCTACAACTCTGCTTTTTATACTCTGCCCTCCACACTTCACACAGGCCACCAGGGACCATTGGAGGTTAATCCCAGACAAGTGAAGGAGCACCAAAATGCTCAAATTGCCATGAAGTGCATCTCATTCCTGTAATTGCTGCAGATGGAGTAGTCTAATCTGCCATTTCTCAGCACAGCGACTGGGGAATAGCAGGTTAGGGACTGTGCATCACTGATGAAGAGCCATGAAGGTGATTGCACAATTGTGTCATGCTAAAAGAGCTTCATACTCAAGTTTAAAGAAGCTTCTGCAAAACATTGAGGCTGCTGCTAGTAACTGTAGTAAAGTAAATGTGTCATGACTGCTTCAGCAACAAATGTCAGTCAAGACTAAGAAAGCAAGGCCAAAGTATGGTACTTTTTATGTGTACGCGAGGGTTACATACTACATTCTCCTGTAGCCGCATGCGTGACCTACGCGTACAATGTGCGCAGGTTTCATAAATCGGGCAGTGCACGTACAGTACGAGCACACTCTTCTGATGAAGAAAATTGTATGCACATCACCAATTTTATGAAACCGCGTGCACATTGTATGCGCAGGTCGCGCATTGCATTTTGTCGCAATGTGCATGCGTCGAACATCTGTGTACACGTACAAGTCAAACAAAATATACTCGTCCGTGTGTTCGTCCGTGTGCGTATGTTCGCGTACACACTAAATACAGACTATACACTGTAGGCATCAGATGCTTTTATTGGGTATCAATCATTACATTGTATATGTTTTCCTTATGTAAGTACTAGAGCCTGAGTGATTCATCGTTTTGCCAATTTTAATGGCAATCAGATATTCCGCCGATATGTTTTTACAGAACATAATAAAATGCCTGTAAATGATGTAAGTACTTGTTTGTCCAACAGATAGGGTTCCATTGTTTGCTACTTGCGACTGGCAAGTTATTTATAATAAATGAAGTTTTATGTTTAGGGCACTGATGTCAGACTCATTTTGGATTATAAAGTTAATTGTTAAATTGTTAAACACCCTGCCTATACGACATTTGAGTGATCATTGCAAAAAATGTATTTATTTATATACAGTATATTCTGTTTATGTATGTACTGTATTCTATGTACAGTACCAGTCAAACGTTTGGACACACTTACCATACAGTACTGCAGTATAATATACTGTAGTATATGTGTAGTTTACTACAATATACACATAAAGAATATCGGCCAATATATCATTATTAGATTTTTTTACTCCCTAAATATCTGTATCGGCACTGCCCCCCAAAAAACTCATATCGGTCGGACTCGATAGATACATAGCAGGGCAACGAATGGACTGAACAACAAGCTGAGATAAAATTATAATTTGTAAAAACAAATAGTCAATAACAATAAACTATTTTTCAATTTTAAACTCTAGAGGTGTGCATCGGGCAGAGTCTGCAGTCAAAACTGAAGCATGACATTTATGAAGAAGATCTGAGGACTAAAGAGAGAATCTACTGATGTTTTCTTCTATCCAGACATGTGTATCTAAAAGGTCAGATACCAAGAAGAAATCACACTTGAGACCTTATAACGTTTGTTGCGTTTTGCAGCTAGTGGTTTGTGTAAACTGTAAATGCCAAACTTGTGACAGAAGGAAAGGGAAGAGAAAAGCAGTCCAATGGATCAATTAATCTCAAGGCACTGAGTAAATATGTTACAGCTAATTGTAACAGAACCCATAGATGGGCACAAAAACAAAAGTGATTCCTTCTGACCGAAACGACGAGTGTGGGAAAATATATCACAGCAAATGCTGACATCTCAACACATATTCTCACACAGAGGCTTTCAAGTCCTCCCACACTGAGTTCTTCTCTCCAGCTCTCGGAAACATTCAATAGGCTGGAATCTTTCTGGTGTTGGAACAAACTGCTGCTTCAGATCTTTCTCCATACACATTTCGTCATCTTTTGTTTTAGACCTCTTTCTTAAAATCTCACCGATTCCTCCCCCAACGCCCGGGTAAAATAATGCTCTCTCGGTTTGCCTTTATCTCCATGTTCCTACAAGTTGTTTTGAATAAAGAAGTCATTATCTTTAGGGTCACAATGGCCCCAGACAGCCACACTCAAGATGTTCTATACATGATATATTGATCAATCTGTAGTGACTAATGGGATGGTAATGAATGGAGTAATGTTAAGCTAATGAATCTGCCTATGCAGAGTATGAATGCTTCTTTTCTCAGTGCAGTAAACAGCTATCTCTATTGAAAAACTACACACTTTAAATTGGCTGTTACTGAATGAGTATTCTCTAATGAAGGACCTGCACACAATCAAGATAATTATATGAAAACTCATTCTAAATTAATCAGAATCAGTTTATTATTTAATAAAAATTGAACCTATGACCGTCCTCATATCATAACATAACACCAGGTGAACTACAGGAACTGAATTGTTTCACTTACTGTAAGTTTTAACTTTGACTCAAATGTTTCTCCAGATTTTTAAGGGCATACTGAATGTACAAATTTTGCCAGTGAACAATATTGTCCGATTCATGATTTTACATTTCCTTTGTTGTAAGTGTGTGTTAACGATATGCAAAAGGTACAAACCCCAAAGTAAACGTTGATGCGAGTTATCGTCTCCAACGTAAATCTCTTTTCTTGAACTACAACAAACACACAGATGGTAGGCAACAGTTTACTTCCTAGGATTGGTGATGTAGTAAAGACGGACATTATTATAATTCCTCCCACTTGGACTCACAGCCTTCAAGTTAAATCCTGTTAGGGGCGTGCACACCAAAGCTTTTACGCCCGCGGCCGCCGCATGTTTTCAATTAATTCCAATGGAAACTCTGCGTTTTTCAAATAAGGCGGCGATCGGCGGTTTTTCCCGCGCTCAGCGCTGAGCGTCGAGAGTTGAAAGAGATTCAAGTTTGGGTGAAAAGCTCCGCTCGTCGATGTCAGTTCTCACATGGCCGTCCAATCACAGTGGAAGAGGGGCAGGACAAATATCACAACAACCAACCGGCTCACAGCTCAAGTATCACAGCTATTAAAGCGCTCGGCTGAAAAAAACAGCTGCCGATTGTTTTCAGCTGTGTTTAAAAGTTTTGGTTTGCACAACCCCTTAGCATTGCATTGTGAACGAATCTTTCAAACATGGTAAAGAGCGTCACATTTTCGGCCAATCACAACGTACAGATTAGCTGGCCAATTAGGGTCACAGCGCTTTACAGATCGATGAGTTTTGTACCAAATTAGTCTGTTTCAGGAAGAGAGTGAAATCTGGAGCTACAAAAATTTACAGTATATGGAAAATAATGTGTTTTTTAACCAAAAAAAACAGCAAACACATTGTATTATACCAAATACACAAAATAAATTTGTTTTTAGCTAATATACCATCACCATTGTGATATTCTACTTTAATTTTACAATGAAACGGAAGTAGTCCTAGCTTATTTTCCTTGTTGTGACATATAGTCGATTGAAACATCTTCTGAAATAAAAAATAGGTAGAGCTGGACCTGAATTTGTCCAACGAGAACTGATTGTAACGTTGGAAGTTGGGTCATGTTCCTTCCTATTTGCTAATCGCTGCAAACTTTTCTCGGGCCCTGCCCACCTGCCATACCATATGACAGGAAGTAAATAGAGATTGTTTCGAGGAGGGGAGGAGATTTGTGTTTTTATCAAAAATTTTGAGGGCACATGATTTTTTTTAAATATTGACGCACATATAAGTCATCTTTACAAAATATTTTCAAAATTTCTTTTGAAATCCAGCATATTAAGTGAAGTGACTGTCCACCTCTATGTCTTCAGTGATATGCACCTGTTTTATGTGTATGTATGCGAATAAGCCTGAGTTGGTCAATTTGATAAAACCTAAAAATTTAAAGCAGCTAAAATATTTTTACATTGTAGTTAAACTACAGTGAAGATACTATCCAAAATGAATAGCTCCAATCCAAACTTTAATCTAAATTATAGATAGCATAAGACAAACGGGTTTATTTTATTTTAAGTTTTAACTTTGTCTCCAATGTTTTCCCTGAAAAAACTAAAAGTATTCACAAGCCTGTTGACTGGTATTGTTGACACTGAATAAGAGTTTAAAGCTATAAAATAAATTGAAAGCTTAGATTACTTGGTCCTATAATTATCTCTAGAGGCGACAAATGTGAGATTATTGTGGTCGTTTCAGGAGCAAAAAAAAAAAAAATCTGAAAAGCAAGAGACCATTGCAGTTTATCTTCAATCACCCTGTTGTCTTGGAGAAACAACTAGATCAATGAGAAATCAGTTTAAAAAATGTGTAGGTTAATCCACCTAAAATGTAATCAACTTTGACCAATGGCATTTATGTTTACAAACTGCCAGTATACCTGTAATTTTCTTTCTGAAATATTGTGTTGACAAGCTGTTGAGCCACTAAAACTCAAACCTTTGTGTTGAACAGACTGTGTATCAGTAGATTTGAAGTATTTGGGGGCAAAGGTCTGAAATTAACACCTGCTAACCTGCCAAATGCAGGTAAAAATCTGCTGTGGCGGCTAATGTTGTCAAATCACTAGCCAATTTGGCAGGTTACTTTTTATAAATTATGTTCAATCATATTTTTTTGTAAAAGCTCATGTAAGCCAAATCTGCACCGTTTTTGCCCCAAAACTTAATCATGTTATACTAAATCCAGCATTATTTTGCAGTATCTGTGCATCTCTGGATTACTTGAACACACCTGTCACTATGCAACACAAACAATCAACGGCGTGCTAGACTCAAGACTCTAATATAATAATGTTTCGATAGCTGGAGTTACTAACCCCAGTGTAAAAAGGGAAAGTCGTCCCAAACAACAAAGGAGACAAAGAGAAAAAGAGCAGAAGTTTTAATACCAAACTGGGCGTCTAGTACGGCTCATTTATCCGTGTGTCTCAATTAGTTCCCTAGCTCCCTAGGTTGTGAATCAGTATATTGTGTACAGGTGCTCTGGCGCTGATAAGGACACTGAGTTACAGTACTATACATTGGGACACTTAATGACTGGTGACATGCTTATTAAAACAAGATGTCACCACTGATATTTATAAGCAACACGCAGAAATGACTTATCTCTTTTTTTAAAACAGTATGAAAAACACTTTAAATATTCTGCTTCATGTAGAAAAGACAAGAACAAAGTCCAGTTAAAAAACAGTGCCAGTACAGCGTTAAGATTAAGCAGAAAATCTATTTAGCATATTAATATACACTCACCTAAAGGATTATTAGGAACACCATACTAATACTGTGTTTAACCCCCTTTCGCCTTCAGAACTGGCTTAATTCTACATGGCATTGATTCAACAAGATGCTGAAAGCCTTCTTTAGAAATGTTGGCCCATATTGATAGGATAGCATCTTGCAGTTGATGGAGAGTTCCACCACATCCCAAAGATGCGCTATTGGATTGAGATCTGGTGACTGTAGGGGGCCATTTTAGTAGAGTGAACTCATTGTCATGTTCAAGAAACCAATTTGAAATTATTTGAGCTTTGTGTCATGGTGCATTATCCTGCTTGAAGTAGCCATCAGAGGATGGGTACATGGTGGTCATAAAGAGATGGACATGGTCAGAAACAATGCTCAGGTATGCCGTGGCATTTAAACAATGCCCAATTGGCACTAAGGGGCTTAAATTGTGCCAAGAAAACATCCCCCACACCATTACTGTACAGTCTGCACAGTGGTAACAAGGCATGATGGATCCATGTTCTCATTCTGTTTACGCCAAATTCTGACTCTACCATCAGAATGTCTCAACAGAAATCGAGACTCATCAGACCGGGCAACATTTTTCCAGTCTTCAACTGTCTAATTTTGGTGAGCTCCTGCAAATTGTAGCTTCTTTTTCCTATTTGTAGTGGAGATGAGTGGTACCCTGTGGGGTCTTCTGCTGTTGTAGCCCATCCGCCTCAAGGTTGTGCGTGTTGTGGCTTCACAAATGCTTTGCTGCATACCTCAGTTGTAACGAGTGGTTATTTCAGTCAAAGTTGGTCTTCTATCAGCTTGAATCAGTCGGCCCATTCACCTCTGACCTCTAGCATCAACAAGGCATTTTCCCCACAGGACTGCCGCATACTGGATGTTTTTCCCTTTTCACACCATTCTTTGTAAACCCTAGAAATGGTTGTGCGTGAAAATCCCAGTAACTGAGCAGACTGTGAAATACTCAGACTGGCACCAACAACCATGCCATGCGTAAAAGTGCTTAAATCACCTTTCTTTCCCATTCTGACATTCAATAATTCTTTAGGTGAGTGTATACATAATGAAATGTATTCAATGCTTCTTTGATGCTTATGTTGATTTGCTTACCTAAAAACAGTTTTGGTAAAAAGGAAAAGGGTGAAAGAGGAAGGGAGGAGATGGCAGGAAGAATAATATGCATTTCAGATTTTATTATAAATCATAATAAAATATTTAATAAATATTTATAAATTAAGAAGACATAGTGACTGGCCTTAACGTAACAATGCAGACTTAAATTCCTGATTCGCCTATAACAGAGGTGCATCTCTTTGGCCTAGCAGACTGTACCCTAACATGTGTCCAAAAGAGGAAAATTCATAGTGTTATCTCATTCTAAACAGCTATTTTTCATACCTTTATACCCATACACGCTTTGGAAACAAGCGGTCGGACCATAAGAAAACACAGCAGCCCGGAGAACATTATTGTGCCCTAATTTATTTTGTTATATCAGCAGTGCATAGAGCCCACAGGAATATCTATTACTGACAGAACGGACTGATAAAGGGCTGCATTAGCTCATATGTAACTCCTCTGTCAGACACACATAGGCTTTCCCTGTAGAGAGCTTTAATCTTGGTCCGTTATGAATAATGCTAAGTATATTACTCTCTGACACCTCACAATTCCAATTTATGCACCTCAACTCGCGGTGCCAAGTACAATTTATAACTTTCAATATGCAAGGCATCAGCAATACATTAGAGAGATAGGATTTAGTGCAGCACGGGCAAAGCAGTGCTGGGGAGACTGAGGCCTGAAAACTCGGATCTGAATGGTTTGGTCAAGAATGCACCTGCGTGGATAGTTATATGACTATGTCTGACGGAGGTCCTTCTGTACATTATATCATCTCAACTGTTTTCTAGAAGGAAGGGAGGGGCAGAGGGCAGCACTTGGTATGTGATGTCAGTATCGTCTTTAAGAGTCGAGTGGTTTAGGCCAGACACGAGAAACATTGAGATCTGTATACTGTTTGGGCTCAACAATGGCAGCCAGCAAAGTGCTTTGCCTGGAGCTGATGTGTTGTGGGAGAGAGTGAAAGTGAGGAGTAGAAGGAGAAAAATGATGTTGTTTTTCGGGCTCCTTGAATAGATTTGTTAAAACCCTACGGTTGATTTATGCTAAGCAAAGCCCATGCAGAAGGGAGCGAGCGGGCTCGCCTCGCCAGAACACTTTCTAAGCCCCGACCCACACTTTGATGCGTCTTTTAGAGGTGCCCAATGAAAGCCCGGCACCCCGCTCCCCCACACCCCGCCTTTTCTTCGGTTTCTGCCATCCAAAGATAATCAGGTTTATGTAAAGTATGTGTGCTCCTTTGACAGTCTACGCTAGCTCATTAATTCAATCACACCCGACGCCATTGTTCTGTCGGTGTTTGAAATGCGTACGGGGACGGGGGGTTTCCTTAATCCTGTCAATCACTGTTAACATTTTTCTTGCTGTTGCCATGGCCGGGGCCAGAGTTCATGAAAACAGCGAATATGAGCCAACAAAGGGAAAATAAAGAGTTGTTTCAGCCACTTTTCTTTAAAAGGCCATCGACCATGCACAAAAACACAAGGAGTAAATGTAGACAAGTTTGAACACTACGGCCGCGGCGAGGGAGGGGAGAGCATTTGAAAACCAAACAGGCCCTATAAAAACTTGACCCGGGAGGCTCTGGGAAAAACCTCCTGAATCGGCCCCTGGAAGAACAATGTCCTTTCTTGTGTGGCTTCTTCAGGGCCACAATGGCCAGTACATTCTAAACACATGCCAGAGACGCTCAGCACCGCGGTAAGCCAGATCAACGCTCTAGAATACTGAGTGCTGACCACGACCGAGAAATGGACAAAGGAGGCAGGAAAGTGTGAAGAGAGAGAGAGATGTTTATACAAGGGATTTCAAGGCGTATCATTCCAGGAAACTCACAAATCATTGTTCGCATGATGTTTCTACAGCAATATTTAGTGCTTATTACACTAGGAAATCTTTTCAGAATATTAACATGACCTGTTAATGATATATTCATTACTCAAAAAGTATAACAAAGTGCTAGCACGTTTTGGCAATGTGATCTCACGTGGAAGTCTACTTATTTTACACTGGCAATTTTGTACGAATTTATGCGATGTAAATCTTACAAAAATTTACGGTTATCTGAACAACGTGAATGAAAACCCGTTCCCAACCCCAGCATCACAGGGATGAAAGATCGTATGAATTCATACAAATTATAGCCACTTCGTAAAATACTAGCATATTGCTACATTTAGTTGATTTTGGACATAAATCTAAAAAGGGTTCATGAGTGAGTGAGTCAATATATTTTATTTCAAATAAATAAATAAAATACTTTTGCGCCTTGACCGATTTACATAACTGAAACAAGTTAATACAACACAATTTTTTTTAATTCTCAACTTAATTTTATTATGTTCAATCCACATTTTTTTAAATTAATTACATTAAAGGTAGGGTTTCACATTTTGAAAAATGCTAACGTTAGCCACCTAGCAATGAAATCACGACCCCACGTCATCCAAGTCTGGCCTCTTTCAAAACACATGAACACGCACAGATCAGAAGGTCACATCTCATGTCTCATTCAGCAGTGAGAAAACTTTGCAGTACAAAGTGAATAACACTTCCAAAAAGACCAACATAAACAACTGGTTTACATCAGAATTAGTTTAAGCACACGTTCGGTTGTGTAGACGTAGTAATGATAACGTTACGCTAATCCGTAAACGAACACACATTTCATAAGCAACACAATGTTTCTTCAAAGTAGAATATCTGAATCCATCTCAATACAAACATATCACGTACCTACCTTACCAAAATAAACAGTGCAACGACTCTTTCAGACCATTTGCCTCCTGCAGCTGTTTGGATCTCGTGGTAAAGCAGTAAAGTTACAGATTTTAATTTGGGTTTTTGCTCTTTGCTGATCCAAGCAGTTTTTGCTGTTGTTGTTATAAAAGATGTCTTTCGTTTTGTGGCTACTGTGTAGGTTGTCAATCAATTCAGCAGAAAAGTTTGCCATTCTTTCTGTTTACACACAGGAGGTGAGCGCCGATGACGTATGGTGTCTGCGTGGACTAGCTTGCGCGGTGGGCATTCAAATTACGCATAGGCTACGGATGAGGGACAAAAAAGGAAACGTCCGTTCGGACCGAAATCTATGATTGGTTGAACATTTTTTGGTCCTACACCTTTCACAGATGACATAAATTTCTACAAATACATTTAAACAACTTAACATAGTAATTGCTATCAGGATGTAAGGAGACTTTTAACCAGCATAACAAAAAATGTTTCAGGATCAAATCTGTTACCCTACCTTTAACTTAATCATTTTATGTTGGGACCAAATGATGGCTGTGGATCTGTCTGTTTCCCAGCATGCTTTGGATGCAACTGCCTTTGGGGAGTAGTGTTAAAAATTAAGTGTTATTTTAGGCATTTTTAAGTAAATTTAATTACAAAGTTATTATACAATGCTAAAAACAAAGTTGTGACTGCTGAGTTAGCGCTATATGCTAGTTAATGGTGTATGCTAGCGTTTAGGCCGAAGTTTTACTATTGACATTACAGTTACGTTTTGCAGGTCCATACTGAAAAAAACACAAACTTACCACTCAGAAACCTGCATTAACAATCTCCAAACAATTCATTATTCTTCAAAGTCTGTATCTTCTTCTGATACAGGCTCCAACATAAGGTCTGTTTACACACACTACACCACAATTTACAACAATCTCAAATGAAAAAAAGCAAATCATCTAAAACAATTACAAGTATCCATTAAACATCTTGTAAAAGACATTTAAAAGAGCTAAGGGTTGGAAGTGCATCTAAATTGAGAACATTTTGCAATTCGTTCCAAACCCAAGGAGCATAAAAAGATAAAGCGCCTTTGCCGAATTCTGACAGTGCCCTTGGGACTTTTAGGCGAATATTAGAACCAGACCTAGTGCAATAATTATTTGTATGATAAATAAGAAGTTTTGATATATAAGAGGGTAATATACCTAAAAGGGCTTTTGCAATGAATAAAAACATGTGTAACTTTCTCCTTTGATGTAAGGATAACCATGATAAAGAAGCATATAAAATACAATGTCCATGAGACTGCACCAGAAACATAGCGTAAAGCTGCATGATACACAGAATCTAGTTTTTTAAGTAACGATTTAGATGCATGCATGTATAGAAGATCACGGTAATCAATCAGCCAGATCAATCAGAGCAGAGCTTAACATTATTATTCGTGAACCTTTAAAATAAGGTAATAATAGACCATTTCGTTTTAAAGGCAAATCCTAGGATTGTAAATGGACATGTGAAAATGTGTCTGGATAATTTTTGTCCCTAATAAAGTCACTATACAAATATTAAAAAACAATTAACATATTATTTCAATGCATTCTTTACCATCCTTTAATGTTTGTTTATCTTATTGATTTAGAAGAGTTTGTGTTATTTTTTTGTGTTATATATTGTGCAGAAGTGTGGGATTGTGGTTAAGTTGTGGATGTGAGGTACTTCTCGCAATGAGCACTGTGTTAATGCCTGTCTGGAGATCAGTCTCTTCTCACATGCTCATCCTATGTATCATATGTTATTGTTATTTATACCACGGGTCTGTTGAATGCTGTATTCTGATTGGTTGAGAAATGTTCTGTGAGTATGCATTAATTTCTGATAACCGCACACTTTACTTGTCAAATGTTTTAAAAATAGGCACCAGAGCAATGTTTGTGGTAACCGTGGTATAAGAGGAATAATTGACTCTCGGGTGTGCATTATTTTCTTATAATTCAATGGCCCGTCGTCAATTATTCCTTACTAATAGCATGCTAACATGTGCCTATGCTAATTAGTATGATATAGATAGTTTTATCAGACCCACATACATTGTCACGTTAACGCATCTGCATGGAACTTAACTTACGGTCTCTGTTTGTTTAATGGTCTGACTAGTATCTAAACTGAACTCTGGAACAAATACCTTCTCGAAAATAACAGATGTTTTGGTTTACAGATGAGGGGAGATGGCGATTATGGATCACCACCATGTGAAAGGAGATTTGGCAGCCAATCTGTAGTTAACATTGTATAAATTACACATATATTACACATTTTACTCAGTAATGTTAGCTCTGAATAGTTTTTGATACGCTTTAGCTATAATTTGTACTAAGGTACATGTTGTTTATTTTCCTTGTTATAGAAATAAACTACTCTAAAATGAATGCGGAGTTTATCGGAAGTAACGTTTGTTCTACGAAAGCCGTTTGTTTATGTTGTTACTGCTGAAACCGTCTATAGAAACTGACATCTATTAAGTTGTTAAGTTTTTTTTTATTAATGTGTTTTGTCCTTGTTGGCCTAATTGTGTGTAAAAGTTTTCCTTAAATGAACTAAGTTTATTGAACAAAATATTTTTATCACCAAGAAATTTTGACCTATTAAGTTGGTGTAACAAAAGATTATTTGTTTAAATTAACTTATTATATTCTTGTTGTGCAAAACTGAACCTAAATTGTTAGGGTTAGGTTAGAGTTAAGGTTAGGGTTACAGTCCTAAAGTTTCCTTAATTAAATTAAGTTGAATGAACAAACTGTTTTTTAGTTTTATGTTTATTGTCTTTCAATGAGTTTACTTAACTCTATAAGGTAAACGAACATGTTTAACTTACAGCATAAATCAATAGCAGTAGCAACAGTAGCATGATTGTAAAAATCTGTGCATCTAAATCAATACCAAGTTAATGAGGCCAGAACTAACAAACTTTAAGTCTTACAACAAATTAGTTTAAAATATCTTTCCTCATCTTGTTTTCTTACACTGCGAATTAAAAACAAATTGGGAAGTCAATTCAACCTACTGTACTATGTTAAGTTTTGACTTATAAGTTGTGATAAGTTGACATAACTTATAAAAATAAGATGAAATTAACTTAATTTGTTAAGTTAAAGTAACATAAAAAATATATGCTGATTTGATATAATTTTTACAGTGTATAAGCAAAGCCAAACAAGCAACAATTACTTTAGGTGTTATTGAAAGACGAGCTCTTTGTTAAAAAAATGTTAACATGCGTAATAACCACACATCCTGTGTAGACAAAATAACGCCCCTCAAAATGTAAATGCGCTATATAATCTTTTGACGAAAATAGCAAACAAAAGGTTAGATTTGATCCGGGTGGGAGGGAATAAGAAAGCGAACATACAAGATCTTTCCCCATTTAACACCATATCTTGAATAAAAATGTAAAAAAGGGAAGATTAAGCCATTCAGACGGTGGTAGCTGCTAACGCATCAGTGCTCGCATTCAAGCAATTTAGCTAGTGTTTGTTTATTAGCGCCTCACGCAGGGTATTAGCGCTTAGCTTATCACCGTGCACACAGAGAGAGACCCCAGCATAGCAGCGCCGTTCAAAGAGTGATATGGGATTTCTCATTTGTTTTCTTGCAGGGTTGACCTTGTTTAAGTGTAGACCATGGGAGACAGGACGTTTTGGACAACGATACTCATACAAGCTATGTAAACATGCTCGCCGGCTCAGTCCCTTACCCTCTGAGACTCAACAAAGGACTTCGGAGGTGCATGAGGAGATTTGGCCGAGCTAATCTGCTGTTTTCCATATATGCATGGGCTATCGCGAGACAGAGCTCTGTTTGAGAAATACCTGTGCTTGCTATCTGATTTCCCCCATTATCTCTGCCCTCCTTCTTCACTTTGTCACTGAACTGCATATCTGCATATTACTCTTACTTAGATGCTTAAAGAAGGAAAGCAGGCTTCATATATCTGCTTTCCTATCGTAGCGTCTCTTATCAGTGGAAATGCAAATGCAAAACAACACAGTGCAGCTCTATAAAACACACGGTACGCGTCTTTTCCCTAGGTTTGGAATCAGTGAAGCATGAACACAATTTTAGGTGACATTTTAGGCTGTGATCCAAAAAAACATCAGGACACATTGATGATATAATTACATGAGATACATTTACACGGTATTAAAACATTGGCACTATTTATCAGCATTGCTGTTTACATGCAATGGCATTATAAAATATGCAATGTTTAGCATTAAGCAAAATGTACATGCAGTACATAATGGCGTATAAACGTTAAACAAATGATAGAAAACATTAATTATGTTTTATATTCTTAATTATAACAATTAGGATAACAACAATCAATAATGTTTTTTATAATCTTCTAACAACTATTAAAATAATTTAAAAAATTAAAGATTGTAGGCTTCCCTCTGATGCATGAATGAAATATGCTGTTTTCGAAGAGGTCAGAGACTTAAGACAATAAAAATATATTTGGTAAGTAAATGCACTGTCAGAAAAAAATTGTCCCAGGCTGTTACTGGGGCAGTACCCTTTAAAAAGGTAATAATATATTATTTAAGTATATAGATACAGGAATTTAGTACCAATTTGAGGTACTAATATAAACTCTTCAAAGTTCAAAGGTTTACATTTTGAAAGGTTTTTTTACCGTTTCCCTGACAGTGTATAATAGGCAGTTGAACCTTATTGTTTTTTTACTGTGTAATATTTTTAGGCTGTAAGTTTTTGTACACTGAAACAAACTTTTTTTTATTGAAACACCCGTGGAGATAGCTGAACCCTGTGTAGTGCACATAATACCAATGTTGGGGAAAGTTACTTTTAAAAGTAATGCATAACAATATTAAGTTACCCACCAAAAAGTAACTAAGTGCATTACTTAGTTACTTTTCATGGAAAGTAATGCTTACATTACTTTTTAGTTACTTTTGCGTTACTTTTTTCTTGACTGAGGCTTGATCTCTTTTAGGCCTTGCAGGTGTTTTTTATGACTGAAACGTTCTGCATTTAGAAATTGCATATTTCATCACAAAAATTTTGAGCGCTGGCCTGCCATCTTAGATTCTGACTCAAACTGTTCCCACACAGGCGTGTACGCATAGAGTGCATAATGTGACTACGTTTAGTTTAATTCAGTACATAATTTTTTAATCGAAATAATTAAACTAAAAAAGTAACTTGTATTACTTTTTTAAAAAAGTAACTCAAATATTAATGTGTACATTTAATAAGTAATGCATTACTTTACTCGTTACTCAGATATAAAAGTAATATTATTACGTAATGCACGTTACTTGTAATGCATTACCCCCAACATTGCATAATACTGAACTGGGGAAAATATTGAGACACATCCACTGAGAACTAATGTTGTAAAGTAGGGACTGATTTTCTCTTGTACAGTTTTTCTTGGTTACCCCAACAAACTAACACCGCACTAAGCAGCTCATTTACATTAAACTTCAACCACTGGTGTCAATAGCTATGTTTTCATTATAAATTTGCACAAGACTTTAGCGATATTTTCGAAATGTCAAAAAAAAACTATTTGCAAAATGACAACGTTTCCATTGACCGATTATACATAGTTTTCCTCTTGCGATAACTCATTCCAAACATCACATCGACTGATGTTAGTAGGTTTACAAATCTCACATTCACGGCAATGAGCATTATTTTTTAACCGAAGGAGACGTATTATCCAAACATTAATGCCAAGGAAAGCCCCTTATACTTAGGAGCGGCAACATATACTGTAGGTGTAGTACATTATTTTAAATCAAAAGAGATGTAGGTGTGTTATCCAGACATTATATTTAGTGAACAGACACGTATTGATGTGTTTCTGGGAGGTTTTAGTACAGATACCCCATCATCTTTAAATAATAATTGTGACTGACTTACATCAGGTGACCTGGAAATGCAAATAAACTATTCTATTGCAGTTTTGCGAAATACGCCTTTTCTGAATTACCTGAAAAACCACCTCATGTGAGCATAAAAACCTATATATGGGAGTTTTTGCAAAATTGACGATTTCCAATCGCCATATTTTCAATTCACAATGCCAATTTGTACAATTTGAAGGGTAATGGAAACACAGCTGTTGGACTATAGATAGATTAAATTTAATAAATAGAAAATGCTCCAAAATAGCTATTAGATCTTATATTTCATAATACTCATTTTATTTTACCTGTTGATTATTGACAAAATGTCCCTGCTTTTGAAGGTGTGAATTGTGAATCAGCTTTTTGATGATAAATGTACTTCAAAAACAGGGAAACGGTTTTTACATTTTAGCTTTCAAATAAAAATGACGCTCAGCACCTGTAATGAAACAAATAATTAACTGGGCGGTCATGGGTGAAGGGATATTTAGAAGAGTGATTGTCTTTAAATTGACCACAGCGAGGCGGCCTCGTGTGTTAAATAATATTGAAATTGCACAGATGAATTGTCCCATTAAAGATTAAGTGAGTCATATTGCACACAACCGTACGATCCCATCAGCTCTCTACAGAAAGAAACCCTGAACACAAGCTTATAGTCCAGACACTGGGAAGCTAGTTAATTAAATTAGCCCTGCATTTGTCTACTACATCCTCTTATCTGGGGGTGAGCCTTGCAGGGGAGAGCGTCCAAGTTGTTCATAGTGTCCGTCGTTTGATTTAGTTTCTCGCCCTGCTCAGGAGCCGCAACTCTGGGGGTGGTAATGAGGAGACCATTAGGAGCAGTGGAGCGTGCAGGAAAGAGAAAGAGAGAGAGAGAGAGAGAGAGAGACAAAGAGATAAAGGTCAAATCTAGCTTGAACCTCAGGTGGGACACCAATGAACCGCCTCAGAGAAGCCTTAGTTCATTGACTGTCTGGTGCATACTGTATTATACAATAAATTAACAAGAACTGAATTATTGCTTGGATCACATCTTTTTTATACGTTTATTAAAATTATTTTAAATGTGTCTGATTTCAGGTTTAAAAAAAAAATCTGTGTTGCACGCAGCAAGGCTTCTGACATCAGTGTTTGTGTTGTGTTTGTTTATAAAGTGTGTGTTTGTGTTTGTGTGTGTGTGTGTGTGTGTGTGTGTGTGTGTGGCAGTTTATCATCCCAAAATACTTCAGAAATCAAATATCTAACTTTCCCTCTAATGGCTATGTTGCTTTTCTTGATTTTGCCAAGTGAGAGAAGTTACTGAGTCAACATCACTGTTGACCTTTGGACAACATTACAATCAACCAATCAGATTCAATCTATAAGTTTACAGTCTTACAATCAGTCTTGGGTGCTTATGTCAAAGGCGGAGCGGACCACAGGTGTCGTGAGTCTCGCCCCTCCCTAGTTTCCACCTCGAGGAAGTCCCAGGAACATCCCAATGACCAGACACACAAGGAGCATAAGTGAAATTAAAACAAACTTTATTTAATTTAATTAACAGGTAGGTAGGGGAGGAGAAGAGGAATCTAAAAGCAAACTCTCGGGGCCAGAGAGTGTCGATCCTGAGTCGTTCTGACTCTGTCACGGGGGCTTCTCAGGTAGGTCTTCAGAATGTTTCGTACTTTTCCCTCACGTGACTTCAACCAGCTTACTCCAACGTGTCTGAGTTCTGTGTTACAGGGGGACTTTTAGTGGAGCCTTCCCTTCTTCCTGGATGTGAAAAGATATGGGCTGTGAGTAACACTGACAAATTGGAATGAGGTGATTACCTTGTGCTGATGCTGGCGGCTTCCGGGGCCCAACTCTGGAGGCACCTAGAAGGTACACAGGTAAGTATTCAAAGAGCAACTAGGCCTAGTAGGAGAAGTGTGCCCGTAAGTATGTGGACAAGCGTACCGGTTCCTTGGCCTTCGGCATGTAGGTAAGTATGCAAGAGTGAATGCGCGGGATCTTGTTTTGTTTCGTCCAGGTAAGTCTTACATGTGGGGTATGCAGGGGTGTTACTCTTACTCGTAGCTTTAGGTGTAAAGATGAGTATACAGAAGGGCTCACTGGGTCTTTACTTCAAGCACACAGGTGAATGTACAAGGGCAAGACACTGGCTCTCAGCTTTGGGCGTAGAAGTGAGTATACAGAAGGGCAACTGGATCTTTACTTTGGGCCTACAGGTGAGTATACAAAGGCAATACGCTGGCTCTTAGCTTTGGATGTACGGATGAGTATACAGAAGGACAACTGGAGCTTTACTTTGGCCATACAGGTGAGTATACAGAAGGGCAACTGGATAGGTACAACTCACAGACCCTCAAACAGGCTTTAGCCCTTTGAAGCTTGGGAGACTGGAGAGGATGTATTTGCCACGACACTTGTAACCTTCACCAGGACAGACTTCCCAGACCAACACTCAACACGGTCACTTCCAACCGTAGGAAACACTCCCACGACGACACAGAGCCTTAGGCTCGGACCTGCAGAACTGGTAGCAGACAGACACACAGAATTCCTTCACAAGTTGACTTGACTTTAGGAATATATGGGGAAATATACACCACCTCTTGGCTTCAAACAAGGGCAGATGGAGGTACAGGTCGAAGCTGCTGCTCGTTGGGCCTAACACGGCATCGGCCAGTGTCACCACAATGGGTGAGTTCAGGTAGGTTGTTTACACCAAGTATGTACTACAGGAATGGATTGAACGCTTCCCTCTCCTCTCTTCCAGCCAACAGGACAAGAGATCTAGACAGGGGCGAACCTCTGAAATCATTACACAAACAGGTAATCATACACAGAGGACACACGGCTAGTGTTTCATGCAGCAGCCAATACTTCCCTCCGTTGACGTTTCCCCACAATATTCACGCTGTTCCTTACTTGTTATCGTTGCCTCGCCACCACCAGGTGGGGAAAAAGGGATCAGAAGTCGCAAGCGGGCATGCATAGAAGAGTGGTCACCGCCAGCACCACCGTACATTCTCTTCACACAGGGTCTCCTTCCTGGCCTAGGGAGTGAATGCTGACAACAGGGACACGGCTCAACACTGCAATCTTCAGGTGTACACACGTCAAAGAAAGACTCACCCTCTGCACTCCACACACTCCAGTGAAATAGGGTCAGCACTCTACGTTTGGACCGGGGATTCGTCCTGGGTTATCAAAGTCGCTGACACAGCGGATGGCTGAAAGTAGACGTCACAGCCACAACAATGTAGCGTCCTCCCCCTTTAACTGGTTCCGGCCCGCCCACTGATCCTTTCCACGGTGGGGCCGCTTACACACTGATTCACAACTCACAAGAGAAACACTGATATTCCATACTCATACGGAAAACACAGACACAATGGCAGCTCAGCGTACTCACTGTTCCATTGATATTAATTCTTCTCCCCTTCCTTCCAGATATTTACGTAAACACAGCCGGCAGAACAATATCCTCGTTCCTCCCTCCTTGTACTGCATTTCCGGCAGCTCTTCAGTACATGCGATCTCTTCGCAGGAAGTAACACATGTCAGGACGACTCTTCAAGAAAGGTAATCCTTGCACTCAGACCTGTGTGTGTGTTCACGCCCAATCCTCAAGTTCACTTCGCTAATCCTAAATATCTCCAACACATTCGTCTCTCCACTCGCCCCAACCGCTCCGTCTCACCCGCAGTATCTGCTGGAATAAACTTCCCTTTCCTGTGTTTCTGATGCCCTCTTTATACGCCTCCTCTTTGTTGAATTGCCCAATCAACAATCGCCACACTCATTGGTACACATGTTGCCAATAACACCCAAATTTGGGTTGCACGGAGTTCCCGGAAACTGGTGTTTCAGGTATCGTCGTCCGGGCGGAACTAATTTCCACCACTTTAGGTTCCGCCCTTCAAAAAGTCACTCCGTGACACTTATCCCCATCATTTGTCTCTGAGGGTTAAGGTTTTTCTACAGAAATGTTGTTTCTTAGCTGAGCCGGGAACATATCAAACTTTGCAAAATCAGGTCGATCTGCCTACCTTCGAAGATGTCTTTCATATTTTAATATGGCAAACTGCTATGAGCTTAAGTGCATTAATTATGACACATGTCAATCAAAAGTGATGTAAACAACTCATGAGTCCCAATTTGAGGAATTAGCACACATTAGTAGATATATTGAAGATATGTAGACGGTGCTGTCATATTTCATGCTGTTCACACTGTTCACAAATTCACATATGAGAGAAAAAAGTCAGATTTGGGCCACGCCTGCAGTGTGAGACTTTGCCTTTGTTTCCGCAAGCACCATCCACATCTTCATCAGTGAATGTAGAAATCTATCTGGTACTTATCACTTTTGATTGGACAAGCAATCTAGATCCATTTTACACACTGTAAAATCCATCGTGGATGTTGACGCATCATTGGTTAAATGAGTTGCACAGTGGTTTGTTATTGTGGTAGCAATGATTTTAGATGTACAGGCCCAAAGATCATGTAACAATAACAAATGGTGGTCTGTCATTTCATATGTCAATCAGACAGCCATTTCCTGTGTAAAGCCCTAGAAGTAGTTTTCTTGTAGGAAGTTGGAGAAACTGGTCTTCTACAGACATAGTTTGTTGTTTTTAACGCACGTGAATCCACAAAGTCTGTTTAACTGCTCTTTTTTGCCAACTTTGTGGTCCTAATCTAATGAGTATGAATGTCTGATTGCAAATGCAATTGCTTATGTCATGAGTTTTGGTGAACGTACACTACCATTGATACGAATGTGCACATTTTGCAATTGCTGCCATCCAGTGAAAAGGTGAAGACTACAAAAATTAAGTAAACAGCAAAATCATGTAAACTAAGACTGGCCACAGCAAATCAGTGTATGATATTGCAAGATGTAAGCAAAGTAAACATGTGTTCAAGGTGTTTGCTTTCATTTGTTTTAAATGTATATGTATCGTCAATTCTTGGGCTATGGTAGATGTCTATGAGACTTTCACTGACAGCCCAAATTTAGCCCTGTTTTAGCCAAAATTGCTTGCTGGGTTAACTCCTGTTAGCATTGCATTGTGAACGAATCTTTCAAACATGGTGAGCATTTCCGGCTGACGTCAGAGGTATTCAGGCCAATCACAATGTGCAGATTAGCTGGCCAATCAGGGACACGTCGCTTAATAGATCGATGAGTTTTGTACAAAGTCAGTGCGTTTCAGGAAGACAAGTATATCTGGAGCTACTAAAATGTACGATATGTGGAAAATAATGTGTTTTTTAACCATAAACCACACAAACACATAGTATTATACCAAATACACAAAATTACATTGTTTTTTTAACAATGAAATAGGTGCCCTTTAAATTTCAAAGGTAAATGCTATTATAGTCCTGTAAACTAGTCCTGTTCAATGTCAGAAAAAAAATGACAAAAAGTGGTCCCTAACTGACACGGGCTGTATGCTGTATACCTAATAGTTACATATTATGACATATTAGGGCCTTTTTAAAGCATAAAGCTACCCAGTGACAGCTTGGGACCATTTTAAAAAAATTTTAGATGGTGTATATAGGCCTATCCCCTATATATAGATTTTCTGATTATGGCATCGGTAGAGATTCTTGGCCAGATAAAGCTAGGGCCAAGACAATAGGCCATATATTTAAATGACGACCAAACAATGTCATACACGGACTTGAATTGTTGTTTAAGATTCAACAAATGTCCACAGAAATACAGGAGTGCTATGTGGATAAAACCCATGGTTTTATTGTGTCTAAATGTGCAAATGATTACAGTCTTGCATGCTTTGTGTTCATCTAATAAAAGCCAAGACCGTGTAGCCCGCTTGCCTGGTTGATCATTGGTTGAACAGCAGGGGCCCATGAACCTCGGGTGCCTTTACCCTCTAGGCACTCCAGCCGGCTGATCCTCCCGTTACACAGCACCTGTTTCAGCAGTTTCTGCCCTCAAACACACCCATTAACCTACAGGCTGACACAATCATACGTTTGAGTAATTAGCGTGAGGGGTTAGCAAACACGATTTGCAGACGTCAATTGAAAGCATATGATTGATGACAGTCTCGCTCCGACAAGAGATTTCAGTCATTATTACACTAAAGCAAAACTAAAACGAATGCCGTTGTTTCCTCAGAGGCATACTTTAGGAGCACTGTCGCTACGCGATGACAAATTTGACCAGGATTCGATTATATAATCATATCCGAAGCTTACAGAACCACCGGCAAAGCTTTGTTAGGCATGAATACTCTTTCATCTAATCCAAAATGTGTCGATTGCGCAACAAATAAAGAAAGTCTACCGCTAGACACACAAAGTGAGAGATTATTATGTTAGCTCAAACGACGTGTGCTTTCTGTCACGACGGGAGAAAATCATTTTATTCGCTTAATAAAATCTACACAAGTCCCTACAGTGTCTCTCCACACAAATCCAGCCAAACGCGTCCGATTCCCAGCACCCAGGTTATTATCACCTCAGCCCCGTGCATGAATATCAAATTTTCAATTGCTTCCTCTGATTCACTTTCATGCAAACAAAAGCCTGCTTCCCTTATTTTCATGTAAATGTCTCTATATAGGGAGAGACAAGTGTAATCAATCATTCCCGTGACAAGGCAGGAGGCCGGGATTATTGGTGCTTAGTAGTGGAGGGATCATAAAACAGGGAAATTGAAAGTGATATTTAATTGACACTGCCATTTCCAGTGTACAGGGCAGAACAGCACGCCGCCTCCCACGCCGAGAGAGAGAGCGAGATGCCCGCAGGAGAGAGGAGTCCAAACAAATTTCCTCACAAACTGCGCTCGCTGCGAAAGTCTAAAGTGAGTTGTCAATCTCAGCCTCGAATGAAGAAAACAAGAAAGTTAAGCTGGTGTCGAACAAACTTTAAATGCCAGCTGCTCGCTCGAGGATGTTTACGATTTTCATCATGACTGCAGGGAGAATAAACACAACTAAACTTTATGGGTGAATCTCATATCAATGTTTACAAAACAGAATTTTAAGTCAAAGAAAAGAAATTTCAAATTGATCATCATTTAGGTATATATTGAGGTACAACTCGTTCCCTCAATTCAATTACTTAATGGGTTTGCCAAAAATATATATTTTATACTTATATATTATACTTATTTAATTTCCCCTAACTTGGTGGACACATAGACTGAACTTAAATTAAGTTCACCAAACGTGGGGTTTGTACAGTGCACTTATACAAACAAAACTAAAACACTGTTGGTGTTCATAAAGACTCAACTTAGACTTTCATTTAACTTTATATAACAAGGTGTATTAAAAGGTATTCAGGACTGACTCTATGTCATAGAAGCACACAACAAACTGCACTGTTCACATGTATCTTCATTATAGCGTAGAGCAGTGGTTCTCAAACTGGGGGCCGGGAGATGGTGCCAGGGGGGCCCCAGTTTGATGACTTTAAAAAAAATGAATTTATCATGAATTCTGTGCAATTAAACCTAAAAAACTTAGTTAGGCTACTAACCAACATCACTACTTTCTATCATTTAATATGTTTTGTTTAATTAAAAGTTTAGTTTTAGAACAGTTTTTTGTCATACATTTTCTTTGGGGGGCCACGAAGGAATGCGCCGTACAGAAGGGGGGGGGGGGGGCACGCTAAAAAAGTTTGAGAACCACTGGCGTAGAGAAATACAATAAGTTGAATGTGGTGCATGCATACCAAAAGAAACACTGATCACCATAATGGTAACTTCACAAAAAAAAAACATTTACAACAACAAACATCAATAATGCTACAAAAGATCTAAGAAATGTTATTAATAACTGTTTATTTGTCCCGTCAGTTGTTATTCTTTGACCAAAATTAAATCATTCAAATTTTATAGGCGCAAGGGCTTCTGGGTATTCCTCACAGCATTTTGAACTGATCATTTTAAGATAATTGCCCTTGGATTTTTAAGTTTCTGGGTTTTAAGTTAAAAAGTTAAATGAACAAAGATAGTTAGAAGATAGATGCAAAATTTAAGTCATGATTGCTTGACTGCTTGGCTTTCAGTGTATGTTTGTAACTGTAACTGTATTACAGTATAATTTTAGTATTTTTTATTAAATTTGCCTTTTTTTCCTCACATTAAAATGAAATGTTTTACAATATTGTAATGAGACTTTGGGAAGGAAAAGCACTTAATAGTCATGAAAATGCAAAAATGTCCCAATGAAACAAAAATATATATTTCTTAGTTTTTTCTTCTGCTTTTCAAATGTCTGTGATAAGACAACCATCACACTCTTAAAAATAAAAGTGATACATTGTCCCATAAAAAAAAAACATTTTTGGCCAAACATAGGGTGACCATACGTGCCGGAAACGTCTTGGCCAGGATTTCGGGTCTGTCCTCCAGAAGTCGCATTTGTTGACCGAATATGTCATCTAGGTTTAATATTTCTGTTTTTATTTCAGAAAAGCAACCGTTACATTTCAATGTAAGAATCAAACTACAATGATTGTATGTCTTAAAAGAAATTATTTTTAATTTTATATAATTAAATAATGTTTTAAACTGAAATGTGAGTACCTCGATGACGTATGCGGTCGACAAATCCGACTTCCGGAGGACACACCCGAAATCCTGGCCAGGACATGTCCAGGGAAAATGGCACGTATGGTCACCCTAGCCAAATAGTTCCATTAAGAACCTTTAACATCCAAAAAAAAAAAATGTTTCCCAAAAGGTTATTTGTAGTGTGAAAGGTTTAGACCAGGGCTATTTAAATCTTACCCTGGAGGACCGAGCACTACAGAGTTTAGCTCCAACCCTAATCAAAGTTAACCACCTGTGATTTTCTAGTGATCATGAAGACCTTGATTAGCTTGCTCAGGTGTGTTTGATCAGGGTTGGAGCTAAACTCTGCAGTGCTCCGGCCCTCCAGGGTAAGATTTCAATTGCCCTGGTTTAGACTATTAAAATGTAAAATAAATGTTTTTTTAAGAGCCTTCGACTGAATAATTCTTCAGAAATAAATGGTTCTTCGGTGCCATCATTGAGAAGAACCATTTGTAGCCCCTTTAAGAAAGTGCATATATACGTTTAACTTTTAAAAGTCCTCATAACAAAATTTGAACTGAAGGTCTTCCTGTAAATATGTCTTGATAAAAGAATAATTTCATATAATCTTACTTCAATGATTTTAATAATTGTATTATTATTTAATCCAGAAATACATATTTCTCTTCAGACACAAGAATTAGAGCCGTACTCTAAATCAGTGTCATGTGCATTTGAATTAGAGCAGACAGAAATTGTGTTTGATGATGGGGTGTAATGAGAGAGAGAGAGGCAGCGCTGATGTCCAAGTCGCTCTGGGTCATGCACCTGTCCCTCGATCACCTGCTGTAAACCTTGACCACCTGCCCCTGTAAAAGACACCCCTCAACAAGCCCCCTGACAAGACGTCTCGAATAGCCACTGCACAGCAACCTTTGAGGAGCTCAGGCACAACTGATGTCAAATACGAGCGGCGTTTGTGATTTATAGTCCGGGTGAGTTTGATCGGCTCACGCTTATAGAAAACCACCATAGCTACCTAAAGGCCGACCGCTACCGCTTCCTGCGTGGAGGCGTGACAAGACGCTCCGATGTTTAAACGTTCTGGTCTGGGCATCCCAGCTGTGCCTCGGCCACTTAAAAAAACATTAATCACCACCCAGTTTATAAATCAAGCCGGCCAAGAGGCTGCGAGCGATTATGAGGTCACAGCACCGCAGAAGTACTTAACCAATTCCCACCCTCAGAGCCGATCTGTCCTCCCTCCACCAGCCCGCTCATTCATCATCATTCCTGCTCTCCAGAATAATGGAACGGACAGCAGGAATGACTGAGCGCTAAACAAGGTGTATGGAGAAGAAGGAGAAAGCGATGGAGACGGACGAAAGAAGACAGAAGATTGAGAGAGGCCCTGTCTAATTCCCTGGCCACATCCACTTTGGTCCCCTCACAGCAGTCCTTTTCAACCACCAAGGGAGACAGCACAAATGATTCGTGACAAAACCTAGACAAATGTGTTAAAGATAGGTTTCTCCCCGCTGTATCATGGGAGAAAGGGTGCCAAGGCCTCTTGAAACAGCCCCGTTTTCTGTGTTGATGTATTACCTAGTGAAGCTGTAAGTTGAGACAGTCTGTAAGTTTTTAAATAGACAAAAGTCTTTTATTAATGCCACAGCCATGAACCATAAAGTGTTACACAATTTTGGATACGCCCACAATATGAGTCATCAATGTTTTTGGTCTTTTTGGTAAACGAAAAATGTAAAAAAGCAAATATAATGTTAATTTTGGTTTTCATTCATAATCTGCATCGTTGTTCCCGTTACATGCAATTACACATGCAGACTGCTAGTAGGCAGTACCCACACATGTAACCTACAAAAGCAGAGCAACAGCCGAAGAAGAACCCAGCAAACATAAGGTCAGCGGTCCACCGGCGGACCACCGGCGGCAAAGTTGGCGGTCCACTGGCGGATGCCGTCAGCGGCTCGCCGGAGTTTTGCCCATCGTTTTTCCAGCGGACCACCAGCGGCAGCCGCTACTTTTTCGACGGAGGTCCGCTGTTGGACCACTGCCCCAGATAACATAAGGCCAGCGGACCAGCGGCGGTCAACCGGCGGATGCCGCCAGCGGCTCGCCGGAGTTTTGCCCATCGTTTTTCCAGCGGACCACCAGCGGCAGCCGCAAAGGTTGGAGGTCCGCTGTTGGACCGCTGCTCCAGCTAACACAAGGCCAGCGGACGAGCGGAGGTCCGCCGGCGGATGCCGCCAGCGGCTCACCGGAGTTTTACCCATCGTTTTTCCAGCGGACCACCAGCGGCAGCCGCAAAGGTCCGCTGGTTTATACTGGTAATGGTTGCTAGCTGCCCGGTCGGTCCGTGGTTCATAATTGTTTAATCACGCTAACCAAATGTCTTTCAACACAATAATAAACAATTTACATCAGCAACTGCAAATTTATTATTGTCAGTAAACAGAATAAATATTCAAATGCATATACATTTATCACATGCATTAAAACCAACATGACTTCCAAATAAAAACAACCAGTTTACACCTTTCTGTACCCATGCAAAGTTATCCATGATTTTACCATCATTTGCAGTAACACATGGTAAATATAAAATCACAACAATAATAAAGAATAAACATTCTCTTACAACAGCATAGGTTTATAGTACTACATTTTAGTAACCACAAACTTTACCATGATTTAAAAATATATGGTTACCATGCTTTCACTCCAGCATTACTATAATACTACTATACTGCCCAACAAAGCCAAAGCGCAGTAACTATGCATTTGGTCAAAATTGAGGTAAAGGTTGAAATGGGCTTTGTGAGATCTGTTGTCTTGTGACAAAGTCTCCTGGTTTAATTTTGTCCCATCAGAGAAATGTGTTTGCCAAAATTGCAGTAACAAGTTTGACTGGCTGGTGTAAAACACTTTAAGAACTTTTTTCTCGATTTTAGTGTTTGCGTAGTTACTGCACTTAGAAACTTTTTCAACCCACTTTGTGTTGTTACAATGTCTGTAATATGTACATTAACAATATTTGGATGATGCAAAACATCATTTTGGCAGAGTATTGTGGACAAATAAATGGAAATAAATCAGTAAAATTAGCTAAAGAATATTTTTTTCAAATATAAACATATATTGTGTTTGTAACAATATTAAGTGGGTTGAAAATCTGTAGGGTTGCGCTTTGGTGCAGTAATTACAATATGTTACATTTGGCAGTTGTGTATGTCCATCTGTAGATGCCATCATATAATGTCTTTGTGAGTGTTTACGTCATCTGAAGTCTTCACAAGTGAGGCTGGATCCAAACAGAGCCGTAAGCTCTAGTTATCTTATGATGTGTATCCTGATGGACAAAAACAGAAAAGCAAAATGAGAAGGATTAGGATTGCTGCTGTTTATATTATTTCAAGCAAAAGCTCATTTGGGCATTTTATTATTTAATTACTGACTAACAAAGTCATAAGATGTATTTGTGTATGTGAATGCTTGTCTTAGAAGAGGTGTTTTTTTCTAGATTTAGACTGCATGGGAGAATTTAGGAGTAAAATGTGAAAAAGCCTTGCCTTTTTTTTCTATTTTATTAAAGAGCAATTATGGTCTGACTCATGATTTTACATTTACTTTGGTGTGTAAGTATGTATTAGTACATGTTAACGATATGCGTAAACAATGAGTAACAATGACTTTGTATTGCGTGAGGCTGCCTGAACCTCCATGTCATTTCTGGCTTATAACAAATACCACAACAATGTCTAAAAGCTGCTGTGTGACAGGGTGTGGAGCTAACATAGCCTGGCTCCGCCCTCCTACGTGCTTCTGCTTAATTTTCATTTCGCTTCAGTACAATGTCTGGGACTGCTGTGTAGAGTTTCGTTTTCTCCTGCAAAAATCTGCAGGACCAATCAGCGAACAGAGGTCGTGCGTCAGTTTGAGTTGTAATTCAGTAATGGCAGCGGAGAGAGACGTGAGAAAAGCTATTCAGTCCGTTGTTGCAAAACTGCCGAATACACATAAGTTAAAGCCGGAGCAAGAACAATGTTTGCTAAGTTTTGTCGGTCTGATCATTCAAACTTGTTTCCAGACAATTTTGGCGCATGACATACGTCACGACCACACGTTAACAATTGCCTATGGCAGATCCTGAGTGACTCTGGGCAGATCCAATAGTTTTAAACTTCAACAGAAGACCCTCCTTAACGGAAGTAACACTTTGCAATGGAGCGTGGCCAGACTCCCTGTACAAATGAAATGAATGTACGAGAGTTGGTTGGACCAGGCTTGAGCTAACAAGCCAAAAACCCAGAAATAAGATTTTATAAGCTGTTGACACAAAAAAAAAAACTAGCGTTTCAAAGACACAAAACTGGATACAGGCAACTTGTCATAGTACTACTATAATTAGAACTATGCCCAGTTGCCCACTGTAGGGAAACATAATCAGCAATCCACTTTTGTCTCCCTAAATGCTGAGTTTTATAGCTTGGTACTAAAAACTTATTTCTGGGTTTTTCAACGTGTTAGCTGTAGACTCTGTCACGCAGCAGCTTTCAGGCATTGTTTTCATTTTTGGTTATAAGCCAGAAATGCAATATAAAGTAAATTGAGATGGTTGGATTGTTTTCCCCCGGTGGGCGTGGTTTTCAAATAATTGCTCCCGCTTTTACTCATGGCCTACACATTAACTCCTGTCAGCATTGCATTGTGACCGAATCTTTCAAACAGGAGCTGACGTCAGACATATTCAGGCCAATCACAACGTACATATTAGCTGGCCAATCAGGGACACAGCGCATTTCAGATCGATGAGTTCTGTACAAAATCAATGCGTTTGAGGAAGGGAGGAAATCTAAAGCTATAAAAATGTATGTGTTTTTAACCGTACACCACGCAAACACATTGCATATTATACCAAATACACAAAATTAACATTGTTTTTTACCAATGAAATTGGATGCACTTTATAAATAAACCACAACCTTAAACCTGTAAACAGCAATGTATTAGTTTGAGGTTGTACTTACTAGTTATGAGATTCATAGCACCTTAGAGATGTTTTCTGACAGGTCTGCTTCGACTCTGCTGCATGGATATCAGCATGGAAAATCTACAAACATAATATGCAATTTGTCACAAAGCAATCAATATTGATTAAAAGGATGTGAAACACTGAAAAGAAAATTAAAGTATACAAAATATAACAGAATCTATGTTTTTAGGTTTACTTGTTCATTTAATATTGCTCATATGGTGCAACTCACGTTTGGATGTTAAAACCTTCCTGGAATAATTGCTATAAACGCAGAAAAATGACAAGATTCATGGTAATATGTTGTGAAAAAAGTAAGTTAATATGCTCTCAACCTGCCTGAGTTTACATCTCTGTCTGTGGCTCCCTTCAGAAAATTTTGAAATCTTCAGCTTTTCTTCTATTATAGAGGTTATTTTGATCACTCCTAAAATAAAATAACAACTTTTTGTATATATATGTTTACAATAAAACATGTGTTTGTACTACTTTCACCAAATACTCACGCTATATGAAAGTTTTTTCACCGTTTAACTGTGCAGTACATTGCATATTTTAGGCTAAACAAAGTATGTCAATAATGCACTAACAACCTGAACAAAGCTTTCACATCATCTCATCAACACACGAAGTTGCTTTTTAAAAAGCCAAAACTTAATAAACAATGCAAAAGCTATAGTCACCCTAACATTATCACTTTTGAAAAGCGTCCACATGCTATCAGACTTTCTCTAAGACAAAAAACATTTCTATGAAGTAAATATTCAACACAAGCGTTTCTGTTACGTGTCAATAATAGTTTTGTGTACTATTTGTGTATTTTGAGGGAGTAAACTTACCTGAAAACAGTAAAGAAACCCGTGAAAGAGGAGCTTCGTCAGTCCCACCTCATGGTAATCCGTATTGAGAAAGAAGGCTGTTCGACTTCCTGCTTGCGGCCCCGCTAGAATTGACAGACGGATGACGTTAAAGTGCCGCGAGAGCGAGACGAAATTACACTTCATATGAGTTCTCGAATCGTTCTCGCGGTACTTTGACGTCATACAGCTGTCGGTTCTTGCTGCGCCGCATGAAGTCGAACAAGCCAAAAAGGGCACGTGTTCGGCGCGCACAGCACACGCGTCATGGCAAATTCACACATTGACATACAGTAATCACTACAACAATTGAAAATCTTCTCAAATGATTATGAAATCACAAACTCGTTTTGTTGTCTATAAATGTCCAAATTACCACGCCTGCACGTGGACTATATTGTATTAAACACTATCTCTCATTTTTTATTCTATCCTTAAAATTCTTTTAAACTGAAATATTAAAAAAATATGTATGCATTTCGTTAAATAAGCCCTATATGCAGTCTTATATTGTTTTTTTTTATGTATTTTCTTAAGATTTTTATAATTCTTAGTTTCAGTAGAAACCTAGCAGTTTGGCACTGGTGTACCAACGGTGGTCCAGCAGGGGCAAGCCGCTGGTGGCTTGCCACCCAAGAAACGCCGGCAGACAGACAGCTTTTTTACGTTGGTCGGTTTGCCGAAGGTGCCCCGACGGTGGTCCGACCGCGTCAAGCCGCTGACTTCGTGCCACCCAAAAACCGCTGGCGGACCGCCAGGTCATTGTTTGCTGGGGCGGTTTGCCACTGGTGTACCAACGGTGGTCCAGCAGGGGCAAGCCGCTGGTGGCTTGCCACCCAAGAAACGCCGGCAGACCGACAGCTTTTTTACGTTGGTCGGTTTGCCGAAGGTGCCCCGACGGTGGTCCGACCGCGTCAAGCCGCTGACTTCGTGCCACCCAAAAACCGCCGGCGGACCGCCAGGTCATTGTTTGCTGGGAAGCAAGCCCAGTAAACCCACAAATGAAGAAGAAGAAGAAGCTTTTTTTACTGGAAATCTGTATCAGTAAATGCAATGCAGATCTTTTTGACCTGATGGGAGAGGTTCTATCAGACCAGTCACAGTGCTTGCGGTCCACATAGCATTGGTGCGCTATTTAGCGGGCTTTATACTTCTGCCTCAATTGTACGGCGTAGCCTACGCAGAGACAAGAACCCTACGGCATAGCCTGACGTGCACCTCTGCCAAAATGTAACAGCGCGCCAATGCTACCGCAAGCGATGCATCAAAGCTATGGCATAGGCCCTACGCAGAAGTATAATGAGCCCTTTACATTTTGGGAGAGGTGCACACTTAGGAAACGCCGTAGGCTACACTGTACAAATGACGCAGAAATATAAAGCTCGCTTTAGAGAACACTAGCATATGACCTAGCAGTGGCGTCACAACATGTATGTAGCCCGTCATGTGTGTGGTTCCTTATTTCAAAATATGTGTTCTGCGCGTCCAGTAATCATCACGTGTCTTGTCAAAATAAGAGCCTGCTGCAGATGCCTCTAAAGGGTTTATGATAAAAGAGACGGTCGCATTTGCCAGATACTGGCATAATATCATGCGTAATCAGAGTTTACTGTAAAGGGAGTGTCTTGTGTGTATTTTTGCGTACACGGTTTTGACGCATGTGCAGCAGGCACTTACTTTGACAAAACACGTGATGCATATTTTGAAAACGCAAGCAACACACATGAGACTCCGAACACTTATTTTGAATTTGTGCCCCTGTGACCTAAAAAAATCCATGAATTTAATCCTGTGTCTGAAATCCCCCTGTAAAAAAGATTTGTTGTTTCAACTTAAAAATATTAGTTGACTCAACATTTTACCAATTTTAACTAATATTTTAGGTTGAATTAACTCACAATTTTAAGCCAGCACAAACATTTACTTTTTAAGTTGAAACAATATCTTTTACAGTGAGGCTACAACTGTCAAACAATATTTTACATTATATTTTAAAACAAATTAATTTAACAAAAGTTAGGCCTTTAAGTGTCTATTTTATTATTAACCTCATTCCATGTTACACTTTAACATGTTAAATATGAAAGCAGCCATCGAGTCTCCCGTTCTCCTCGAGACATCTAATTGACCGATGTGACACAGGAGAGATGTGCTCAACATAAACAGAGGAGGCACTTTCCATTACTTTCCACTTCCACCAGAGATTCATTTCCACAGGCTTGCTAAATTGTGGTTTAAGGAAACGTAATGATGTGTAATAATTTCCCGTCAGTGGATCTGTTAAAAGTCATGGCTGACGAGAGGATTCAGAGATGTTTTACCTCGGCAGTAATCAAATAACCCACTGCTAAATCACCAAAACTCTGCACAAGTCTGCGTTTTATTGAACGAGAGGATAAGACGCCATAATGCTGTCCTGAAAAAAAACAGGTGTAGGAATTTGATAGAATAGCTTGAAGCGCCCACACTAATTTTATTGCTACTCTATTAATCCTCACAAAAGTACAGTGTCATGAGATTGCTACAGTCACAGTAAGCAGTTAGGGGTTTATATCTCGCTTAACCTACACAAAGCTCGACCAATTTTCCAGCACCTATATTTTGAAACCTAATGTGCCCTTGATCTTCAATCCCTCCCTAAAATGAAAATCTTAGGGAAAAGTAGCTACTGATACATAAGCATACAGGCTGTTAAAAGGTGTTTATCAAATAGCTGGCTATGCCTAAACTGGTTTACAGAAGTCACTATGAAACCTAAACCAGATGTTTATGATCAGCATTCAGCAAAAAACTCATAGCGGCTTTTGTGTTGCTGTTTCATGTCTTTCTCGAGTCCAGAACTGAGCTCTCGGTGAGCGTCCTTATTTTCCCAGACTAACCTCACAGTCTAAACAAAGGCTTTATCTTTGACACATGTAATTTAGGAGAAATAAAGCACCGGCTACCAACCATTAATACTTCATCACAAGCTCCAATAGAGCAGAGAATCAGCTTCTCTGACTGATTATGGTATCATTTTTTAGTGTAATGTTTTGCATAAATATACCCAGGTTTTGAAGGGCGCATGTCTCATACAAAAGAATTCACAATCATTCGCTCGAAGAGACTTGTTTAGCGTCTCTATAAAAATATATGTCTATAGCTAATAGTCTTGTGCTTACGTGGCTTTGACAGCTGTATGTGATATGTTAGTAATGAGAATCTAAAAATGACAAAAATAAATAAACTAATAAATAAAAAGATATATAAGGATCAGCTTTGCTTGGTTCAACGGTTTACTCTTGAAAGTGCCAGAGGAAAGTGTTATTAAAGTCCATGTAAAGTCATTTCAGAGTTTTTTTCTAAACACATACATTTTTGAAATATTAAATGTGACTGTGAACTATATAGTAGTGAATTGTGGAGTTGCACCATTAAACAGGTGGTCCACATTTCTGTGTTCAGGATTATTTGGGCAGGGCAAAAAAGGTGGCTCGATGACACACTAGAGCCACCGAGCATGGCCCCGCCCCTAACACAATCTCCAGCATCCAGGTGGTATTTGAAAGTTGAGAGAAACAGCAGGTTTACCACGAGTGGGTGTGGTTTTAGTGCAGACAGCGGAAACGCCCCCAGCATTCGAGAGCAGAATACGCACAATCGGCGCAACGTCATAGACAGTCTCTGAATAGGTTCACGCCCACTTTTGGAGGAAAACAAACTAGACTTCTCATTGACTTCCATAAAAATAGCGAAACAAAGCAACGTTCGTACATACCCGGCAGGCGTAAATAACTTATGAAATCACTCAGATTAAACATGTCGAGTAATTATCTTGTCTACCCTGCCTGCCATAGAGCGTGAAAGGTACATCAACAGATTTAATTTGGTCAATATAAAAACATGCCCCTTTCATTCTCACAGCACCAAAAAAGGGGTGTTGACGAAATTTACAGTCAAGTTCCCGGATGTGCCGGTAGTCCATATGCTGTTAATTTTTCACCGATATTAAAAACTTCTTTTATTTAATTTGTGTTGTTTTATCATTCAAATTTGTCTGGGTTGTTATTAACAAATTTGTCTGTGGTGTGACAAACTTATACACATATTAAATATCACTTTACAAGGACTTAAAATGTTATAACACTGTCAGAAAAAGAAAAAGGTCCCTAGCTGTCACTGGGGCAGTACCCTATAGGTACAAATATCCCATACGGCAAAAAAATAAAATTTCTTTGGTCAAAAATATGTTATAAATATATGCTGAATACATTTTGTAGAAAGTAAAGCTTAATAAAAATACATTTTTAAATTTAAAAATATATTTAGTTTTAAACTTCACATATTAACATATATTTTTAAATGTATTCAGGGGCAACAAAACATTTCTAATCTGAAAACCCATACTGCAAAAAAATATTTTTCCTGGCCAAAATATAAAAGTTATTAAATGTATAAAGTATAAGTATAAAATGTATAAGTATGTGTAAAATATAAAATTATAAGTACATTTTTGCTGTATATTTAATATTTTTCAAACCCTTCCACTGTGCAACATGAATATAAATGCTTGAAAATATATTTATTTTTAAAATTATTTAAAAAATGGCCCAAAAATATATTTGTGAAAAATTCATTTTTGTAAACATATTTCAAAATATTTTTAACTACAAATATTTTTGGCCATTTTAAAAAATATATTTAAAAAATATATTTTTTGCCACATGGGATGTACCATTAGATACAGATATGTATACATTTGGTACTTATCCTGTACCCTTAAGGTTATAATATGCAGTTTTTGGTCCCAGTATGTACCTCTGAGGTACTAATATGGCATCTTTAGGTGCAAAGGTGTACCACCCCACTGACAGCTAGGGACCATTTTGTGGTAGTGCACATACTGAAACAAATATATAGACTGAATGCATAAATCCATTCGAATAAAATTGTCAACCAAATGTATACATTTATTTTTCGTCAATTAAACTAGATACACTGTAAAATGTCTGGGTTATTTTTAACCCATGCTGAGTAAATATTGGACAGAACACACTGCTGTGTTTTATAGCCCATGGTTGCATAACAACAACCCAACATTGTGTACTTTTTAACCTATCATGTGTTTTGTCCAATATTGTACTTGTTGAAAGGGTATGACTCAGTTCCATGGACCATTTTTTCCTGACAGTGTAGTTGCTCATTTATACCTGTGGATACTTATTTTAGTTTTTGTGTTTTATGTATTTATTGAGAAATAAAAATAGATATAAATTGTGTTTATATCAAAAGTGTTGATCCAGATTAAAAGAACAGAGTTATGAAATGAGTGTATGGTATGCCTCAGATCATTTAGTCTTGAGGAATAATATTACTGTATGAGAAATATTTATGTTCACATTGAGATCTCTTGATTTTTGATATCAAACTTTTTGATATCTTCCATCTGAAAAGGGGTTTTCTTCCTTTTGCCCGAGATGCTGTGATAGGTTTTAGCAGTTTTGCCCGAACCCTACATTGTATAAGCTAGGAAAAGGGTGGATAGATTTGACCAGGTTCAAGACAAAGTTGAGATCTCTTGCTTCTTGTGATAACTAGTGAAGGTTAAAGGCGGAGTCCACGATGTTTGAAAAACGCGTTGGAAAAGGAGACGGGCCGACTACCAAAACACACTTATAGCCAATCAAATCAAATCAAATGCCGGGTTGCGTATGTGTGGGGCGGGTCTATCAACAGAAGGTCCAGATTCTATTGGGGTAGGGGCGTGTTTATTTGGGTGATTTCAAATATCAACATTGGCTTTCAAACATCGTGGACTCCGCCTTTAAAGAAGATACTTATGAGATTATTTGGGTCTTAAGAGAACTATTTGAGAAGCAAATCCATTTTAACAATCTGTAAGAAACAACTGAGATTTAGTGTCAATAGAGTCACAACAATCTAATGGGCCTAAATCATTAACATACACATGTGCTCAAGTGTTATCATTGAACACAAATACTTATAAAAGTAAAAGTTAATAACAATTGTTAATACATGATGTTAAGCGATCATTTGAACATCCATGCAAAAAATATTTAACACAAAAAGCTCTTCAAACTGACTGCGCAGTAATGTAAACACAAAATGCAATACACGTAAAGAATAGCGTATATGTGAAATAAATAAAAGTCAGGGAAAAAAGTAATTCAACGTCTCAGACGAGGAGTAAAACCGGAACTGTTGTTATTTGTTATTACACAACAGCTAAATTAGAAAATGTCTTTCTCTCCCCCGTCCGGCGCTCTGTGTTTCATATAGTTGGCTTGTTTGATCATAAATTGTTGAGTGCTATGGCTTGTCTTCTCCACTTTCCTCTCTGGTCAGGGCAGATTAAAAAACCCACCTCACTTCCAAGCGGTCTCAGCATACCATTAGCATATATATGAGATTTGAGACATTTTCTAATATTCTCCAGCAGAACTCATCTGTCAACGTTTCTGATGAATTATAAAAAGCTTGTTTAGAAGGAGAAAAAAAATCACTCCCCACTCAGCTCACCTTACAAGGGTAACCTTTACTGTTCTGGAGGAAGGTAAAACTACTTTCAATCATATTAATGCAACGGAGTTATGCATGTTATTATCTCATAATGCTGTGGGAAGTGGTCGCTGATGCATTTAATGAAAAAAAAAACATGACAAAAAGTCGATGGCTACAGGATTTATCCGTGCTAACATGGCTCTGTTGATATTGATACATTTACTGTGAGGTGGACGGGATTGCGGCGTTATCTAATGCTGAAAATATTATCCTGATGTGAGAAATTCATTACATATCATGACAGCTACATCAGTTCAGTAGGATAAGTTTCTTATTCAAACCTTTAATAAGTACAATAAGTACAGAGAAAACTACTGGTTTTATTAGGAAAAAAAATAGTTTATTTGAACAAAACATTTAAGTTAAAACATCAAATGTTAACTAAACTTAAAAAAAAAGTGATGTACAGTATAAAGTTTACAGTATACCAAATAGTACAGTATAAAGGTTAACTGTTTATTTATTATTTTGAACACAAAAATATATTTTTATACATGATGGTAAGTGCACAGTTGACAGTGCCCACTGATTTTCACAGTAGGATTAAAAAATACCATGGAAGTGCATGCTTATTATCATTTTTCTTCAAAATATATATTTTTGTGTTTAACAGTATAAAGAAACTCATACCGTTTTTTTTGTTGAACTATCCTTAACCTTACAGAACTGGTAAGCTAAGGCAAATTCAGTATTTAATGCAAAAACACAAGAAAAGACGTTTATTTGCAATACTGCAATACTGGTTATGGCTTTTCGTGATAGTAGAGGTTGGCCATCATGTCCGCCATAACTTCTGGGTCCAAACAAGATTTCTTAAGCAAACAACAAACTATACTTATATACACTTATGGCAGGGCCGGCGCCAGACCATAACTAACAGGGGGGCACTCGACTTTCAACGGGGGGCACGCAATAGCAACAATAACTTGCAAAAACAAGACATTAAAACAACAAATACAGCAAGCACACACTCATACAACTAGTACAGACTGTCAGCTCATTTCCCGTATAAAGTGCAAAAGACCCCAAACTATGCGCAAAACGATTGAACTTCGACCGCGGCGTAAGCGCAAGCTGAGCTCCGCTGCGCTCGCGCTTGGCTCGACGCAACAACAAACCGCCCTCGCGCAGCACAAGCCATTGAAATGAATGGGTTTCATAGCGCAGCGCACACCGCGTCCTAGCTTTAAAAAAGCCGCTTTACCATAATCACGTCGTAGTGCTGTTAACGGTCTATAGCCACACTTCACATTTAAGCTTACGTAATTTAAAACAACGCTAACTTACCTTTAAAATAGCTGAAGACGGCGTGTAAGGACATTAAACTTCCTTAAAACAGTGTCCTGTAGATTGTAAATTCCACCTCGACCTCGAATCTCTGAGTTTGAGCCAGTCTGTGTTTGCATGAAGAGGAAGCAGGCGGTGCTGGTTCATTCTAAATGTTCTAATATCCATATTTTACACGATCCATAAAATGCCGCGAAAAAACACGTTGCTAGTATCAAGTCACAAATATGCTAAAGACGTAAGACGGGTGAGACGTGGCAATACATCCAATCAGAGAAACTGGTCTATTTTAATTAAAGAAAACATATATCAACTATATTTTCCTCATTTGATTACATTACAAGTCATGAAACATTCAATGTTTAATTTATTTTAATTATTCTTGATATATATTAAAGTAATAAAAAACTTTGTAGGGGGGCACAACAACCTGTTCGGGGGGGGGGGGGGGGGCACTGCCCGCGAATGCCCCCCCTTGACGCCAGCCCTGACTTATGGTGTACTGTAAATCTACTGAAAAATCGAGATTGTAACCTTTATCTCCCTTACGAAATCCCATTAATCTTTCAGGAATTGTTAAAGTATTAGGGACAGATTTACTAAATGTTTGTGCCAGCACAAATGCCTCTTTTGCCATTATAAGGCAACCAGGTAAAAAGGTGAAAAAGAAGTACAATGTAGTGTACTTAAAGTGCTCTATTTTCGCACACTAGTTTTTGTAACTAATATACTAAAAAATCTTCTTTAGTACTTCTTAAAATAATCTTAAGAACACCTAAGTGTACTTCTCTGTGCTATTTTGAGACACTATGAATATGAACTAAAATGTGCTAAAAATGTATTTAAAAATGTATTTAGGTACTTGCAATAAACTTGAACCATCTTTGTTGGGTTTAAGAAAGTTGGGTTAAAGTTTAATAGAAGTGTTAACTAAATATTTTTTTAATACAGAGATGCATTTTAGTTCATATTCATGGTCTCTCAAAATAGCACAAATAATACACTTAGAATATTTTTTAGTATATTACGTACAAAATTAGTGCGTTAAAATAGAGCACTTTAAGTACATTATGGAAGTGTACTACTTTTTCAGTTGGGCTTCTAAGCTGAACCAACAAATTCTTTTTTACAGTACTGTCATGGTTTACTAAAGACACACAGTAAAACATTTGCGCTGAATTAAAGGCGTGAACAATTTCGTTTTTGCGACTGACCTTACTGCATGCATTTGTAGGAGTTTCCCTTTCAGACACAAAATTAATGGAAAGAGATTATTTAAATGAATTACACAACACAAATTACTAAAGTTTGCACTTGCAATTTGCTGGGCATGCCTTTGATACCGCAGCTCCACCCCCCGCTCCACAGACGATTCCTTCTGCGCATGCCCTGGCTCTAAACTGACAGTTTTGCATTTACATGGCAACACCCATTGTCAGGAAGGAAGCGACATTGCCTCTTCCATCTTTTTTTACAGTCTATGGATCACACCCACATCCAATTTACCTAATCGTGTATTTCGACAGCTCGATTGCTTCAGTAAGACCGCAATGACCTATAAATGTTACTTATGCTGGACGCACCATCCGAAATGAGCCGAGTCAGTTGCGCTCCTGTATGTGTCTGGCAAGTAGACTACGGTACCAAGTTCAACTAGCTAGAAGTCAATGTTACATACAACTTCTTTTAATGTGTAAAGCTTCATATGAAGTGAGTGGAGGCTTGGACCTGGAAATGATATTCTTTATGTCACAACTAAACAAGTGGTTAGGGCATGGTTTAGTGAATGGGTGGAAATGTGGTTACCATAGTGATCTATTCATTTTCAAGAGGAAAATTAATAATTGATAGTTCAATTGCATCAACATAGGACAAATCAACGTGAGTGGAATTAGCATTCAATGGGAATGAAAATGCATGTGATGTACTGACAAGGCGTACAGGTGCAAAAATCTCATTTCCATAATGAGCAATGCAATCTACCAAGAGCAGCGCAAATTAGCGTAGGGTTTGCTTTTTTAAGTGTTGAACAATGACGCAACGCAAACCTTAGTAAATCACATTGCGTACTTTAAATATTCGCCAATCATACATTTTGCGTCTGAAAGGGAAACTCGTAAAAATGCATATACAATAAAGGTCAGTCACAAAGGTCTCCATGCCTTCTTGGCACTAATTGTTTACGGTGTGTCTTTAGTAAATATTGACAATAGCTTTTTCGACGGCAAAAGTTCTGGCACGTAATCGTATGCTTTGTTTATACTTGCGCTTTGCTCTGCACCGCAAGCCTTCACTGATCACGCGCACGTCTCAACAAACGGACTGGGAATTTATAGTTGACGCACTCCCTGTTGCACTATTCTTTGAAAAAACAGGGGGCGACTTAAGCAATTGAATCCAAAACCAACACAAAGTTGTGGATAGAAGAAATCGTTCACTGGAAAACGCTGGTACTTGTAACATCAGAGATTGATATATACATATAAGAACATGAATAAAAAATCAATCTCTTAAATATGTATTTATTAAACATAATTATTTCATTCGCGTTTTTTTCTAAACAAACAATTCAGAAATCTTAAAGTTTGTATTTTATTCCTCATCCAGTGGTACATTCAATACAAATATAAGCCATTAATTCTGAATCATATGAAAAGTAGTTTGTGTTTTAAATGTTTTCATACCTCACTGTCAGATAAATATTATATGCATTGTTTTGCATGGATCAATCAAAGAGCCAGAATCACCTCGAGGTCGGTCATTTTCGGATGTGGAGCCACGTGTATGGTTACAAAAATTGCCGTGAACACCTCCACACGAAATAAGGCCTATAGCGCACCAAACACGCACAGATGCCCACTACGCACTGACGTCATTTTTGCCATGCACACCAATGCGCTTATGCGGACGCGTTGAGTATAAACAAGGCTTTAGGATAGCACACTGGAGTTGTGAACATGTATGTTTAAACCTCTTAACATACTGTATAGTATAATCTTCTGTGGTTTGACAGGAAAGAGTCTCAACCAGGCATGCCAGATTGTTAAACACAGAATAAGTTTCAACTCTGGATTTCATTACAGCCTACGATACTTGTAATGCAACGTATCCTTTAATACTTCATGCACCGGGGTTCTGGATAACATATTGGAATTTAAGGGAGGTGAGAGAAGTGTGAGGTTTACAGCCCGTGATCCCTCCCCTCGCAACCCCTCGCCAATATACATTACACGGCAGCCGCCCAAACCTGCGTCTGAAGGGTGACAAAAGGTTCGAGCCTTTATATTTCCACCCAAACGAAACCCGCTTTAATTAAACGACTAAAAAGTGCAGCGGCCTGTGTCCTAAATTAATTGCTTTCTATTAGATTACTTTGTTGGAGATACCCACATCATATTATTAACATTGTCGTACATTCCCATACATTCAATTTCCTCCAGTATTATTGTTGAAAGACTCCCCCTCCCTTTTTTTCTGCGGCGAGGATATTCCTACATTTTGTCAAAGTGGATTTTGCTTTGTTAATTAAACAGGCTAAAAGTGCAGTGGTCTGAATCCTATTTCAATCTGATCCATAATTTAGAACATTTATTGCAACCTGTGACGATTACGGCCTTTGGAGAAATTTCAATCCGTCGGCAAATACGATTTCGACCGGTAATGGCGGTCGCTAACTCAAAAGCTAAAGGATGGATTTTATGCATTGGTTAATTAAATGAGAAAACAATCGGCAGGCTGCGTCTTTAATAATAACCCCGACTCGTAATAAAAAAAAAATCATAGACAATCTCGCGGCCGACATTTGTTTTTGAATACAATTACAGAGGGTAATGGAGTTTGGCTTGGGTAACTTCCGCACAGCTGTCAGAAGGGAAGAATGCCTCGCGTTTATTTATTTTTCTCCCTCGCGTTTTTTTATTAAATGACTAAAAGCAGCAGGCTGTGTCCTATCTGGGCTATCTCAGCTATTGCATTGGATTATTTTACATTTTGATTGAAATGATGTCACGGGCAGATAAAGGCAGCCTGACCATTGTAATTGAATCAGCTTGAGTTGTTTATTCTGGTGATCTACAGCACTGATTCGCTTGTCCTAACACCCAATGCATAAAAGATCCACTCTTGTTTAACATCCTACTGATTAGATCGGTTTAAAAAGGCAAAACAACGACGTCCGTGTCCAGAAACAGACAGGAATAAAGATTATACATAAAACGCAGAGGGGAGGGGGAGGCGGATCCTCCTGTCACATCCCGCGAGCGCTTGCGTCTGCGGATGCACCATCTGCTTAACTTTTCATGTGTGACCAAAACTCTCAATAAATAAATTTCACATGGCGTGGATGCCAGATGCAGCCGGCAGTTTGACTGACAACATTTAAATAACAGTTAATGGGAAAAAGCAAAAGTAACAGCCTCTCATCCCTGGTCTCCATCCACTGACACCTTTAGGAATTTGAAACAGGCCTTTTGTACTCACGGTTTCATCCTGAACATGCTTTTTGCCTTAGCTCAGATGGAACTGATTACAAATATAATGCTACACTGGATTTTACATTATCGCATCATGAGATGCGAGGTATTTGAGAGAGAGACGCGCCTGAGATCAATTATGTAATAGGTGATAGAATCGTTTATCAGAATGGCTTATATCAGTTTAGTGATTTACCAAAGTACATGTACTGTGTCAGATATAGGAAATAGACTGAACGCATTAATGTGAATAAAAGCATAACATTTACAAGGGAATATGGTATAAATTATTGTTTCAAATCCATTTACTGTATGCGACGTAGATCAGAAATTTTGCGTTCTGGAGATATGGGATGCTCAGTTTATAAGGGCTGTTCTGTTTACTAATGGAATACTTGTGACCCACATTGTGTTTTCCAGTGCTGGGCAGTAGCTTCACTACAAGTAGCGAGGCTAGTAGTTTAACTACATTTTTCAGTAGCTTGGTGGTAGCTTAGCTGCTTTCTAAATCAAATAGCTTTTCAGTAGCTAAGCTCTTTTTTTGACCAAGTAGTGAGGTAGCTTCCACACAAGCTACAATTTTCCACACATTTCTGAAGTCGTCCTGAATTTGAGAATAAGCACGTCATTTGAATCGACACAGGATGTTGTTTGTTCCGTATTTTCGAGTTGTGCAGCTTTCATTCACACAAAACATTACCACTCGCATTCTGTGAAGACTCGTGCTTTACCTCTGATTTGGTTATGTCATCAAGCCAAGCTAATATAAAAACATGTAATAAATATTACAATTGAAATTTTTAATAGAATGTACTTTGGCGGGCACCTCACAGACTCTGTGCAGGCTACCTGCTGCCTGCGGGCACCACGTTGGAGACCCTTGTGTTAAGATTAGGGGTGGCATGGTTCACAAAACCCTCGGTTCGGTTCGTATCACGGTTCTATGGTCACGGTTCTCGGTTCAGTACGGTTCTTGTTGTTATTTTTTTTTAACACTCCAGAAATGTATTATCTTATTAATGTATTAATTATCCATAATTTAGGATACAGTATTAAAAAAAGTTATATCATGTAATCATGCACAAACTGAATTTGACTTTAAGTACATTATTGGGAACATCCCTGAGGAAAGCCAGGCGAGATTTTGACACACCGAGAGGGAAGACATTGATGATTTCAACATGCTTTTCATTTATTTGGCAAAAAAGAGAATGTGTATTGCCATCTACATGAACTTTGTGTGCATTTTTAGCACACAAAGATAACTTGCATTTATCAAAATGCCAACTTCAGTGTAGCTTTAAGATTTATCACTGAGAGGATGCTTAAATAATGCAGAGTATATGTGGACGAGAGAGAAACATAACATTTACACCTGTAATATTTAAATCCGTCTCTTTTGTCTTTTGACCACTTCTGTCCTGATTACTTTAAGGGGCAGTTTATGAAATAAGATCGCGCGACTTTCACACGCTAGCAAAATGAAACTACGTGGAAATCAGCCGCTTTCGTTTTATCAACGAAAGGCTAAAAATAGCGCTGAATACGAAAAGACGTAAAACAGTGTTCATTACCTCAGATTAGATAAATGGTCGGAGAGAAGGCTGTCGCGTGTGGCTGTTCGAACACATTCAACCCATAGACTGCAGTTTTATCTATTGTTTTATTTCCGCTGTCATCATAGGTTACATGAAATAAAAAATGTTTCCACACACCAAACTTATACGACGCTGGCGCATCCTCTAACTGCGGGCAGACTTCTTTTTCTCTCCCTCTTGCCATTTCTACACGTAACATGACCGGCAGCACTCACTCTCCACACCAGTCACCTCTTTTTTCGCGCTATTCGCGAAAGGGGAACACGCTATCTGAGGTCACATACAGGGCACGAGGCTACATACATTGCGCATGCCATGAACCGTTGAACCGTACGACACACAGGCGCTCCGAACCGAGACAAGCGAACCGAACAATTCGGATTTTTTTTATGAACCGTGCCACCCCTAGTTAAGATATGTCAGGGCCAGGTGTTTTTAAATAAAGGCAGCTCAAACATGCATTTTATTCTGGGAGTAGGATAAGACCTGTCCAGCAAACAGCCCCAAAATGTAAGGTACCTAGGCCTACATTATGTGTGTATTGCCTATAATTACCAAAATGATAAATTGAAACTGAATAAATAATTACATAATAAAACTGGTTAAAAATAAAAAAGTAGCTTGGATGTAGCAAGCTACTATTGATGTAGCTTAGCTTGCTACATTTCCCAGGGGGGTAGCTTCAGTGTAGTGAAGCTTAATTTAATGTGAAGTAACTGGTAGCTTAGCTCACTACATTTTCCAAGTAGCTTGCCCAGCACTGGTGTTTTCTTTCTTAAAGGAACAGTATGTAAGAAATTTATATCAATTAATCATAAAATGGCCCTGATGTGTCACTAGACATTAAGAAATCATTTTCATTTCAAATACTTATATCACTGACAACAGTGGTCCGACCAGGATATTGTCATTTAAAAAGTGGAGTTGCAGCCCTCAACTGATGTTTATGTTGTCATTTTGTGTATTGGCAACCAGTTGTGTGATTGCAGTACCAGTTTTAACCACAAGTTTTGTGATTGCAATACCAGTTTTCACCACAATCCTACATACTGTTCCTTTAAATGTTCAGGTAAATTTTAGAAAAGACAAACATTTTAATCCCCTTTGTGACCTGCTCTCTAAAGTCAGTCTTTAGCTGGCCTATCTCACACTCCACATGGACTGACCCCGGACCAGTTGAGCAGAGATTTGATCACCTGCAGATTGCAATTCTGTACATTTCTTGATGATCATGCAAATGCTGGGAAGTAACAGCAGTATTTAACACTAACAGTAGCTTTAGGTTCTGTACGTTTCGTGCTCTTGAAAATTAAGATTCCTGTACGGTTCTTTTTCTGGCATATAGTTTCATAAAGAACCTTTAACATGCACAGAACCTTCCTGTTGCACAAAAGATTATGTGTGAAGGGGGATGATTCTTCAGAGAATAAAATTGTACGAAATAAATTAGTTTTGTTTTTTTAATGAAACCAGCTGCCTTCTTGGCCGACATTTTATTTTTTCAAACTTGGCCAATCACATTTGCCATGCATGCTTAATGAGACATTCCCCTTTATTTGAAAATATGCTCATTTTCCAGCTCCCCTAGAGTTAAAGATTTGATTCTTAATGTTTTGGAATCTATTCAGCCGATCTCCGGGTCTGGCGCTAGCACTTCTAGCGTAGCTTAGCACAATCCACTGAATCTGATTAGACCACCAGCATCGCGCTCAAAAATAACCAAAGAGTTTCGATATTTTTCCTATTTAAAACTTGACTCTTCTGTAGTGACATCGTGTACTAAGATTGATGTAAAATTAAAAGTTGTGATTTTCTAGGCAGATATGGCTAGGAACTATACTCTCATTCTGGCGCTGTAATCGAGGACATTACTGCTGTAACATGGCTGCAGCAAGTTCAGTGATATTACGCACTGCCAGAATATAGTCCCCTGTCATTGAAAGTAAGGGGACTATTTTTCTGTCAGTCTTAGTACATGGTGTAACTACATAAGAATCAAGTTTTAAATAGGAAAAATATTGAAACACTTAGAGCGATGTTACTGGTCTAATCAGATTCAATGGATTGTGCTAAGCTATGCTAAAAGTGCTAGCCCCAGACCCGGAGATCAGCTGAATGGATTCCAAAATGGTAAAAATCAGCATATTTTCAAAATAAGTGCAATGTCCCTTTAAGCATACAAATGTGGGACAATACCATGAAGGTATCTCAGAAGACAGGAAGTAAAACAAACATTGGATTCGGACGTGGATTGATGCCTTTCTGCCTTGGAATGCTGCCTCCAAAGGCACGTTATGCCCAAAACACACCCATTACTCATTACGAGAATAGGAACAACCCTTTTAGACTGTGTGCTAGGCGCACAAACCATTTTCCCCTCGTTAAATTAGGAAAAGTGTATTCGGACACGCCCTTTTAGACTCTGCACTTGCGCTTTAGAACATGTGCTTAGATTGTTAAAATAGGGCCCTATAAGGGTTGATTCTATTTGAGTCTCATCCCTCACCCCCTTTAAAAGTTAGTTGCGCTCGGGCCATGCCGATTCCCTATTTAGATGGAGGAATTTGTAAACTGAAAAATTAAGCAGAGGAAGAAGACCAACAGTTTAAGATTGATGTTAAAAAATTGCGTTGTTTTCATTTGTATTGAAATTATAATTTTTTTATTAAAATCTTTGGTTCTCTTTAAAAGTTTACTTTCAGTCATGGAAGTAAAATTAACAGGCTTTTAATTGCTGATAGTGTTCGCATAGCCTACATAATCAGTGTAATCTCGAAGAATAATTTACAAAGATGCAAGAAAAGGGGTGTACTCTAAAAATACTTTATTTGTAACAAACAGGAGATAAAAACTTTACAAACGAGAGCTGTTTCAGCACTCGGACAGCGCCGTGAGTGTTTTGAAAAGCATAACTTATAAAAGGTTCTCATCTCACCATATCCACAGGTACAAAGTCATCATTCAATAAATCCGTGGGTAGCAATTTAAAAAAGCAATATTAGCACTTTTAAAATGCAAAAAAATCTGCTTACACTGTAAAAAAATTTGCTGTAATTATGCAGCTGGTTGGCAGTAACTTACTGTAGAAGATAATGACTGAAAATGTTTCATGTTCATTTAACTTTAAACAAACTGTTGCCAGTAAATAACATAAATGTTAAATCTACAGTAAGTTACTGGCAGCTAGCTAATGTATTACCCAGTAATACATTTATTTTTTTATATTTAAAAACATGATGCGCATCCATGCATGTAAAAAGCAAATGTGCGTTGTCGTCCCGTTTATAGGCGCATATTACTAACATGCTCTTTAAATAACAAAAACAATATTGCCCAATCTCCTCATAAGATCACGAGACTTTAGCTTGGATTTCACAGACACGATCTATGTTTTACTATATGATCTGCTCAGTGAAACCTTCACTCAACCTGTGTCGCCAACTCTTCACGTGACCCTCTCCGTGTTAGGATAAGACTTTAAATCTATTCAACAACTTTTCCTCTTCCTCATTTAGGTCAACAATCATGACAAACATCTCGCCAGTCGCACCCTAACGTTAACCGCGCACATTTAAAATTGTAATTTACGTTCCGCGCGGCTGTTAAATGACACAGCCGCTTTTACTATATGGATTTCCTTTCCATTACGGTAATGGTTTTATTGTGGCGCGATTACGAAAAAGCGACCTGGCAGGCTGTGCTATATGTATAAGGGACTCTTAACTGCGCAAATGTAGCCACACACAAGTAACATGGGTCAATTGCAGACACCGTCGTGGATAATGATTAAATCATTAAAATTTTGTCTATGCTTCACGGAGCATGGAGAAAATTAACTTCACCACCAACCTCATTTTTCTGCTGAACATGAAATAATGATTTTCTGCCAGTATAATTACAAAGCTAACATCTGATAGAGTCAGCATCCAGGGGGGATTATCACATGCATGAGTATTAGACCTCATTACCAGCTTGACTGCAAAATTATTACATCTTGTAATTGGATGGTGAGATTTATATACAGATTGGCCGGGTTCTCTGTAAGATTGTAATTACAGGCTTGGTTGCTTTGCTACTTATCACCGGGTGCAGGAGGAGAGGGGAAAACAAGCGGAGGGAGCGAGTGTTTCATAAAGCTGTTACCCTATCAATAGAGGAGGGCCTCCATTGGCCCCTCTGTATTTATTAGGCCAAACACTAGTGTTTGCGGGGACGGGTGTGTGTGGGGGGGTGCCATTTATTACCGGCTGACAAATGGGATTTCATTTATTTAACCTCCGTGATCTATTCTGGCGAAATGTATAAACAAGTCATCCGTTTTATGATTCCGGAGTCAACGCCTCAATTATCTAAAGGCTAACTGACTGTTAAAACACCCATCTGCTAGCAGGAACGCATTGATTTAATTTGCCGTATGTTATACCGAATGCCATCCCCGGTGGAAAGGGGACAAAAATCACCACGTACGGACGCCGTGTGCCGGTTGATTCTTGTCCGTGTCTGCGCTCTTTGTTCTTTTTTTATCTACTGACACAATATACAAAATAAATCAATACGCGGGCTTCAATTCTACCAGACAAGGAGTTCAGTTGTCCAGGCCGGCCAGGGAACACCTTTGTTCTCCTATAACAAGTAATCTCTCCTGCAGAATGAATATTGACAAGCTGGCTCCTTTGCCGCTAATTTTGTAGCCACACACAGCAATCAGGTCGTGTGCGGTAATAGAGTTGTTATTTGAGTCCATTACAAAGGCCTGCGGATCAATGCGCCGAGAGAAGATACTGGGCTCAGACTACAGCAGAATGCTTATGTGAAGAAAGCAAGCTGTCCTTGAACTCAAACTCTTCTTCTCTTACTTGATATCTCTTTCCATTCCTCTGTCACTCTCATAGAGGGTCATTGCATGGGTGGTCTTTTACTTCAGGCTGTAAGGAGATCTTTTTATCAGCTGAGACTCATCGAATATCCTAAAGCATATGCGACACATTTGCATAGCATTTTGGTACAAAAATCTATGCCATTCACCAATCACACGAAATGCAACTAAACCACAAGCTATCTGCACTACACACTTAAAGGGGACATATTGTGAAAATCTGACTTTTCCATGTTTAAGTGCTATAATTGGGTCCCCAGTGCTTCTATCAACCAAGAAAATGTGAATAAGATCAACCCAGTAACTTAGTTTTGGTAAACCATTTTCTGCAAGCATGTGAAAAATTAGGTTATTGAAATTTGGCTCCCCTTGTGATGTCAGAAGGGGATAATGGGGCCACTAAATCTGCACTATCCAACCAAACCACGAGATCAGATCATTTGCACGTTTTTGCTCACAAGTGTCAATTTTAACATGCTATAATAAATTATCTATGTTATTTTGAGCTAAAACTTCAAATATGTACTCTGGGGACATTAAAGATTTATTTTTATATCTTAAAAAGCCTTGAAATTGTGAAATGTCCTTTTTTAATGCTCATTGCACATAGACAGTAAATAAAAAATAACTAATTAAACAACTCATTAAATGATGACAAGATGATAGAGAAGATTACTATAACCGCTCATATGTCCAAACGTAGAATGCACTGCACCAGAATCCACAAAAATTGTTTTGATGTCAATATCTGATGTCATATGCGTCATACGCTACTTGATATATGCGTAATTTGTTATATGCTGACAGATATCTGCAGTGCATCATTCATGCGACTGTCATTAGTGCTATTAATTACCAAACCCATCGTAACTTGACGTCCTCGATGCGTGTAACTTCATTCTACATTATGACTGAAGCATCTTTTACACATCCAGTCTTTCTTTAACACTGACAGACCTTCCATGGTCCCTCACTCATTGCTGTGTCATGTGATCCAGACCTCAGTATTCCCTGGATTCAGCGCAGGTCAATAATTTGGTATTGAAGTGAAATGGCGCCCATTAACCCAGACGAAGCCAGTCCTCTTCTCTAACCATTGATCAGATAACCAGCGGGGATATTTTATTACAACCCACTGACGTAAAGCAAGTAAACCTGCACTCCGCATGCGTAAAGGGAATTACGGCACGTCTGTGTGAGTGTGTGTGTGTGTGTGTGAGAGAGAAAGAGCTGTGCAGTGAGTGCAGGTCCCTCAGGAACCATCAGAGGGAATTTAGCTTGTGTGCTATGCAGGCTCCATACAGTAAATGGCCCTTTTTATCTGGCCATCGAATCAAATTAAAACACTTGTCAGCCTCTGACCTGCCATTAATCAGAGGCAGAAGTTTCTGCCCTTATGGATTTGTTAGCTGCTAAACGCTGCCATAGAAAAAAAATGTTTTTTGGTTGATGGTTCTCTGAAAAACATTTCACATCTGAAGCTGTTTTATTAAAGGTTCTTTTCAACATAACCAAATGCCCAAACTTAAAGCGATACTCCAGCCAAATATCAAAATTACCCCATTCAAGCAATCTGACATACATATGTCCATCATCTTTCAGACGAACACATTTGCAGTTATTTTATTTTTATTCTATTTTTGAACCCTGTACAGCACTTTTATAGGTTCCTACCTTCTTTAAAGTGCTTTTTAAATAAAATTAAATGAACTTAAATTTGATTTTATTAAATGTCTTTGCTTTTACAAGCTTATAATGGAAGAAGACAAGGATCAGGCAACAACTTCTGACTTTAAAGCCCAATAAAGTACAATTATCCATCACATATGTAATTCAAAGGGCTCTAAAGGGTTAATAAAGGTCTTTTCCGGGTAATTGATGCAAAATTGTAATAAAAATATTCATATTTAAACTTTATAAACTATAATAACTAGCTTCCGGTAACAACGCCATCTTGAACTCACCCGATTCACAAGAGTCACAGTGCAACATACCTATGGCAAACAATGCTCACTATGCTAAAACTCTCTAGTTTTTTTAGTTTATAAAGTTACACAATCACATCGATTACCCGCAGAAGACCTTTATTAACCCTTTAGAGTCGTGTGGATTATGTCTGTGAAGAATGAAGGCACGTTTTGGGGGTTTAAAGTCAGAAGGTGTTACCTGTTTTCTACCATAATAAAGCTGGGAAGAGCAAGGACTTTTACTAAATTAACTCCAAATGTGTTCGTCTGAAAGATGATTGACATTTGTATGCAGGCCTTGACATTAACTTTCTTGCTGACCAGCCAAAGTGGCTAGTTGTTTTCCAAAGTTACTAGCCACTCAGCATTTTTACTGGCCAAAATTTTGTTGTTGGTCAAATATATTTTATATGATTATACGTGACTTTGGCATCCTAAAATGACTTTAAATTGAGTCATTTTACTTGATTAAGCTAAATTAGATGCAGATTGACCACCCAAATTAAGACTACATTTATTATCTGGTATATACCAGGTATATCAGTATAGATTATATCATATATTTAGGTGCATAAATAGATTAACTTCTAATGAATATATTAACTCATTCCCAGCCAGCCGTTTCACAAAATGCCTTCCAGGAAAATTTTCTTCTAAAATTATATACACATACAAATATATCAAACAGACCCTCTGCTTTCAAACAAACAAACAAAACATTATCATCGTAGCTATATATTTTAACTCTTAAATATGGGTATTTTTCTTTAGCAAAAAGCTGAAATAATTGCATTTTTGTGAAGTAATTTTGTCAATAATCAAACCATACACAGTTTAAAATAAGTAAATAACGTTTTGGCTTCAGTTTTTTTTCATAAATTGGATAATCGCGGTATTGCAGATTAACATAAACATTCATTAGGAACATGTTTTTTTTATGCAAATGTTTTCTCTTAATTGACGAGATAACTCGTCAATGGCGGGGAAAGAGTTAAAAGTGAAGCAGGGGTATAGACGATTATCTGAAAAGATCAACACAAAACCCTAGACAAACACTTTAAATATTTATTAACAACAGCAGTAAATACTACCAAGACGTACATGAATTTTGCTGTCAACTTGTTTATGCAGATTGTATTTTTTAAGCTTTATCATGGTTTCTGTTAAAAGTGATTTAAGAATTCAATGCATTATTTTACTGAAAAATGTTTAAAGGGCATTATTGTTGCCCAAAGTAGCCTACTTTAATATGATGTGCGAACCTCTCAGCTGAGTCCGCTCGTATGTGTTTCCCTTGACTTCGGACAAACTGGGACATGTCACTCAGGTATGCGGTATGAATTTCTCTCAATTTCTCTGAAAATCCATGCAATTGTTTTATCTTTCCCGAAGTGTGCCTGTATGGGCTCAGACTGCATCCCGTGCATTTGCAAATTCATCAGCGCTCGAGCTCTCTCTTGTAAATAACCCTTACTGTACTGAGTGCAGGGAGTGCTAATGAGAGTTGTAGTTTCTCAGTGTCACATTACACATTGTTTATAATTTTGCATAACTTAAAAAAAAAATACAAAAAATGATATTCAATCTGCCAAAGTTGCTAGTGGGATTGGCTGTGTTACCCGCCACAGTGAAAATCTACCCGCATTTGGCGAGTTGGTGGGTGTTAATGTCAAGCACTCTATGTGTGTATCTTGGATTGCTTAAAGGAATATTCAATTTTCTTAAAAGAAAAATCCAGATAATTAACTCACCACCATGTCATCCAAAATGTTGATGTCTTTCTTTGTTCAGTCGAGAAAAAATTATGTTCTTTGAGGAAAACATTGCAAGATTTCTCTTATTTTAATGGACTTTAATAGAGCCCAACATTTAATACTTAACTGAACACTTAACAGTTTTTTTAACAGAGTTTCAAATGACCACAAACGATCCCAAACGAGGCACAAGGGTCCCATCCAGCGAAACGACTGTCATTCCCGACAAGAAAAATAAAAAATATGCTCTTCTAAACCACAACTTTTCATCTAGGTCCAGAAGTTCACTTAGGTTCAGGCGCGTAACCACCACAACGCGTATGCATCCATGAAACAGTCTATAGATTCATATTTAAGCTGTGTTCTCCCTAAATTGTAATGTAGCTGTAGGAAGGGGTTATGTGTGGACTTTTTATCTTTTGTCTTATTACTAAATTTAATGATTACTTGAGTGGGTTCATGACATTTTATAATACTTTTTGGCACTGGACTAGTTATTATCTATAAATTATTCATAAATATTCAATTACATTTATTTTTTTATTGTCTATTATAGTTTTTATTATTGTAATAGTCTCCCTTAGTATTATTTGGATAATATTGGGTTTTTAAATGATGTTTTTTCATCTGGCATATCATAGGCTATAATGTCTATTATCTGGAAGTGGGTGTTACAGAAGCTCATGTGTTCTGGATGAGTAAACATCATGTGATTAAATCTATAACTAGTATGTGTATAATTAAAGGGATAGTTCACTCAAAAATGAAAATTTGTTAATTCACTCTCATGTTGTTACAAATTATTATTACAAATGTCTGTATACATTTCTTTGTTCTGATGAACACAAAGGGAGATATTTAAAGGAATGTTTGTAACCAAACTGATCAGAAGCTTCATTGACTTTAATTGTATTATACTATGGATGTCAATGGGGCTTCTGATCGGTTTCGTTACAAACATTCCTTAAAATATCTCCCTTTGTGTTCATCAAAAAAAAAAAAAATCTAAATTGTGATCACAATGTCAATTTTTTCACACTGAATGTCAAAAGTACTGTTGCAATATTTTACAGTTTTTTAAGATTTTTCAATACTTTTAACATTTTTTCACACAACTGCCAAAAATGTTAGTTTCATGCTCAAAATCACACATTGTCAACTAAACTCTCACACTGTTTACTAAAACACTGCAAACAATCACCAATACATGTTCTCTTCCAAAAGAAACATTTAGTCAATCATAACACAATGTCATAAAAATACTAACTTTTGCTTAGAAGAAACAACACTCTAACAACTCTTAACACTCCCCAATAAAGGTACAGCATACAGTATGGTGTGGTGGGTCAGTATTGTGATGACAAACGCATACATTTCTGAATAGGATTTTTTAGAAAGTTAGCCAAAAAACATTAAGCAGGTCAACAAAAACAAAGTAAAAAAAATCTACAAAAAAGTATGTCAGCAAAAGTCCCTTGGGGAAAACTAGTCGAGTCTGAACAGAGCTTACGTGCAGGTGCCCTCCCCCAATTTGTCCTGACATCTCACTGTGTCATTGCAGTTGCTGTCAACACTTTTAAATAAAGATGCTGTTTAATGTATGTGATCTTTCAGAGGGTCAATTTACATTCAGCCAGGAGCACAGAGCAGCACAAATAAGAGCATATTATGAAATGTGAGCCTAAGACAGATGTACAGTAAACTCTGGTGAAAGTCAAGCTGGATCTCTCAACAGGACATTAAATACAAGATCATTAATACATGACAGAAGAATTGTATCAGATACTACAGCAGATTTGCAACGTCTTCCATTGTGACTCATACACTCTTAGAAAACAAACTGTACAGAAGTTGACACTTTGGCGGTGCCATTTTATAAAGTATACCTTTGTACCTAAAGAGTGCATATAAGTACTTCAAAAAAAAAGAATTATAGAGGGTATGCACGTGACGTCACCTTCGGCGAAAGTGACTGCATTTACGCCCACTGAGTGCCAAAAGACGGAGAAATACGGGGAAAACGTGTCTAAATGGGAAAAAAGCTGTTGTGCGATAGACTGTACTAACAGATTAAACAAAAATTTGGAGCTATCGTTTTACAGACTGCCAAAAAATACCCAAAGGAGAAATAAATCGATTGTTCATGCCAACGTCCACAAACTTGATAAGTTGCTATGGTCACTATCAAGCAGAGTTTTTACTTTCTACTTAAAAGTATTTTGTCAAGAATTTGTATTTTATCAGTGGGGTTTTTCTTTGGAAAACATACATTCCAAAGCATTTTTACTCTATTACACTTCATAAATACACATTTTTGTTTTACATTTAATATTAAAGTACACTAACATACTTTTACTCAAGCAAAAGTACAACAATTTTAATGTAAATAGATATTAATTAAATTTTAATATGCAATATTAAAGAATACACAGTATGTAATAAAGTAACATTTTTCCCAATACAAACACCCTAATAAACTAAGTATTGTCCACCTCTGCTATCAAGTCCAACTAAATTCAATTTAAGCTGATAATAGTCAGTTTTACTGGCATTTTCGCAGCAGCCGCTATAAAAACCAGCCATTTTGTTGAAAGCTGGGCGAGTTTCGGCATGGTCACGTGGAAAAGTGTGTCAATGCATACCCTAGTCTATACATATCTAATGGACCTTTTTAAAGGGTACCGCCCAAGTTTCAGCTTTTGTACCATTTTTTTTCTAACCGTGGGTTCATACCAGCAGCGTCTGAGGCGTCAAATTCGCGTCTACCGCGTCTAGTTTGCCGCTTGAACATTTTGAGTTTACTCGCTTCATTCGTGCGTAAAAGCTGCACGTGAAGTTCTAATCATCGAGACCTTCATGCAGAAATTCGCGTCATGGGAGGGGCTTCTGCGACTTTGCTCACTTCCTGTAATCATGTCACTACTAGAGCAAGCTCCTGATTGGTTAACCCGGTGCGTTTTTCTGCCAAAGTTTACATTTTTTAATTCGCTTCTTAATTCTCAAGTCGCAGCATTCGCATGAACTAGACGCGTGAATGAGGCGGAATCGCGACTACCGTGCTACGCTAAACTCCTCGTCGCGAGACCTTCAGACACGCGTCAACGTTTCTTTACATTGAAAACACTCGCGCTTGATGCCTCTACTGCAGCTGGTATGAACGCAGCATAAGAGTGTACAAAGACTATTATTGATTTATTTATTTGTTCCATAGAAGAACGTCATACAGGTTTTAAATGACATTAGGATAAATAAAGAAAGAAGTGTAACTTTTTTACTAAATTATTCCTTGAAACTGTAAATAACCGTAAATGTATTTTTGCACAAATCCTGTGTTTTTATTCAGGGCAACATTCACGTGGTTGTGAAATCTCCATGAATCCGTATATAGAGAGGGTAAATACAGTTGTCAGCTAGTTTTAATTGAATGTTACTGTCTGAGTTTGAAAGCTTTGACATTTGATTAAAGAGCGTTTATGCCAGTCTACTGCACTCACGAGAGGCTGCCTGTTATTCTCATGCAGTCTGACACTTAGTGTGATAGATGTGATATTTTTGTGTTTTTCTGTGTTTGACTGGATGGTCAAAAAATACAGATGATGAGCAAACACTACGAAAAACCCAACTTCTAATTTATCCCAATCGTTTCTATGTTTTATCACATTTACAGAACGACGACTGCAAAAACAAATTTGCAGTGCAATAAATCTGGAGAAATTTGTCATAGATTTTGCAATCTGTTATTCATTAAGTCAACACGAAACAGGCTTGCATTTTACTTGCATTATGTGATGTAATTCTAATTGAAACAAGATATTGAACAAAGGAAAATAATGTAGGGCGGGACTTGTTTTTTTTCAATAGGAATTGATTGGCTAATGAAAACGGTTTACTGTATATGCTGACAGATGGTGTATGATGTCATCACCCAAAAAAGCAAAGCTTACATTTTTTGCAATTTAATAAACAATTTTCTTTAATAAGTCAGCAGTGATGTTGACAAAAACTGTGCCATTAACCATCATTTGTAAGTGCTAAAACCGAAGCGTCACCTCTGACCTCTCTGCGGCATTAATCTGTGAACAGATGAAGAAGTGAAGCTATAAAGGTTGTGGCAGATACCTCTTCAACAAGCTGTCTACAACTGTCCAAAGCACTTGAAGGTCATTAATGCTGAGGTGATCTATGGCCTGGCAAACACAGGTTGAAACATAAAGACAGGCTTGGGGATAGAAGACCTGCTGGTCAATCTGCTTGGGCGTCTGGAAACTACGGAGGAGGTCTGGTGTGTATGAAAGGATTTCCATGGAGGTAAAAGAACCGGGCCAAATTACAGGAAAAAGCAAAGAGAGCAAAAAACGAGTTGAAAGATGAAGATAGAAGAGAGAGATCTGCTGGCGGTGCGTCTGTGGTTTAGGAGGTGTGGAGTGGTCTTTGGGGAAGGAAGGGTCTACTCATTACATTATTGATTAGAAACTGGACTAACAGCTGTGGGCCATAAGGCTTTGCTTTGGCCCATGCCTGGTTAAAACTGCCCAAACTCATTCACCGTTCGTTCTCGTGAAGAGATCTATAAAGTTCTCCCTGAGGTTCATTTGATCTCCAAGCGGAGGAGAAATCCATTTAAATCATCTCCCAGATTAAATGATGCCAATGAAAGACATTATGGGTAGAGAGGATACATATTACAGCTCATATTGGTTTGGACAGTGCTGTCTACACACGCACCGTACATTTAGATCTTAGATGGTGTTATATTTAGCCACAACGGGTGTGGTTTACATTTCCATTTAGGCTTTTAGCAGATGCTTTTTGTCTGTGCATGCACACACAAGAACAATTACGAATATATGCTACCCACTGTTAAAATGGCTGGGTTGTTTTTAACCCATGCTGGGTAAATATTGGACAGAACACATGATAGGTTAAAAAGTACACAATGCTGGATTAAAAATGACCGAATTTTGGGTTGAGTTGTTGTTATACAACCATGGGTTATAATAACCCAAATAGGTTAAAACAACCCAGCATTGGGTCAATTTTAACCCAGCAATGTGTTCTGTCCAATATTTACCAAAAATAACACAGACATTTTTACAGTGTACCTAAATGGCCTTATGCATTTAGTCTTTATTTTTAGTATGTGCACTACCACAGAAATTGTCCCTAGCTGTCAATGGGGTGGTACATAATGGTACCAAAGGATTTATATTAGTACCTCAAGGGTGCATAATGGTACCAAATGATTTATATTAGTACCTCAAAGGTGCATATTGGTACCAAAGGATTTATATTAGTACCTCAAGTGTGCATATTGGTACCAAATGATGCATATTAGTACCTCAAGGGTGCATATTGGTACCAAAGGATGCATATTAGTACCTCAAGGGTGCATATTGGTACCAAAGGATGCATATTAGTACCTCAAGGGTGCATATTGGTACCAAAGGATGCATATTAGTACCTCAAGGGTGCATATTGGTACCAAAGGATTTATATTAGTACCTCAAGGGTGCATATTGGTAATAAAGGATTTATATTAGTACTTCAAGAGTGCATATTGGTACCAAATGATTTATATTAGTACCTCAAAGGTGCATATTGGTACCAAAGGATTTATATTAGTACCTCAAGTGTGCATATTGGTACCAAATGATGCATATTAGTACCTCAAGGGTGCATATTGGTACCAAAGGATGCATATTAGTACCTCAAGGGTGCATATTGGTACCAAAGGATGCATATTAGTACCTCAAGGGTGCAAATTGGTACCAAAGGATGCATATTAGTACTTCAATGGTGCATATTGGTACCAAAGGATGTATATTAGTACCTCAAGGGTGCATATTGGTACCAAAGGATGCATATTAGTACCTCAAGGGTGCATATTGGTACCAAAGGATGTATATTAGTACCTCAAGGGTGCATATTGGTACCAAATGATGCATATTAGTACCTCAAGGGTGCATATTGGTACCAAAGGATTTATATTAGTACCTCAAGGGTGCATATTGGTAGCAAAGGATGCATATTAGTACTTCAAGCGTGCATATTGGTACCAAAGGATTTATATTAGTACCTCAAGGGTGCATATTGGTAGCAAAGGATGCATATTAGTACCTCAAGGGTGCATATTGGTACCAAAGGATGCATATTAGTACCTCAAGGGTGCATATTGGTTATAAAGGATTTATATTAGTACTTCAAGGGTGCATATTGGTACCAAAGGATGCATATTAGTACCTCAAGGGGGCATATTGGTACCAAAGGATTTATATTAGTACCTCAAGGGTGCATACTGGTACCAAAGGATTTATATTAGTACCTCAAGGGTGCATATTGGTACCAAAGGATGCATATTAGGACCTCAAGGGTGCATATTGGTACCAAAGGATGCATATTAGTACTTCAAGGGTGCATATTGGTACCAAAGGATGCATATTAGTACCTCAAGGATGCATATTGGTACCAAAGGATTTTTATTAGTACCTCAAGGGTGCATATTGGTACCAAATGATGCATATTAGTACCTCAATGGTGCATATTGGTACCAAAGGATGCATATTAGTACCTCAAGGTACTACCTCAATGTACTACCAAAGGATATTGGCATCCTTTGGTACCAATATGCACCCTTGAAGTGTACTTCAAGGGTGCATATTGGTACCAAAGGATTTTTATTAGTACCTCAAGGGTGCATATTGGTACCAAATGATGCATATTAGTACCTCAATGGTGCATATTGGTACCAAAGGATGCATATTGGTACCAAAGGATTTTTATTAGTACCTCAAGGGTGCATATTGGTACCAAATGATGCATATTAGTACCTCAATGGTGCATATTGGTACCAAAGGATGCATATTAGTAGCTCAAGCTACTACCTCAAGGTAATACCAAAGGATATTGGCATCCTTTGGTACCAATATGCACCCTTGAAGTACTAATATGCATCCAATGATGGTACCAAATGATGCATATTAGTACCTCAAGGTTGCATATTGGTACCAAAGGATTTATATTAGTACCTCAAGGGTGCATATTGGTACCAAATGATGCATATTAGTACCTCAATGGTGCATATTGGTACCAAAGGATGCATATTAGTACCTCAATGGTGCATATTGGTACCAAAGGATGCATATTAGTACCTCAAGGGTGCATATTGGTACCAAAGGATTTATATTAGTACCTCAAGGGTGCATATTGGTACCAAATGATGCATATTAGTACCTCAAGGGTGCATATTGGTACCAAATGATGCATTTTAGTACCTCAATGGTGCATATTGGTACCAAAGGATGCATATTAGTACCTCAAGGGTGCATATTGGTACCAAAGGATTTATATTAGTACCTCAATAGTGCATATTGGTACCAAATGATGCATATTAGTACCTCAAGGGTGCATATTGGTACCAAATGATGCATATTAGTACCTCAATGGTGCATATTGATACCAAAGGATGCATATTAGTACCTCAAGGGTGCATATTGGTACCAAAGGATGCATATTAGTACCTCAAGGGTGCATATTGGTACCAAATGATGCATATTAGTACCTCAAGGGTGCATATTGGTACCAAAGGATTTATATTAGTACCTCAAGGGTGCATATTGGTACCAAAGGATGCATATTAGTACCTCAATGGTGCATATTGGTACCAAAGGATGCATATTAGTACCTCAAGGGTGCATATTGGTACCAAAGGATTTATTTTAGTACCTCAAGGGTGCATATTGGTACCAAATGATTTATTTTAGTACCTCAAGGGTGCATATTGGTACCAAAGGATGCATATTAGTACCACAGGATGCATATTGGTACCAAAGGATGCGTATTAGTACCTCAAGGGTGCATATTGGTACCAAAGGATGCATATTTGTACCTCAAGGGTGCATATTGGTACCAAAGGATTTATATTAGTACCTCAAGGGTGCATATTGGTACCAAAGGATGCATATTAGTACCTCAAGGGTGCATATTGGTACCAAAGGATTTATTTTAGTACCTCAAGGGTGCATATTGGTACCAAAGGATGCATATTAGTACCTCAAGGGTGCATATTGGTACCAAAGGATGCATATTAGTACCTCAAGGGTGCATATTGGTACCAAAGGATTTATATTAGTACCTCAAGGGTGCATATTGGTACCAAAGGATGCATATTAGTACCTCAAGGGTGCATATTGGTACCAAAGGATTTATATTAGTACCTCAAGGGTGCATATTGGTACCAAATGATGCATATTAGTACCTCAATGGTGCATATTGGTACCAAAGGATGCATATTGGTACCAAAGGATTTTTATTAGTACCTCAAGGGTGCATATTGGTACCAAATGATGCATATTAGTACCTCAATGGTGCATATTGGTACCAAAGGATGCATATTAGTAGCTCAAGCTACTACCTCAAGGTAATACCAAAGGATATTGGCATCCTTTGGTACCAATATGCACCCTTGAAGTACTAATATGCATCCAATGATGGTACCAAATTATGCATATTAGTACCTCAAGGGTGCATATTGGTACCAAAGGATTTATATTAGTACCTCAAGGGTGCATATTGGTACCAAAGGATGCATATTAGTACCTCAATGGTGCATATTGGTACCAAAGGATGCATATTAGTACCTCAAGGGTGCATATTGGTACCAAAGGATGCATATTAGTACCTCAAGGGTGCATATTGGTACCAAAGGATTTATATTAGTACCTCAAGGGTGCATATTGGTACCAAAGGATGCATATTAGTACCTCAAGGGTGCATATTGGTACCAAATGATGCATTTTAGTACCTCAAGGGTGCATATTGGTACCAAAGGATGCATATTAGTACCTCAAGGGTGCATATTGGTACCAAAGGATTTATATTAGTACCTCAATAGTGCATATTGGTACCAAATGATGCATATTAGTACCTCAAGGGTGCATATTGGTACCAAATGATGCATATTAGTACCTCAATGGTGCATATTGGTACCAAAGGATGCATATTAGTACCTCAAGGGTGCATATTGGTACCAAAGGATTTATATTAGTACCTCAAGGGTGCATATTGGTACCAAATGATGCATATTAGTACCTCAATGGTGCATATTGGTACCAAAGGATTTATATTAGTACCTCAATGGTGCATATTGGTACCAAATGATGCATATTAGTACCTCAATGGTGCATATTGATACCAAAGGATGCATATTAGTACCTCAAGGGTGCATATTGGTACCAAAGGATTTATATTAGTACCTCAAGGGTGCATATTGGTACCAAAGGATGCATATTAGTACCTCAAGGGTGCATATTGGTACCAAAGGATTTATTTTAGTACCTCAAGGGTGCATATTGGTACCAAAGGATTTATTTTAGTACCTCAAGGGTGCATATTGGTACCAAAGGATGCATATTAGTACCACAGGATGCATATTAGTACCAAAGGATGCGTATTAGTACCTCAAGGGTGCATATTGATACCAAAGGATGCATATTTGTACCTCAAGGGTGCATATTGGTACCAAAGGATTTATATTAGGACCTCAAGGGTGCATATTGGTACCAAAGGATGCATATTAGTACCTCAAGGGTGCATATTGGTACCAAAGGATTTATTTTAGTACCTCAAGGGTGCATATTGGTACCAAAGGATGCATATTAGTACCACAGGATGCATATTAGTACCAAAGGATGCGTATTAGTACCTCAAGGGTGCATATTGGTACCAAAGGATTTATATTAGTACCTCAAGGGTGCATATTGGTACCAAAGGAGGCATATTAGTACCTCAAGGGTGCATATTGGTACCAAATGTATACTGTATCTAAATGGTACATGTTAGGACCTTTTTGAAGGGTACTGACCCAGTGACAGCTATAAGGACAGTGTGTGTTGTGTATTTTACGAGATCGGAAATACACATGAACTTGTATGAAGTGAATCGTAGAAAAATGAATGATTATTAGAATAAAAACTATAATGATAGCCCACCTCTTAACCTTACACTAAACCTAGCATAAGGGAGGGGAGAAAGCTAATTGTACAAAAATGTATACATTTGGCCATACAAATTTATATGAATCAGCCACCTCTTAAAATACCTTCGAATTGCCATAAGAGTAGATAACCTACAGAAGCTGAACAATTGCACCGTTTGTATTTTCTTCTGTAAGATCTGAGGTATAAGCAAACCATCTGAGATGAGATGTAATTAATGACAATGATTAATGTAACCGAGAACTCCATGAGCGACCTCAGAACAATAAAACTGCTCTCTGGACAGCTACACATTTGTGAGCGTGCGTGTGTGTTTGCTTTACGCCCTTGGCCCTTTTCCCTGTACTCAGCAGACAGAGCTGAAAAATAATGCTGCTGGTGTCACAAGGACATTTCCCTGCACCATCTCTGGCATCTGCCGCTGTACTGCTGTCATACAAGTCTCACGGCCCAACCCCAGAGACCTGTGTACTACAGCTCTGTAGGGTCACACACACATGCACCAATACAACATATGCATGCACACATACACGAAGAGAGAGAGAGAGAGAGAGAGAGAGAGAGAGACCCTCCAAAAAGTCTGAAAAGTCTGAATGCACGAGGCCTTTTAAATCCTGGGAGTTTGTGTAGCCGCACTAAAGTGTGTGTGTGTGTGTGTGTGTGTGTGTGTGTGTGTGTGTGCGTGTTTAGATCACAGAGTAATCCCTCTGTAAACGTGTTGAAAGAGGATTTCACAGTAATACTGAACACCATTTGTTCTCTTAGTTCAACATTATACTTCCCCTTTGATATTTACACATTTAAATTCAGCATCTAAACACATTTTAAATGTATTCTCATATAAAAGCTGCTTTTGACTGCACATTTTTACTTCATCTTCTAGACTTCCTAACACATTTTTATATTATATATATTTTTGCATTTTTTAAAGACGTCTTAACTGTCCAACACAACCCAGACTTCTAGGCTAAAACAAGACAAAATGTAATAAATTGAAATAAAATAAACAAACAAACCCGGACACCTTGTAATCCCTGACCTTGCGTTGATGATGCGATATTATATATCTAACTAGTTATTTTGGACAGAACAACATGTAACCAAATTCAGGTTTATTTTTGCTAAAGGTGGGTTATTCGTAGCTCAACTATATTGAGTCTATATTAAGATGGTAAATTGATTGCTGGATACTGCTATTTATGGATATGCACAATTGTATAAAATACAACATAAAGAAAATGATCCTATAATAAGCCATAACTCTTTAACCTAACCTGGTATATCTGGTGCATCATTTAACTTTATGGAGTAAACTATTTTTCTCAATAAAACTGGAATTAGTTAGAATATTACAATATTAGTTATAAGTGTGTTATGCATTTATCATACATACATTTTTAAAGACCTACAGAATTTTTCTTTTTTTATCTAGTTGTAACATCCTTTAGTTCAATGTTAGTTGTCCAAAAAAACTGTAATTCTGACTGTGTCTAAGGTTTAATGGGCTTATTTATTTATTTATTTCTAGGAAAACTGTCAACTTTCAGACTGTCCAGCAGGTGGAGACTGTTCTTCTTTTTCAACAGCTCACAGCTAAACACAATTTATGATGTCAAGATCGTTTGATTCCCTACAACACAAATATTATTATTAAAGATTATTATTTGCTTTAACTCTGCTTTAATTAAATTAAAACTTATAAATGAATATCCTCTAAATTATGATTTTTTTAAATAATTTATATTACAACTCTGTATCTTACTTGTGTATGTTTTTTCCATAATAATAATAATAATAATAATAATAATAATAATAATTATAATAATAATACATTGTTTGTTATTATTAATCTTGTTATTATTGTTATTATTATTTTAATTACTATTATTATTATTATTACTCATATTGTTTTGTTGCTGCTGAAATGTGACATCTGAACTTTATGCGTTTTATATTCCACTCTGATTTGAGTTACTTTCATGTAACTAGGAAAATAAATAACCAAAAAGCTCAGTCATACTCATAACCGTCCCAAGGGTATTTTGTATCCAGTCCTCTTATACGAGGTCACATTTCCCAGAATCCCGTTTACATTCCAGTGTCACAAAAGCAATGCACTGCAATTTCCCGACCCATAATCCCCCTCTGGTCAACTGGAATGGAATGACCTTTTCTGACGATTGGCTTGCACCTTCATTATAAAAGATGACAATCAAAATCTCAGGCACTTCTTATAGACATTCAGGATATGCAGCTCTCAGTCCCAGAGCGACAGAGAAAGAGAGAAAGACTGGACTCTTCTCTGAATGTGCCTGTGGACTGTGGTCACAGTGGGCGAGAGAAATCCCCTTAAGAAGACACTTCAATCTCTCTCTCTCTCTCTCTCTCTCTCTCTCTCTCTCTCTGAGGGTCTTTCCAGACCACCTTTTCCTCTCTGCTGCTAATGTAACAATGCTCTCTGTGATTTCAGCACAAAGTGCTGTGTGTGTGTGTGTGTGTGTGTGTGTGTGTGTTTGTGTATGAGTGCTTTCTTTGCCTGACCTCACCTCTGGAGTTGAGTTTGGTTGGCACATTACTTTAGACTTATACATACACATATGGACACTTTCTCTCAAAAACAATGAAAAACATGTTTGTCCTTTAATAATTCTAGAAAAACATTATTTTTTTATAAAAATACATGGGATTAAAAACTGTTACACTTTAAGTTGTCACTGTTATAAAGTACTTTTAGGGTTAGGATTAGAGTTTGGTCTATAAATTAGGATTTGCTGCATGCAATTATGCATATTTTACTGTTATTCCTATATAATACTAACATAACATGTGTAACAAAGACATTGTAAAATAAATTGTTACCAAAACCAAACATCTGATAAAAGCATAAACGAAGCATATGTGTAATTACAACCAATCAACAATAAAATAATCAACAATACCCTTTGTGACTGTGACTGATCCTTTAAACTCTCTCTGTTTCTTTCTCTTCCTGACTGAATCATTCTGAGCTAAACCACTAAAAGCTTTATTGATAGATTTCATGCTTATTCAATTTAATTGATCTCTGGAGTGCCGGGAGCTCACTATGTTTACAGACATGAAAAAATAATGACGTGGGCATTTATTTTTATTCAAAAGAAAGCTTGTTGTATGGGAAAAAGCCTTAAAATATTATTATTTGAACAAAATAAGTTGTTTTTATAAACTATAATAATCTGAGGCCAGGCCACAATGACAATAATAAAATACATACAGTACACTGTAAAAGTTGCAGCATTTTTGTTAAATCAACATTATCATTTTATTATTAAATTATATATATTAAGTTAAAAGATTTCAACTTGTTATTATAAGTTATGTCAACTTATTATTCTTATCTTAGTAAATCACACTTATCTTAGTGTTCCTGTATAGCCTAGTGGTAAAGCATTGTGTTTTCAGCGCAAAAGGCCATGGGTTCAGACGCAGGGAACACAAATATTGATACAAATGTTTAGTGTGTAATGCACTGTAAGTCATTTTGGATAAAATCATCTGCCAAATGCATAAATATCAAAGGTCAAAACATAAGGTAGAATTGACTTTGAAAACAAAATCAAATTGTTTAACGTCATGCTGTATTATTTTACAGTGTACTTATAAAAGCATTGTGTTTAACTGAGATTGTATACACAAGATGCTTTAAACAGACAGGGTAAAAGATGGTAATATGTTCAATTTGTCATAGATTTAAGAACTTAAAGTATACAAATACACTTTGCTTGCAAAGTTTAATGCATTTAAATATTATGCAACACATTAGCTAACTAACAACAATGTTTCACAGCATTTACTAGTGATTGCCAATATAATAACAATGGCATAATTGTATAACAAATATAATTGCTCTTTATTCATTCACGTTATTACATTGTGTTTTAACAGATACAACGTTTGATTTTAAATATGTATTATTGAATTGGTAAAACTTTACAATAAAGTTGTTGTTTTTTTGTTTTTTTTTGGGGGGGGGTTAAAGAACTAACAGTGAACAATACTTCCATAGCATTTATTAATCTTAGTTCATGTTAATTTACTAATAAATGTATAAAATCATAAATCATAAAGTCTTGTAACTGTAATGCACCATGAACAAACATGAATGAATGTATTGACAATAACAAAGATTAATACATATTAAACAAACTATATTGTTCATTGTTTGCTTATGTTAGTTAATACATTTACTAATACAACCTTATTGTCAAGTGTTACAGTTAAACTACATATCAAGGTAAGCATCAAGTATCACAATTAATAAACGGTGCTGTAGCATTGTTTACTATAAGTTCATGTTAACTAATGTTGCCAGCTGACAGTAACACAGTGTTAGCAGTGATTTCAATGAAAATCTTTAGATTGTGTGAATTTTTAATAAGATCCCTAGAAGAAGCAAGATGATGATGTGTATGAAAATGAACTCATGTAGTTGTAATAGATGTGATTTTACACATGATTTAATCTACAGTATGTGATTTCATGAAACACCCTAAACACAAGCTGCTAGTCTCTTGCAGTAGAGAACAGAGCTGTACTGTATTAAGTGGTCAATCAGGATCGGGTCTCCGGAGGAATCAATGTTTGTGAGAAATCAGCAGAAACAACAGATCGCTGGTAAAGCCTTTATTAAAAATGAGAAATAATGTTGAATTCTACAGCACAACATGTTTCCCTGTCTTTGAGTTGATATCAGTAAGTTGTTTTATTGTTTATTTGTTCATTTACAAAAAGCTCTTAAACTTTATTTGGTCCATTTCTGAGTTTACAGTATAAAGCACCATCTTCTGTTTGGAAAAGAGCAGCCAACATTACCTCAATCATTGAAGAGAAACACATAGAATTAAATGTATAATGAAAATTATGAGTTATGGTCAACCATATCCTGCTGTGTGCTTTTAAAGGGACACTCCACTTTAAAAAAAAAATGAAAATTTTTCAGCTCCCCTAGAGTTAAACATTTGATTTGTACCGTTTTGGAATTCATTCAGCTGATCTCCGGGTCTGGCGCTAGCACTTTTAGCATAGCTTAGCACATTTAATAAATTTAATCTGATTAGACCATTAGCATTGCGCTAAAAAATAACCAAAGAGATTCAATATTTTTTCCTATTTAAAACTTTTACATATGCGCACATACATGCACATAATAATTCATCTCTTCTAGAAAATCTAAATAAATGAATAAAAAATGACTCTTATTGCACTCAACAGATTTTTATCCAATTAAGTGGTCTTAAAGGAATATTCCATTTTCTTAAAAGAAAAATCCAGATAATTTACTCACCACCATGTCATCCAAAAAGTTGATGTCTTTCTTTGTTCAGTCCAGAAGAAATTATGTTTTTTGAGGAAAACATTGCAGGATTTATCTCATTTTAATGGACTTTAATAGACACCAACAATTAACACTTAACTCAACACGTAACAGTTTTTTTCAACGGAGTTTCAATAAACAATCCCAAACGAGGCATAAGGGTCTTATCTAGCAAAACGATTGTCATTTTTGACAAGAAAAATAACAAATATACACTTTTAAAGCACAACTTCTCGTCTAGATCCGGTCGTGATGCGCAAGCGCGACCCCACGCAACATGTCATGACGTCAAGAGGTCACAGAAGACGAACGCGAAACTCCGCCTCAGTGTTTACAAGTGTGTTGAAAGAGGACCGTTCCTACGTTGTTGTATGTCAACTGAAACTAATTAATGTCTTTGTGTCAGTTTATTGTTTAAAATGGTCCGCAAATGTGCGTTTTATGTATGTAACACGTGACCTCTCTACGTCACTACGCATTTACGTTAGGTCGTGCTGGACCGGATCTAGACGAGAAGTTGTGCTTTAAATGTGGATATTTTTTATTTTTCCTGTCAAAAATGACAATCGTTTCGCTAGACAAGACCCTTATGCCTCGTTTGGGATCGTTTATATTCCTTTGAAACTCCATTGAAAAAAACTGTTAAGTGTTGAGTTAAGTGTTGGGCTCTATTAAAGTCCACTAAAATGAGAAAAATCCCTCAACGTTTTCCTCAAAAAACATAACCTCCTCTGGACCGAACAAAGAAAGACATCAACTTTTTGGATGACATGGTGGAGTGTAAATTATCTGGATTTTTCTTTTAAGAAAATTGAATATTCTGTCGACAAGACTAGTAGATTAATATCTGTAACGTAAATTAATCAGCTTTATCTCTTGACAAACATAGAAAATATATCAATTTAGGAGAGAGTACTAGAACTACATCTCCCATCTCTCCACACATCTAGCGCTGGGTTCAAGAGGAAGATAGCACAGTTGTTGGCGATTACAACAAAAAAACAAGCGCACACATACACAAAGAGGAGATACTGGACTTACATTAGTCTCCAGCCAAATATTAAAATGACCCCATGATTTTCTCACTCTCAAGCAATCCGAGATACACATGTCCATTGTCTTTCAGACGAACACATTTGGAGTTACTTTAAAGCATTATAATGGGAAAAAACAGGGTTCAGGGAACATCTTTAAACCCCAAAAAGTGCATTCATCCTTCACAGAAGTTATCCACACGGCTCCAAGGGGTTAATAAAGGTCTTCTGCAGGTAATGGATGTGATTTTGTAAGAAAAATATCCATATTTCAAACTTTCTTGTAATGCTTCTGGTAACGACAACATTTTGGACGTGATTCACAAGAGAGTTTTAGTGTAGTGAGCGTTGGTTGTCATGAGTACATTGCCAGTGAATCGCGTTATAACCGTTATAAGCTTGAAAAAACAAGAACATTGACTAAAATATCTCCAAATGTACTTTCTGAAAGATGATGGACATATGCATCTTGAATTGCTTGCAGGTGAACCACTTGCAGAACCAAAAGAAGAATGGGATCTGTCTATGATGATATATTTAAAGTCTAGCTTTTCAAAAACATATGTATAGCCTCGTACTGATTGTTGTTTTACTACTTTTTAGCTAAAATGTGACAAAAACAGGCCTTGTAACATTTGGCATAATAGAAGTCATTCATTATTATAAACGCACATGGGAGCTGAATGTTGGGATGAAACCAAACTCACCAAAAGGCAAACGTCAGAAAGAATCAGATTTTCATTTATAGACTTGACTTATTTATAATGAATCCCAGGTGCTATTTGATAGATATGACAAATCTTCCTTTAAGGATTTTGATTGTTTTTAATTTATCGTGAGTAATAATAACATCATGCCCCTAATACAGGTCCAACACTGATGGCAAAACTTTGCTTCAGGCTGTCCCAGGTGCAGGGATACCATCAAAACTTGCATAGACAAATAGATGGAGAATTCCAACCTGTCACATCACATGCATCATAACATACAGATAGCTGCCAGATGTGTAAGAGCACGCCACCCATCACACACTTCAATAGCATGCAAAACTCTGTGAATCCCTGTTCCCATAATCCATCATTGTGAAAACAATGCTGATTTACACAAGAAACAGCATGAATCAAAACTTAATATAATATTTGTTTCTCATTACACTGAGGTCACATGAAGGAATGATATGACATCATGAACATTTTGGCTTATAAACTGTTCATCATTTTGACGTTCAATATATCTTCTGCTTTGCAAAAAAAGTATGGAGAAAGAATTATAGTCTCATGACAACAGCCGTAATTCATTAAGGACACAGCTTAGATATTTTGCAAAGTAATCACTTTACAGAAGAAAGCACGTGATACAGGTTGGGAATGACATTTTTTATTTAAAATACTGAATGTGTGCATTTTTTAATAACTCTATGTTTTACATTTAAAGGGCACATATTATCATTTTTACAAGATGTAATATAAGTGTCAGGTGTGCCTTGTGTATGTGAAGTTTTAGCTCAACATACCTCACAGATCATTTGTTATAGCGAAAAAGTGTTTTTATTTGTTTACCTTTAATTGCAAATGAGCTACTGCTTTTAATAAAAAAAATAGATCTGATTCATGACACATTTAGACAAACTTTTGGGTAAAGTTAACCAGTCAGCCAGTCAGTGGTCGTGGGTGGAGCTTTATCAGTGTGACATCACAATAACAAGAGAATCAAAACTGCATGTGTAATGAAACCGCTTTGGTTTAACTGGGATTAAAAAGGAGTGGATTTTTTTCATTGTAGGGTGGTTGTGTTCACATAATGCCAACACACATTTATGTCCAAACACCTTGTAAAAGTGGATTTTGCATAATGGGCCCTTTAAATTCATTCATTTAGCATTTTAACTAAAGCAACTTACAAATGAGAGAGCATTTAATATATTGTTAGAAGAGACAACAATAAGAATAGTCATAATAAGTAGGAAAAGAGTTTCTATTACAATCCTATTATATTTTTATTACACTCTAAAAATCCAGTGTTGGGTCATGGGTCAAAAAGGGACAAACAGTGGCGGAGCCAGAGGGGTGTCCAGGGTGGCACTGGACACCCTTGACATGTCACTGGCCACCCCGTGTGCCACCCCAAATTTAATGCGCTACTTTCACTTAATCGCTATGTTTATTTTCGACGTGCGGCAGCGCAGCACATTGTTAAAAACAAACATTATGAATAACCCTCCCTGCGGTCGCGGCGCAAACTTTTTATTTTCAATCACTGCAGAAAGAGACTTGGATTACTCTGCTGATTTTGGACATACAGATATGATTTATACATCATTTGAAACGTTCAAGTGTCATTTTTTGTGTCTATAAAAACTGAATGTTGTGCTTTTCACAAAATTAAGAAAATATACATAATGCGCGCTCTATTATCTCTCCATCAGTACGTCTTTTAAAAAACGTGTCAGAAAAATTACTGTAACTTAACGAATACTTTTCATACCATCAGAAGATAAATGTCATGTCTACATAATGCTTGGAATCTCTTTAAAATTATGTAAGTGAAGTCGTACATTTTGCTAATACTACATGATTTCACCATATATGCTGGAAGTGTGGTAATTTTCTTGTGGACTGAATAAAGTCTAAGATTGCCAATTCTTTTTACAACAAAACCCAGCACCATGTTTTCATTCTTGACGTGATCTTTATAGGCTACTGTATGATTGTTAATTCGACTGGATTGCCACATTGAACTTGAAAGCGCGATGCGCATATCCGATAGTGCGCGTGCACAGCCAGAGCTTAAATGACTTCATGTTCGCGTCTTTTTGGCTTAAACGGACAAATGCTCATATGTCAAAATAGCTGTCTTGGTGATTTTCATACTAAACATTTGGTTACTGTACCTCTTAAACGAATAAACATTTTATTGCATTCGGTCTTAGCCTAACCTGTTGAAGTCTCTCTGTCATTTAAGTTAAATAAATATCAAAACTTTTGCATCTTCTGTATCTTCGTAAATAAAGATTAATCCAAACATCCTTTGTGTTGAGCTCTGCTATTTGAAGAAAGTTTAAGGTTTATCATGGAGTTTAGATTTCCTGATCTTTTGCTTCATTAAAGGGATAGTTCACAAAATGAAAATTCTGTCATCATTTTTACATCCTTATGTTGTTCTAAACCTGTACGAATTTCTTTTTTCTGATGAACACAAAAGAAGATATTTTGATAAATGATGGTATGCACACAGCTGTTAACCATTGACTTCCATAGTAGGAATTAAAACAACATAATGGAATTCAATGGATATACCATTAATTGTGTGCTTACCATCATTTTTCAAAATATCTTCTTTTGTGTTTATTGAAATAAAATACAGGTTTAGAACAACATAAGGGTGAGTAAATGATGACAAAATTTTCATTTTTGGGTGAATCCCTTTAACAGACAGTAAATCACATGAAAGAAATACAGTAGAAAGATTGAAAATTCACCCTTATTATGTTTACATCTAATGCAATCAAAAGATTCATTTATGCTTTCTTGACACATGGTTATACGTCATTTTCTTTTATGGACTATGGACCCCCTAAAGTGGCTTTGGCCACCCCCTGGCCACCCCATTAAAAAAATTCTAGTTCCGCCACTGGGGACAAACCCAGCTGTTGAGTAATTTTTTGTAATTTAACGTTGTGGGTTCGTCCCTTTTTGACCCAACATTGGGTTGAACAGTGTTAATTTTGGCAGCAAATTCTGATTTAGTCTTAGTCTTAGTCTTTTGAATAACACACCATTTAGTTTTAGTCTTATTTTAGTCATCTGAAATCTTTTAGTCTTAGTCTAGTTTTAGTCGACTAAGGGGCGGTTTCGTGGACATGGATTAGCTTAAGCCAGGACTAGGCCTTAGTTTAATTAGGAAATATAACTAGTTTTAACAAACATTCCTTACTAATAACATTACCTGCGTGCATTTTGAGGCGAAACAAAGGGCACTGATGTATTTTATTATATGTCAGTGCAAGTTGTTGTCAGTTTGGACAGCTCTTAAAAATGTTTTAGTCTAGGACTAGTCTAATCCCTGTCCGGGAACCCGCCTCTAAATATCATAAGAGTTTTAGTCTAGTCTTAAGTTTTTTAGTCATTTGAAGTATCCTCAGTCTGTTATAGAATGGTAAGGTTTAAATATGCAATACAGACACAGATTTAATGGTTGTTATAGAAAACACGTATTTTATTATATTCTTAATGTCAAAAACACTGAACGTGGCTTTTTCACAAATGATAATCTCACATAAAATAAGCATAAGACCCGCTCTTCCTAAAAATATACATGGTCCCTGAAACAGATATGCAATCTCCCTGAATGACATGCACACACACACACACACACACACACATTCTGGTTTCCATGTTCTGTGGGGACATTCCATAGACGTATGCATTTTATACTGTACAAACTGTATATTATATTCACCTTACCTACCCCATTCCCTAACCCCAACCATCACAGAAACACTTCTACTACTTCACATTTTCAAGAAACATCATTCTGTTTGATTTATAAGCTTGTTTCCTCATGGGGACATCAAAATGTCCCCACAAGGTCACAAAAACACTGGTATTCCTATCTTTGTGTGGACAATTAGTCCCCACAACGTGATAATTACCAGGTACACACACACACACACACACACACGCACACACTTTGTCCAGTCATGTAACAGCACAACATCTACTATAATAGTAACGTTACACATTTCACTCAATTTGAGGACACTGAATATTTATACTCAGTATTACTCAGACAACCCAATACAATCAATACAGTTCAGAGGTGTATTCCTTTTGTTTCTATGTTATTCCAAGTTTAGCGAAAACACGGTGGTTTATCTGATAAAATAACTTTAGCGTGTATGCTTACCTTTGCATGTATTTCTGGATGAATCGTCTTTACAAGCAGTCTTGTTGTCATATTTGAAGTGTGAACAGATTAGACGTTAGCGCTGACATTTTTGTTGTTAATGTCTTCGAACCGGGTGCACCGCAAAACGTTAGCGTGTTGCTAACGAGCAAAGTCAACTGACATCAGCCAAGGCTGGGTAACTAGGACTGTACAACTAAATATAATGTAAACAACCTGCTGTGAAAACGAACTTTGCAGCATGTTTTTAAAATGCGTCTGCTGCCTGCATAGATCAACCTACCCTCAAAGATTCGCTCTGATTGGATTTCTTCACAACTTATCCCACAAAATGAGTAGCTCTGATTGAATCTCTTCTCCATTCGTCCGTCCCTAACATTTTCGTCTTATTTTAATTCGTTGACTAAAGTGTCAGTTATATTTCGTTACAGTCTTTGTCATCACATCTGACTTTTTAGTTTTTATTTAGTTTTCGTTCTGTGAAAAAGGTTCGTTAACAAATATTTTTCGTCAACGTCTTCGTCAAACAAAATTAACACTGGGGATGAAAAAACTAAATAAATTCTTTTGAGTGTACATTCCTATTACACTGCAAAAAATGACCTTCTTACTTATTATTTTTGTCTTGTTTTCAGTAGGAATATCTAACAATTTCTACATCAAGATTCTTTTTCTTGAGGAGCAACATGACCTTAGAAAATAAGTTTAGTTTATATACCAAAAAATATGCAATTTAAGTAATTTTGTGCTTAAAACAAGCAAAAATATCTGGCATGAAAAAAAATCTTAAAATTAGTTTTCATTTTTCTTAAACACTTAATTTAAGCAAAATGTTCTCACCCCATTGGCAGATATTTTACTTGTTTTAAGCACAAAATTACCTAACCCTAACCCTAAGACAAAAATACTAAGTAAGAAAGTCCTTTTTTTTTGCCGTGTACAAAGCAAAAATTAAAGGTTTAAGGACAAATACACTGACAAGGCTTCATCATTTTCAACAGCAGTGACAAGATTTCCTATAGAAATAGTCCAACTAAAGTTGATAAAGAGTTTATATAACCTCTGTAATTCTTTCAAATACCCGGCGATCATATTAAACTGAGCAGTTGAACTGAACCAGTCTACATCTCGCTGCACTGAACTGCATTAGTACAGAAAGCTCTCCAGTGACATCAAACATTTTAAATGGGTTAAAAAGCTTCAACCATTAAATTTTCCCCCAGGAGACAGAGGGAGCCGGGCAGACTAATGCATGCTGGTTAAGAGTTTAATGAACTGAACGTGGTCAGGATGAGCTAAATTAATAGACATGTTAGCCTCTCTTTAAGATGTGCGTGTGCGTGTGTGTGTGTGTGTGTGTGTGTGTGTGTGTGTGTGTGTGTGTGTGTGTGTGTGTGTGTGTGTGTGTGTGTGTGTGCGTGCGTGCGTGTGTGTGTGTGCCAGATTAGATATGTATTTGATATGTGCACTATATGGTTAGATCTGAAGTCATTAGGATAACTAAACCGTACCATTCACACATAATCCGCTGAAGACTTTCAACTGTTGTGCTCTATATTGATCTCTAACTTGAAGAATTTACTAATAAATATTAAACACTGGCCTTGCTTAGGGAGCTGCATTTAAAGAAATCATTACTGAGTTTCACAAAAGATTTGAAGCTGTCTACATAGGGAGTAACTTTGTGGGTCAAGCTAAATATTGCTCCTTAAGTAAATTACACCGTGGGGTGCTATGCAACGGAAAAGCGCCATTATTGTAGTGTTATTACATTCCTGTCTGACTTTTATTGTTGCCCATATACATTTATTAAAAAGATTTTATTTTAAATGATCAACATGGGAGTGGACTTACTGTTTAGTAGCTTTAAATGCTTTGAAAATGTTTTGGCAGGTGACCTAAAGGGTGTTTCTTCTGGTGGCATCTACAGTAAATGTTACCAATGAATACCAAATGTACTACATGCTACCACTTTTAAAGTGTTATATTTAACCTCTTGAAATGCACCCCAACTCTGGCCCAAACCATGAAAAGACCTACTTTCACTAAAATGGTTGTTTTTACTAAACCATTTAGAGTATAAGCATAACTATGGGATCATTAGAAAACACTTTAAGCTTTATTTTCCAAGTTTCAAAATTATTTTACGTTAAAAATTAAAACGTTAGAGAGACTGAAGTACATTGGAATAAAACTTTTTTTTTGCATAACATATTTTTTATTACTAAAAAACTTGAATGATAAATATGTGTGTGAAACCTATAAATGCAATGATTCAATTCAATTCAATTTTATTTATATAGCGCTTTTCACAATTGTTAATTGTTGCAAAGCAGCTTTACATGAGTAGATGTAGAGGAGAACACAGAAAATCTATAGATAATATAAGAAGTAGAATATAGCAGCTAAGGTTAAACCGTACAAGCGAGCGTATTAATAATGTAACGTATACAGTAAAGTGCTAAGTTAAGCCAAAGTTGGCTGACTCTCTCTGGGACGAAAAAAATCCCTAGGAGAAAACCCGGTTGGAAAAACTCCTAGAAGGACAAAAACCATAGGGAGGAATTAATATATATTTATATATATATATATATATATATACGGTAGGGATAGGAGGCGGGTAAGCGGATTAAACTGGTTTAGCCAGTGGTCGTTGGTCGCGCATCGGCCGGGCATCACGTTGAAGGACAGTCAGTAGATCAGTGGTGCGATGACCTTCACAGCCACAGGAACTGGGTCTGTTTGTCTCATTGTCCTCGGGGTCGAGGACGAGACAGGGAGACAAAAACAGAGTGCTATTAGCGTAGGGGCCGTTCGCATGTAATGCAAGTGTCATACATTATAGTGGTTTAAGTCAGCTCGGTTCCAGACGGGCTAACTATTGCAGCAATAGTATATTACCCATATGAGGTATGTGAGTGCTTTGTTCTAGACAAACTAACTATTGCGGGATAAGTACATTTACTGGACATTTTATGTGAATGCTTTGTTAAAGAAGAATGTCTTAAGTTTAGATTTAAATTGCTCGACTGTGTCTGATACTCAAACATTATTTAGAATATACAATATACGATCCCAAGGCCACAAGTCTAAAGAAGTTATGTTTCACTTTCGAGGTCAATAGACCCAAAAATGAGATTCTTGCAAGGGTTTTTTTAGACTAGTGCCTTTTCTAAGTGCCAGTCAGCCCCAAAATAAAAGTCTTTTGTTTACATGCATACACTTCGTTCTTCTTATTATTTATCCTTATGTTAGGATATAAAATGCAGTTTCCACATCAGGAAATAAAACGTCACACAAAGATCATTGGATTCGTTATCTAATTGGCTACACATTCTGTCTATCAATATTTTCCATGAAGTCATTGGAGAAACGAGCGAGTCAAATGACATCACGATATTTGACAGCGCTGTTTGGATATTATGTATTATACTCCCGCCTACTTTTAAAAACAAAGTTTGACCGTGGGTTTATGTGTATAAAAGAACCTAAAGCGTAATCTAATATACAGTGTAATGACGTAAATAGTCCTCAGATTGTATATTCTATTCTATTACAAGATTTTCATTCGAAATCTGATGTAAACAACAGACAATATCTATATTTCATGGATTATACGCATTTTTGGACAAAAATGGTCATTGGAAGTATTCTATTAGACGGTTTTCATGGGTTATTCACACATCTGAAACAGACTGGATTCGACTTGCAATCGTTATTTCAACACAAAGGTAAGGAGTCACGTTTATATTTTGCATGTTATCATCTGGACTTCTGTCACAAAATACTACATTTATGATGCTAGAGAATCTGTATCTTAAAACAGAGACCATACATGCTAAACCCCTCAACCTTTTAAACGATGTACAATGGCAAGAAAAAGTATGTGAACCCCTAGGAATGAACTGGTTTTCTACAGTGATTTGCCATAAAATGTTATCTGATCCTCATCTAGGTCACAACAATAAACAAACACGATGTGCATAAGCTCACAAGACATAAATAATTCCAGTTTCTTGTGTCTTTTTTGGAAACACCCATTAAACATCCACAGTGCTGGAGAAAAATGTAAGTGAGCCCATGGACTAAATACTTTATTGAAAGATTACTTTATTTTTTGTCAGAAGCTGGCAAACTGGAGTCCAATTAATAAAATGAGTTTAAATGTGTGGTTTAGTGCAACTTTGATTGATATTAAGACACTCACACATTTTAAGATTGCTGTCCTTAAGAAGTATCAGCTCTTCTGAACCATGCTCTTATAAAGATATCTGATCAAGAGATGTTGCACTCCATAAGGCTGAAAAGGGATACAAAACAATCTCAAAATGTTTAGACCTCCATCAGTCTACACTTAGACAAATTGTCTATAAATGGAGACAGTTAAATACTGCAGCTACCCTTGCTAGAAGTGGGCGCACAGTCAAAATGACTCCTAAGACACCATGCAGAATACTCAATGAAGTAAAGAAGAACCCACGAGTAGCAGCTAAAGGCTTGAAGACATCATTGGAACGGGGACACAGCTCTGTTCCTGAGTCTACCATACGCAAGTCTTTAAACAGGCACGGTGTCTGTGAAAGTACACCACGGAGGAAGCCGCTGCTCTCCCGAAAAACATTGCTGTGAGCCTGAAGTTTGCAAAAGAGCACCTTGGCAAACCCCAGTGCTACTGGGAAAATATTTTATGGATTGATGAATATGAAAATGTTATGGCGCAAAATGGGCACAGCTTACTAACATCAAAACATCATCCCAACAGTGAAGTATGGTGGAGGGAACATCATGATTTGGGCTTGCTTTGCTGCCTCATGGCCTGGACCACTTGCCATCATTGAGGGTTAAATTAATTATTAAGTTAATTTAATTAATTATTAATTATTAAATACAATTGAAATTCTCAAAACTTCTTGTTCAATTCTCATATCATTGTGTCACTTGTGCACATCAAAAAATCAGTTTCTCATTTCTTTGAACAAGTTGCAAATGCTTTGGTACATCCATGCAAATGATTATGTACAATTCTCTGCTTTTTCCTACATTATCAGTTGCTTATGTCAAGTTGATCAAAATGTATTATAATGGGTCTCTGTTGAATAGTCTCACTCCACAGAACATTTAGGCATTAGTTCATAATATAAGTCTTTGCATGCAAAATGGTTGAACTAGTTGTCATAATACAGGGTTTGTTCAAATATATTTCTATACATTGCCATTAGATGTTTTTTTCTAAATCTGTCCTGAATTGGTAAATTGCTCCCAGGTGAATCTTGACTTTCTCTAACAGACAGAAACGTCCCCAGCAAGCAAAAACCGAGACGTTGAAATGACGGCTAACTATAGACCCAATAGTAACCCACTTCTACCCTAAATAACCTTGAATTTGGTTACATGCCATTTTTGCCAAAATAACTTGAAGAGGTATGATATTCCAACATGTAAGCAAAGTCAACAAGTGTTCAAGGTGTTTGATTTCATATCTTTTACAAGTATACACATCGTCTATTCTTGGGTCATGGTTAGATGTCTATTAGACTTTTACTGGCAGCCCAAATTTAACCTTGTTTTAGCCAAGCATGCTTGCTGGATCAGGAGGTATAGGAAGACTTCAGTGTAATTCCTACAGCACTGCATGTACAGTTTTCCCTAAAGATATTGTCCCATGTTCACATTTCTACTTTTATGTTATGCAGTGCTGTCTTTTCCTTTCTGTATCACTATGACATGGTCTGTCAACCAATTACAGTACAAACAGTAAAAGCGTAAATGTAAATTTTGTCCAGTCTCTTGCAATCAAACTCCCACATAACTTACATTAAGGTGTAACTTACAATTTACAATACTTGTCATCAAAACTTATAGTTTACCATAGTTTACATCAAAACATCCCTCCAGAGTAAACTCTTATAATGACAACATGACTGTCAATTTGACTGTCTTATCCATACACAATGACACAAGGACTTGTCATTCTGATGGCACTGACATTTTCATTGACACAGATATTTAATTTTGAGAGATGAACTAAGGATTTTGAGTAAGAGACTGGCTTTTGCAGGTAATCCATGGTGTTTTGCTATTTATACGAATTGTTTTGAGAAATGCACTTACTGTTTTGCAAATGTCGAGTATGTTGCGAGAAATGTACCAAAGCGACTGAGAAAAACTGTAATGTGGGTTCTCAAAAAAGACACAAGAAACTAGAACCACATGTTCTCACAAAGTTCCGTGGCATAGTCACGGAATTTTGTGCTCATTTTTCCGTGTCATTCTCACGGATCTCCGCATTTTTCCGTGGCCCTGCTACGGACTGTCTTTTTCCGTGGCATTCTCACGGATTGGTTACTCAACTGCTTTTTCCCATTTTCAAACCATCCTCGCTTTGGTTTAGGGTTAGATTTGGTGTTTGCGTTAGTATGCTATTTTTTCTGATGTATTCTGTTATATTTTCTAAACTTTAAACAATTGTCGCCTGGCGTTGGGGTTAGAGTTGGGTTTGGGTAGGGATGTCATTTCATGTAAATCTAACCCTAAACCGAAGTGAAAATGGTAAGAAAATAGGACAAACAGTTGAGTAACCAATCCGTGAGAATGCCACGGAAAAAGACAGTCCGTAGCAGGGCCACGGAAAAATGCGGAGATCTGTGAGAATGCCACGGAAAAATGAGCACAAAATTCTGTGACTATGCCACGGAAATTCGTGAGATCAGGTTGAACTAGAATTATTTATGTGTTGTCACCTTATGCACATTGTGTTTGTCTATTGTTGTGACCTAGATGAGGATCAGATCACATTTTATGGCAAATCACAGTAGAAAACCAGTTTATTCCTAGGGGTTCACATACTTTTTCTTGCCACTGTATAGTAATGTTAATATTATTAATGTTTGTAGACAGTAGGCTATATAGATATTGTTAGCGGCGTTAAAAAAACTGATGTCATCCTGCCCACGAATTAGGGCGCGTCGAGAGGTTAAACTGATCCAACGCTATATCATGAGAATTCGTACATATTTTAATTCGCATTAATTTATAAGACACACATTCGTAAGTTTTTGTATGATTTGCCTTGACCCCTGTGACGTTGGGGTTAGGGGTTCGGTTTTGTTGTTGTTTTTCATGAAAATTGTACGATTTTGTACGATTAACTTCGTATGAATTGATAGGAATTAGCCAACTCAAAAAATATGTACGATTTTTTTGTGAGATCTGGCTGACTGATCAGAGTGCATTATGGGATTGCATTTTCTATTAAGAAAATGATCTTGATCTGATGCATGTGGAGAACAACCTTGAAACCTAATCATAGGTTGTAATAAGCTGCTGGCCACTAGAGGGCGCTTATTCTTAAAATGTAACTATATGTCGCAATAAGCTGCATGCACAATCAACCCCTGCCATTTTTATTTTCATTTTTTTTAGGAGGAAAGTCTCCTACATAGATATTTCACTGGCTTTTTAAAGATGATATTAAATAACTCTAAGGTTTCATTCATACACAGATCTGCAGAAAACAGAGGGCTGTTTGTGTCAGGTGTGTCCCACCATTTACATTTCTTCTCTCTGTCTCATTGCATCAGAATGTTCATCTGTGATGCATTGTGGGATAGAGAGATGAGAGTGTCCAGATAGGGAGAAATCACCTCGCTGAATTCCTTTATCTGTCCCTCTTCCCTTTCTCAGTTGACCTTCCCGTCTCACCCTCCCGCGTCCTGTCAGTCCAGCCGAGCCTCTGACGGTCCATCTGAGACAGCTGATCTGCATCAAACATACACACCTATTCACACATACATATATATGCAGATACACACACACCTTCGTGAAATTGAGCTCAGCTTGCTTTAGCAGGCTTGACGTTGAGTGCCGAGAGCATCACACGCGCACACAAACCTTTTCCAGTAAGTCTAGCGAGTGGGAGACACAAATATCAACATGGATATAGCAGCTCAAACAGTTCAAATAAAGCAATAAGCCAGATGATTTACGCTTTAAGCTGCTGTGTGTATACTGTCATTACTACAGCGGTGCCAAATCGTAACAGAAAGAAATGTTTAGAAAAGTATAAGCTTGGATGTCAAAATAAAATCAGGATGACTTTATTAAAATATGTATTATGTGATTTTAATGATGTTCATGTGCATAAATTAACTATATGTTACACCAAATGGGAAAATAAAATTGGTTATGTACTATTATAAGTTGATTTAAAAATTAGATGTTAACCATGATATAATAAACACAACATGACACAAAAATGTAATTGCGGTCACATTTTATTTTACGGCATCACTGTTACAGTGTAATTATACATTTAAGTACTAAGTAATAATCATTAACAACATGTACTTACTATAGGGTTGGGGTTAGGATTAGGGTTTGTTCTAGGGTTAGGTGCATGTAATTATGCATAATTAACTGTTATTACTATAATAATTACATGTAGCATGTGTAACAAAGACACTATAAAATAAAGTGTTCTGTAATTGCTAATTTAAATGTATTGCTCTTTAAATTCAGATGTTGAACTTAGTCATCAAACAAAATATAATTTACTTTATAAAACCTATATCTGTATTACCCTATCTCATGGCAAGTCGTGTTATAGACACAAAATATTTGATTAATTTATTCGTGCTATTGACACGATTTTCTGTGTTTTTCGTGCCACTGGAGCGCGAATGGCTTTTTCGTGGCACACAGCACGCATTTCTATAAACATGTCTGTGGCACAACTTTCTTTATCGTGTCATTTAATTTTATTTTTCTTATTGCTTGTCCTATTTTAGGATGTAATTTTATGCATTGGTTTCTATATGTTTTTTCGTCTGCTTTTAAAACTATTCTCACCTGGAGTTGGGGTTAGAGTTGGGGTTAGGATGTTGCAGAAAGTGATTCTAACCACAACCCCAAGGGACAATGATAAAAAAATTAGAAAAAAAATGAGAAAACAAAATATAAAATGACACGATAGTCGTGCCGCAAACACGAAAAACTGAAAATCAGCGGAAAAGTGTGTCAGTAGCACAAATACATTAATCAAATATTTCGTGACTATAACACATATGTGCGATCTCAAGGTATGCATATAGATATTTAGATCAATATGTTCAATGCTATCTCATGGAAATTCATAGATATTTTACAAGGTGGTTAATTTGTATTAATTCGTATAACCACATTCGTACATGGGGTTAGGGGTGGGGTTTTGTTATTGTTTTATTATGATAATCGTATGTTTTTGCTCAATTAACTTCGTAAGAAGTCATACGATTTAGCCAACTGTTATTACACGGCTCTCTAAAATGCTAGATTCTGATTGGCCAATCGCGACATTCGTTTGCTGCAAATCATTTTGGCAGGTACAGTTTAATATTACACAAAATGAAATATTTATTTTAATAGCATATCCGACAATATATTTACCAATGATTAAACCAAATAGTGTTTGAACGTCTTGTCTTATCTTAAATCCGCAAGTAAACAGGTTTCCTCATAGAAGGTCTGTATTCATTAAAAGTTAGCAAATCAAATATTCCAAATCAATATTTAATCTTCCTTACCTTACTTATGAGGTGAATAGACATGTAATAAGCAGGATAATGTATAGACAGCATGTTTTATCGCAAAATAAGCCCCGACAGTATGATCAGGACCCAACGCAAAGCCTATACATTATCCCTTACATAAAATATGTACGAATTCTCGTAAGATCAGGCTGATATATTTCACAATGGTTTATATGTGAAAGAAAAGAGGGTCCTTTAAATTACCATTTATTATTATTAATACACAGCTCTCTGTAAAGCTTAATTCTGATTAGCCAGTGGTGACATTCCGAGATTTCTTATTCCCAGTCTTATCCGGGTACTGCATGCCATCGTGACAATTTAGAAAAAAATACTTAACTTTTTTGCATTAAAAAGTGTTCCTGATGAGGTTTTATGTTGATCTGTAATACCGCGATTATCCACTAGATTACCAATTTGTAAAAAACTGAAGCAAAAAACTTTTTTTTTTTCAAATTTTAAAGTCGCCATGAAAGTAGCGATTGCCTTATTTTCCCCGTGGTGACGTATATCCGAATGAAACGGCTTCTGGAATGAAATAAGGCTCGGCTGGATTTGAATTTGTCCATCGAGTTCTGATTGGATCGTTTGAAGTTGGTTCGTGTTGCTAATTGCTAATCACTGCAATCTTCTCCCGGACCCCGCCCACCTGCCATACTTATGACCGGAAGTGAAGAGAGATCGTTTTGAGGAGGGGAGGAGATTTGCATTTTTGATTAAAGATTATAAGCACACGCAAATTTTTTAAAAATAATGAAGGTCACAGATAAGTCATTTGTTAATAATACCACAATATAAAAAAATATATATCGTTTTTCATTTCAATTTCATTGCTACTTTAAACTCTGTGTATGTTTTGACAATCGTTCTGAATCTGATCGCTAACAAAATTCCTTAAAAAATGTTTTTTTTTACATTTCCAAAAAAGTTTCAGTGGTTCATCCACTCTAAACAGGGTAAACAGCGCTTTCACATTCGCTTTGCAGCCCTCTATCGGCCAAAACCGCACTAAAGAAATTTCCAACCGTTGGGTTGCGGTCCTGTAGTTCGAGTGAAAACTACAAAAACTTGCTTTATGGCAGATCTACAATCCAATCAGAGCCAGCTATGCTGCAGTATTTACGACAGTGGTAATGGACAATTCCGCTTCTAACCTGTAGGGGGAGCAAAGAGCAAAAACTCTTTAGTGTTGCTTTAAGAGTTTATAAGCAGATAAAAATATAGATATAATGAAACCTTTTTTTTCCCTGTTTTGTTCGGTTGTTTATTGTTTGTTTAAAAGCAGAGGGTCTGTTCTTTCATTTGATATATTTGTATGTTTATATATGTTTAGAAGAAAATTTTCCTGGAAGTCTTTTTGTGAACTTTTTGTAAAAATCACAAAAAATGCTGCCGGGCAACTTTTCAAAAAAATGGCTGGCGGGGAATGAGTTAAAAATAAATATATATTTTTTAAATGAAACAGTATTTTCTCCTGAAAGGTTTACATTTCTTACAAAAAAGCTCTGGTTTGCGTTTGGGTCTTGATCACTCTGCTGAGATTTATTCTGCAATAACAACCAGCTTTGACTGTATATGCTATCACTTACTTAATCATCAATTAATCATTTATTAAGATGTAATTTAATACTATGTCCACCTCACATTTTAATAACAGGTTACATCACTAAGGGTGGTACTTTAAAAACAGACCTGTTCAATATGAAGAGGAAGAGATCTAACCCATTTTGGGGTAACAACAGCTCGCTGGTTGCATCAGACCAATGTGTTGTATTGAGCATATGGGCTTTCATGTGGTAAATTGAATGTTACTCATATGTGAGTGCACACTGTTTTTTGGTTATTCTGCCCAACTTGCAGGCCCTACCAGGGGACTGCTTTCCTTTTACTGAGAGCCGCTCCGAAGAAAATCTCAACAGGCCATGGTACAATTACTGTGCCTTCCCTCTCCATCTCCTGCTCTCCCAGCCCCACAGCCAGCGGCCCCGGGGAATTCAGCGCACCATTCTGCAGAAGATTTGGGCAGTCAGGCATCAAATGCAGGCCTCTTCTCACACTCTGGACCTCGGTGGCGGTCGCGTCAAGGGACCGGGACTTTGTGTTTTCACAGACTTTCCTCCCTGGGACCCGGGGTTCTGCTGAAGCAGGAAGGGCCAAGGAAGAGGCATCAGTCTCTGGTCCATCTTCTGGATTGGATTGAGAGGGGGTGGAGGGGTAATGAAAGGGCGGATCTCTATGTATGCTTGGTCAGGGGCTTTCTAGTATTTCTTTTTGCCTTTGTACTACTTTTCTATATTTTTCTTGATTTACAAGAAAAGAGAAGGTCCTGTTTAGGTTCAAATCTGAAACCTGGCAGAATAGCAGTGGCAGAATAATGGTGTGGGGCTCAGGGAGGTCGTATGTGTGTGTGTTTGAGGTCTCTTTCATGGATATAGGGCATTTATGTGTAATGTCACTCTATGCTGAGAGGTGGAGGTAGGAAAGGTGAAAAGCCCATAGGAATGCGGCTCCATCAGCCGTGGCTGTCTCACCTTCACTCCGTTCCATTAATCGGCCTACAGAAAGCAACCAGATAAGTCCTAAAGCACTTCCTGTGGTAACCTTTCTATAATGAAGGACATGCAAGACAAATAAAAAGAGAACAGCCATGTCCTCTATAGATATGTTGTATATGTTGTTCAAAACATCTCTTAGGTACCAGTGTTGTGATGTTAATGTGTTGTGGCATTGAAAGAAACTCCTACTTTGAGACAAAAATGTGCTGGGAGGACCTGGACTATTAAATAATCGTATATACATTTTATTTTACAGTGTCTTTGTAAAACGTGTAATTGCAATAGTAATAACAGTAAATTATGCATTATTACATGCAATTAACCCTAAACCAAATCCTGACCCTATAGTAGCCTACATGCTGTTAATCATTATTAAATGTTTAATTGAACTGTAACAAGGACACAGTAAAATAAAGTGAAGAGTTTGGTTCCAAAACGCGATAAACGCCATTAAAAAAAACGAGTTACCGCCAAAATCACTGTGTATAACGTCACTATTAAAAAGTAAATTCCTAATTTTACGCAAAAACCAATATTTGCCATGTTATTCTGTCATCTTTTTTTTCCCGTTTTTTCCAAACTGCAATAAACGTCAGTCCTCATTCTCTGGAGAATGCAATAAATCCGCTCAGCCAATCACAGAGCACCATTACACGGATTGTAAACAAACAATGGCGGCGCATTAAATACACACAGTTTCCTCATCTACTTTGTACTTCGTGATCAACAAACAAAAACAAAATAATACTTTTGTTGGCTGTGATGGTTTTCTGTGGCGAGGAAGAAACGTAAGACATTAAAATCGAACTATTTACGTAAGAGGCACTCAGGCGAAGAAAAATGCCGGCTGTTGCTTGTTCTCACACGACTGCATCAAGCTTCTGTCATGCTAACACACTGACCCCAGGGGATCTTATGAAAAACTTTACATTATTTTACTCAAAGTCAATGAAAATCGAGCAGTACCAAAACATTTACAGCTGATCACTGTCAAAAAAGTTCAGAGACGATGTCCCAAGTATAACCACAGCAATGACAGTGTTCTTAATATGACAAAGAAATGGTTTTGATTAATGCAATTAATGTTTTTTTTTAATCAGTGTATACCACTAGTCAACTAAATAAATATAACATGACAAAGATGAATGCACATTTATACATTGATTGAATAGATTTATTGCATTTTGTGAAAAAAATAATCAGTTTTTATAATAAATCTTTGAAAATCAAATTATCGATTTAATTTTTTTATGTTGTTATTATAACCTAAAAATGCTATGTGCAAGTTTGTAACAGAAAATAGAAGTTTTCATCTTGTCACTTTCTTAGTATAGAAAACACATTTTTACCAAAAATAGTGAAAATGGATTTATTGCGTTTTGGAACCAAACTTTTCAGTGAAACTAATCTTTGTTAATATCATGTTTTGTTAATGTGAACCAATGTTAACAGATATAACCTTTGATTAAAAAATGTATTAATAAATGTTGCAATGAACACTAACAAAGACTAAAAAAATACTTCAGAAGTATTGTTATTGACTTATAACTAATGTTAAGAAATGCAACATTATTGAAAAGTATTAGCAAATTATTAATATTCTTTTTACTGTTATTATTATTCTTTTTTCTTCTTATTATTATTATTATACTACTATTATTAATGGTAATATTAATATTAATTTAAATATTATATTATGAATATGAGTAATGTTATTATTAGTAGTATTATTATTGTGACTGTTTTTATTATTACAAATAATAATAATAACAATAATAATTATTATTGTAATAATTGTAATATTGTTATTATTATTATTATTATTATTATTATTATCATTAATATTATTATTATTGGTCACACTTTATTTTACGGTATCACTGTTACAGTGTAATTATACATTTAAGTACTAAGTAATAATTAACAACATGTACTTACTATAGGGTTGGGGTTAGGATTAGGGTTTGGTTTAGGGTTAGTTGCATGTAATTATGCATAATTAACTGTTATTACTATGATAATTACATGTAGCATGTGTAACAAAGACACTGTAAAATAAAGTGTTACCTTATTATTATTATTATTATTAGTTGTTGTTGTAGTAGTAGTAGTAGTAGTAGAAGTAGTGTTTAAAATTATTTATATTAATGAATTTATTTATTATCATTAGTGGTAATCTGCATTTAAATGAAACATCCCTATTTACATTATTTTAAAAATAACTCTAATAAGGTTATTAAAAAAGGTTGTTGAAGGCACATGTAATCATTTTTAAAAAAAAATCAAATCTTTGAAATCTTATTCATCAGGAAAACTATAGTTTGAAATGCTCATTTCGCATCATATAAAACAACCTTGCTGATGCTTAACTAAATAGTTGATTGATTCTTTGATAGAATAAGACGCTTTGGTCTTTCACACTGAGAATGGTATGGAGCTTGTGGAGAAATGGGCAGGAATATCCTGTGGACTGAGGAGAAGATGGCCAAACCTTTGATCTATGAGGATATTACAGCGTGTCTCCACTCTTAATGCATTAACCTTGAAAAGAGGAGCAACAGTTCTCTATGGTCCATTAGACAGCACCCATCAAGAGTTTTCAACCACAGGAGAAAAGCTTTCACTTCTCAAACACACCATATAAACACTAGTTGCTTGAGTCAAAACTCTTAGTTGGTATGTTCAGACATTTGCAATTGAATTAATTGATAATATTAATAACTGATGATTTATTAATAACAAATTAAATATGAACACATATATGTTAGGTCACTTTTTGAGACAAACATTTTTTGCTGTTTTTATTTCACAAGAATATTAATTATGAATGTATGAGTTTTATTTTACTGTAAGAAATTTCTAAAAGTTTTCTTTATTGTTAGTATTTTCACCTTAAACTAAATTGTATGGCTGCAATTTCAAACAGTTACACTGCTAAGTTTATTAACATTTCAAAACATTTCCAATTTGAACCAATTGTTTGCCTTATTTATTTGATTTATTGAATCGTGTCACAAGAAGACAGAGGACACAACTAAATCTTTAAACTTCAATTCAAACATCAATCTTTGCATTCGTAAGAAGAACTGGCAGATTTTTCCAGATTCTTGAGGAACTTCACGTCAAGTTCAACAAAAGAAAAAAAAAATGAGTCCGGATCCAATTACACACGGATTCGCACCAAGCGGGGAAAAGTAGGAGATAAAAATGCCCAGGCCGGACACACACATCTTAATAGCTGCGATCAGAGGTGTCTATCGGGTTCAGGGAGTGTTTTTGGAAGCAGAGTTATGAATATTATTTGGAGCAGTATTGTGATAAAAAAGAGGAAAGTCGATGATGGCCAGTCGTCATTGTAGTGAGTGTGTAGGCAGCGTGACACAGTAATGCATGCTAATGTAAACATCAGCACTCCTCTCAAATCAATTCAAATGTGCTTATTCAGGTGGAAAATAAACAAGGCAGTGAAGGAGAGACACACTGTCCTCCAAAATCCAGCAGATAATGTCATTTCACAAGCCTCCTTTCTGCAGCCTTAAGAAGTGACCTTCGGTGGCAAGAAGTTACTTATTGTTAATTGAACCTCCATTTAATTATAAAGGCTTGTTTTACGTGGATATATTTCACACAGGCAAAATTCACCACAGCAATAACAAAACAATAAATGGAAAATACAATGTAATAGTGTAACAGTACAAGTGCATCCATTATAAAAGTTCATATTGTTAGATGATCACAACAATTAGCAAAGTGCATTTCTAAATATGTGTCTTATACAATTTGGCTCTCAAGCATCATTTTTACATCTCAAGTGTCCATGAACTATTTTAGTTTGGATGAACTTTAACATATAAACTCTAAAAAGTGCTGGGTTGTTTAACCCATGCTGGGTGTGCACAGAACACAATGCTGGGTGGTTGTTACCCAGTCATGGGTTGTAATGCATTTGGTATTTTTTAACCCAGCACAGTGTTCTGTCCAATTTTTACCATGGGTGTATATTTTTTTTAAGAGACTATTTCTACCTGGTCTGACTCTTACTTCCAAAATATGTTTGATCCACTGATCTATATAAATGACTGGATTGCGCAAAGAACGCTTACCGTATCAGCATGAGGTGAAGCCAGCGCAGAGTTCGAGCTGCCATCTTGGTATACCCAACCGGCAGACGGTGTCATTGACTTCCATTCAAAATCATGATCTAAATGTACCCGCTTTACAGCGTATCAGTCACACAATATTAATTTTAGGATATGTGTACGTAAATTAACTGTTAATTCTGGTGTTATTTGCAATGTTTATGTTTTAATCGGGCAGGAAAATGGATTTATAAAAAAACGTTATGGTGTGAGTGTCTGCTGCATTCTGTTAATGACACGGGTATAAATAAAGTTTTTTCACATTCAGCTACACCGTCGGCGTTAATTCTCTAATTTTGTGTCTCTTGTAAGTTTAGATAACATAATTACAAAACCAGCAAATTATTGCATGCACATACGGTACAAAGCATGATCATTTATTTCGATTTCAGAATGAGCATGTTTGTCTTTAATACTAAATATGCTGCGGTCGGCCGCTGATCTGATACTGTAATTAAGATGAATGTATAATAACTGTTTAAAAACTAAAATGTACAACTTTCAGTAAATAACTATGTACATGCTTAGGACGTTTGCGTTGTAATAATGTACAGGGTAACTTCAGATATAAAAACGAAGACTTGTAAAGTGATGTTTTATCATTAAAATCTGATCGCGTCCATTGATTTACTGTAATAGAATGTTTGGGTATACCAACATTGCGGCGCGGTGGCTTCACAATTGTGACGTCATGCGCAATCCAGTCATTTATATAGATCAGTGGTTTGACCTGAATCAAATCAGTCAATTAAGATCTTACCACATAAAGAACATTCGGCAAAACCTTTTTACAATGTGTGGTTAAAATATAGCTTTCATTGATATCACCTTATCAACACTTTTTAAAATAAATAGCATACATTTTGTCCAGATGAATCAACCTTGCAAATCATTGTGGGAAACATTTTTTTTTGCCCTCATTTAGACACACAAAATAATAACGTACATAGTCATCTATTATATAAACCATAAACAGTGTAGTTAAAGGGATAGTTCCCCCAAAAATGAAAATTCTGTCATCATTTACTCACTCTCATGTTGTTACAAACCCACATAAATGTATTTGTTCTGATAAACACGAACTGAGATATTTTGAGGAATGTTTGTAACCAAACCATTTGTGGACCCCATTCACTTCAATAGTGGTTTGGTTTCAAACATTTCTCAAAATCTCTTCCTTTGTGTCACAACAAATACATGTATACAGGTTTATAACAACATGAGAGTGAGTAAATGATTTTTGGGTGAACTAACCCTTTAAAGGTCAATAACACATTATAGACAGTTTTAGCGACAACAACATAAAAAAAGCTTTTGTGGACCAAACTTAACTTCCAGTAGATTCGCAAATAATCAATAACAACAGAGTCCTTCTAGAGTAGATTGTTTCTGATAACAAGCAAAATAAATAATAACCTTAATTCAAAATAGCTAAAGTGTATCAATCACTAAGCTAACTGTGTAAAATTAAAGGAATACTTTACTTTCATAAAAAAATTGACCTCCCCCAATGTCATCCAAGATGTTTATGTTTTTTGTTGTTTAGTCAAGAAGAAATTACGTGTTTTTTTGTTTTGTTTTGTTTTTTGTTGAGGGAAACATTCCAGGATTTTCTCCATATAGTGGACTTTTGTGGACCTCAACAGTTTCAATGCAGTTTAAAATTGTAGTTTCAATCCAGCTTTAAACAATCCCCCCTTATCTAGCGAAATGATCGTCAGTTATCTACCTTTAAACCACAACTTCTCATCTTGCACTAGTTGTGTAATGCGCCAGCCTGACCTTACGTATTACGTAATCACGTCGAAAGGTCATGCATGACATATGCGAAACTACCGCTCCAGTGTGGAGAAAGAGAACCGTTCCAACGTTGTTGTAGTTTAATGATTTTAAGCTGCATTTATTTTTATTTAATTTTTTTACTGAAGAAAGAAAGACAAAGAAACATCTTGGATGACATGGGGATGAGTAAATATCAGGATTTTTAATGAAAGTGGAGTAATCCTTTAATGTGTACAATGTGAGCTACAGATAAATCTACACAGTGGTGATCCATGCTCGATGCCTCAAGGTATTTGTTCAAGAGGTTAGTTTAGACTGATAAACAAACACAGACCAAAAGTTAACTTCGGGCCAGGCACGCAACCGCGGTAACTCACGTGCAACTGTCTATAAAGATGCCTAATAAAAACTCAATATAGGTTAAAGAACTTAAATGCAGTTGTGTAGCTGGGTGATTCTCACGAAACCATTGAAACACCACGGCACTAATGATTTTAGCTTTAAAATGTGTAATATTGTAACATTAAAAAGCATCAGAATTAACACAATACTGTGTTCTACCTTGCACAATGTGTGATTTCAACATAAGAATTTATAATTGTAAATTTTATCTCATTTCCTGCTGAAATTCTCATTACCGCAATGTGTCCGGCTGTGTTTGAACATGCGTTATGTTGTAATTTAATCAAATTAACACAAAAATATTAAGAAAAAAATAAATGGATGTTTTGCTAGACTACTTTAGATGACAGAAAAAATATTTACTGAATATTCATGTATAATAATAATGAAGAAAAATAAGAAAATGATGTGTCCATGCCTGATGTTCTCATCCTCCGCAACACTTTTTGAGAACAGTTTAAGCACACATACAGAATTTTAATAAAGTTTGATTTTGAGTGACCAAGCACATGGACCAGTTACTTCAAGATGGCTACCAGGTAAGATCATTTTTTTTACAGTTAATTTGAAATATTGTCTTGTCAGAATGCTTACACGACATTTTGATTATCATTACCGCAACAGATGCTTATTAAATGTTAATTTAATTAATAGAAGCATAATACTTTGATTTTAAATGCATGTGCAGAATCTCCAAATTATGTTCTTTCAGGTTTGTCATGTCATTTTGAAAATATGCCAGTGTTGATGTTTTCTGACTGTTGCGGTAATGAGATTTTTTAGGACTAATTTTTAAATTATGTTACAAAAAGTGTTAAATGATAAGTAAAAGTTTTTAAATTAATGTTCCCATTTACTCCAGACTTTGTTTTTCAATGTCTGGTGGGAAAAAAAGTAAATTTAAGCAATTTTTACATTTTCATGCTTGACATTTTTAAAACCAAGTTTTCGTGAGAATCACCCAGCTACACTTCTATATATACTTTACATTTTTGAAAAACGTTTCATTCTTAATTTAATATAATGGTTCAGAAATATTCTTTCTTAGGGATATTTGAAATTGACATGCCATTAGTGGATATTTTAAGATCTATTTGTTGTGACAATCTTCATGGGTTACATTTTATGGTTTTCTTTGTCACATCCAACCTTTAAGTTTTCCAAGAATTTTTTCCAAGAGTGATGTATAACAGAATGTCCAAGCTGCTGTTTTTCACACAATAAAAGTGAATAGTGACCACATCTGACAAGCATGATTTTCAAGAAAAATATTTAGTGAACAACAACAATAACTTAAATCTATCACAGCTTTTCACACAAAAAAGTTTTGTTTCACTTAGAAGTCATATGTGGAACTTTTATAAAACTTTTGTCATGCTTGCTTTGTCCATTTTGGAGCCTGCCAACCTGTGGTCCCCAAACACAGCTCAGACATTCAGCTTCAGACATTCATTATCCACTGGTGTTTAACAGAAAAAAGATACCATACATGTTTACAGGCACATTTTTATTTGGGGGTGAACTACAATATACATTAAATATTTAAAAATCACTCCCATAAATTCAAAATATTAATCTATAAAAAGTCACAGTTTGAGATAGCACACATACGCCTTTTGTCAATCAAACCCATCCCTCTCTATCTCTCTCTTCCTTACTATTTCTCTCTTTTGCTTTTCATGTCCTACGGCCATGTGTCAGACAGGTGGAGTGACACTGATCAGCCTCTGGGCTGCAAATGTCCGCAGTCGACCAATCAGACCATCCTGGTCCAGCTCAGTCAGATCCCTGCCAAGCATGAAGCCACATTGAGCTTAGGTCACACGGGACCCTCCAAGAACCTTCATGCACCTCACAGTCCTCCCTTAACTAAGAAAATGAATAAATAATTAACAATAAAAAATTAATCTATGGAAAGAATCCAGGCTATGGCAGGCAGAATAAAACTAAAATAGTTTTATTTTTATTTTTTAGAAAATAACCCATTTGCCATTTAGCTTTAACTTTCAGCTTTTGGCCCACTTTTACTTTGAGTAAACCCACAATACACTAAAAAGACATTATTCATGACTTTTACAACAGTCAGTCAGCCTCATATTTCGGTCTGTGCGGGACATTAAAGTGTGCAAGTCCATGATTATCTGAAGATGGAGCCTGGGCACTCACGATTATTAATTTATCATCCTGCTTGAGAACACAAATGCATTGTATTGTCTCATTCAGCATCTTATTTTACCCATAAATCTGGCAAATGGGATGCGTTCTAATGACAGAGCCATGTTAATATCAGAGCGAATAGGCTCTTCGGCGAAGACGGGAGCACAATGTGGAAATTCAATCACAAGTCCCTTCAATCACAGAACCGGGAAACAGGGATACATTTGAATATTTTTACCTCAAAGTATTACAATTATACAATTTTAATATCTATTTAACATGTAGTTGCTTTTTTAGCTGCATGCTTTGGCTGTTTGGTTTAAAAAATGGAGAAAAGCAGACGAGTAAAGTCGAAATTCTCTTGGCAGTTATGAGCAGGACAAGGTCTTTCCACTATAGGAAACTTTCTCTGATCTATTCCCGCAGTAAAACCGAGTCACTGACTTGTAAATTTTTGCCTGCCTACTCGGAGGTAAACAAGTGGATCCTTGAACAGAAAATTGCCTAAGGGTTTTCACATACTTTATTTAGCTGCCTAAATATCTGTTCACCCACAGCAGAGACATCGAAATACTTGAGTGGAGAATAAAAAAAATGGAATGACTAATTTTATGTACTTTTATGTGAAATTTGTTTGATATCTGTTGAATTCATTATAACTTCTGAGACAATTCATAATTCATTTCCAAAAGATAACAAATAGACCTGATGTTTATGTGGAATCATGATAAGATGATAATATACAATACGCCTTATTCAGTCCGCCGCCATGTTGATTCCAAACCGAGGCTGTGAGGGATGGATGTCCAGAGCGTGTGGAAATTTTTTACAATTTTACAATTTTTGACAAATTTCCACAGGACAAAGAACCTCAGAAAACATGCATTGTTAACATTTTTTGCAGCGATGCACCCATGTAGAGACCGCTGATATGTATCGGACAATTTTGATGAATTTGAAACCATTGTCATACTGGCATTAACATGAGAAAGGCCTATACCTATTGTTTATTATTTAACTGTGTGAAGGCAATAAGTTGTATGTCTGTTGCATAATCCAGCACTCGTAAAAAAATATTATTCAAATAATTATTTTTTCCAAAACAAAATAAAATCTGTACAAATTATAGTCAGATGTGCGATGGGGGGAAATAGTAAATCACGTAGTTATTCACGTGAGAGATTGTTCATTCACGTGAGCCATCCGGTCAGAATAAGAGTATTTCGGGAAAATGTCTGCTTTCTGGGCTTTTTTCAAAAGTCACCAAAATGTAATCTTACTTTGTGCCTCTCTTATTATGTTGGTCAGATGAATGTTAAATTATTTTGAAAAACATTTTTGTCATTTTTAAAAATATAAATGCTTGCTGTTTTATGAGGTCATTATTACCTGAGACAACATGGACTCTGACTCTGTAATCCAGGTTAAAATTTCATTCTACAGTATATTATAGAATTATGTGCAGATTATGTGCATCAAAGTTTGATTTCAATCATTCATTTCACATTTCAATCTTTCACATGACCTAACTCAATATCAAGCCAATATTAAATATATCAAGGTTATATTTTCACAGAATGTTCTTTAGATTACGCAGGACGATTTTATGTAGAAAATAGTATGTCACAAAAAATGCCTTTTGCCGGGTTTTTACAGAGAGAGTCACATTTATAGATTTAAAGGACTTTTTAAAGATGTCAAATAAATCTTGGGTGTCCCCAGAGTACATATGAGAAGTTTTAGCTATAAATACAAATGCTGTTTCTGCATTTCTGATGTTAATCTGGAGTACCTATAGAGTAGTATTACATCCTTTATATCGCTAAAGAGTCTTTAGTTTAATCAGATTTATAAAAGAAAGATGAGCTTCCAATAACGTACGAAAAAATGAAGAAGGAGGAGTTACTACCGCGGGAAGTGCGAGTACAAGTCATGCAACAATACAACACTGTATAAGTTATGATTCACTACATGTTCGTGTCATTTATATAATATGCACGCACATATTTCCAACATAAGACAGAAGTCTTACTTACCGCATGAGCCGGTTGGGATTTTTCAATGAAATCCAGCGCATCAAACACACACGCAAAACTCCTACCCCGGATAATAAACTATATCCATTGTTTTCATAAGGCTGGCTTTCTTCTCCTTACATCAAAAAACACACTTCTTCATTCATGCCATTGTTGAGTTTTGAAATTAAACAAAGCTTTTTCGCGTGATGTGATGTTTGTAAGCGTCTCCCGCAGATTGACGGGTGGGTGGGGTTTTCCGGGGGAAGTGCCCATAAAAAGAAGTGATACGTATAGAAACGCCTGAAACGTCAGCTGGACCCGTAATCGAAAAAAACTTTACGAAACTTGTACAAACCCTGGCGAAGTGCATTCAGCACAGAAATACTCTGTAACATGTGCAACTGCTTTTTTGACACTTTGCCTACGTATAGCATGAGGAAACAACTATATAACTGTGTTAATAAGTCAAAATGCCTGAAATACCATTGAACCACCCCTTTAAATGCAAATGAGTTGATTTCAGAACTAAATGCCAGGGCCGTTATTGGATAGTGCAGATTAAGGTGCGGTATTATCCCCTTCTGACATCACAAGGGGAACTAAATTCTAATGACATATTTTTTTACATGCTTGCAGAGAATGATTTACCAAAACTAAGTTACTGGGTTGATCTTTTTAACATTTTCTAGGTTGATAGATGTACTAGGGACCCAATTATAGCACAGAAACATGAAAAAAGTCAGATTTGTATTATATGTCCCCTTTTAAATCACACTTTAGGGGCCACTTAAAATTATATATAAAAGGTATAAATGTGACTAACTCTTAACCTGCCAGCATTTTTTTAAGTTGCCAGCACCAGCATTTTTCATGATTTTCACAAAAGTTACTTCCGGGTTGCATATGTTGCAGAATAATAGCGCCATGTGGATAATAACGGTATTGCGGAAAGACGGAAATACTTGACATTGGTCAATGGCGGAGAAAGAGTTAAGAGTACACTGTACAAAAATCGTTTTGTGTTAAAATTTTCAAGTTTAATCAACTTGGATTTACATGTCATTTTATTGAGTTGTTGTATCTTACAAAGTAACATAACAAAAGCCAGCCTAATAAGTTAAAACAACTAATCACTAGTTGATTAAAATTGTTTAATGACTTAAACATAGATGATTAAACCTAAAAATGTAAGTGCAAAGAGATTTTTTACAGTGTAGTAGAAAAAGAAGTGGTGAATAGACACTGTGCATATAATTTACCCTTTCCATTAAAAAAAAAAACAAATCCTAAAAAAACGTACATAAATGGTATTATGCATCAAACACACACTTTAAACTATTACACAAACTCACACAGCTCTCTCCACTTAGAGACATGCACAACAGATGAAGCAATGTATTGTCTGTCATCTGCAAAACTGTGTTAATGTAAAACAAATTCTGCATTAGACTAATAACAAAAACAAGTCTAAGATCATTCAGAATGGCTGTATAACATGACATACAGTAAGTTAGCATATTCCTCTAATCCAGATCCTATCGGCTGAGTGTTTGCATTCCTACCAGCTGTTTGAGGAACACCTGCTCAGGCTTAACTAAGCGGAGAGTGATCGCACTGACCCTTCTGATCAATAATGTATGGAGAGTGAACAGCTACATGCTAAACCTCTTAGCCACTGCAGAAACACATCTTCTTCCTCCTAATGCTTCTCTGTTAGAGAGCATCAGAGGCTTTGATTGTTCAAGGCAGACATGATAACAGCTGAAACATAGTAGACACTTTCTATTGACCCATATTTCAAAAGCTAAAATACATTATTTGAGACCAAGGTGTGACTGAATTTACAAAACTGCATATTTTCATGCTATTATACAGCGCTTCTTTTGGACGTGTAATGGAAAAGCGAAAAACTAATACATGCTCTTTAATATTTCCCAATTTGCCATTTTTACCTTTAACCCAGAACATACCGAATGAACCCCCGACCTTTAACCTACCCCAAAGCACTTTAATATATTAAGCAAAGTGCACCCAATTAAATTTCTAATGGAACTTCAGTGTAAATACTCAACCATGACATTGTGAAAAAGCTTCATAAGGGTAATTATGTGAACTCAATGAGCGTTAGATAAATAACACATAGCAAACTATAGTCCACGCTCCCATGAGTCTTTGCTGCATGTTTACTATATTAACGTCAGTGATATGTGCAAAAGAAATTTAGTTTGAAAGAAATATGTTTATAAAAAACAAATACACTCTTAGAACAGATGTGTTAAAAACAACACATTAGTGTTGAACCCACCCATCTCTGTGTTATTATTGAAACAACACATTTTGTGTTACTTTTAACACAACTTGTGTTTTATTTTAACACAAAATCAACACAAAATGACAAATAATGTGTTAAAAGCTTAAAGATGTGTAAAAAATTAACACATCCTTTCTAAAAGTGATATTCAAAAGTGAAGTTGCTTTGTCCACAACTTTGTTATTTTCAGCCAAGAGTTGGGTCAAAAAGGACAAACCAAACCGTCGGGTTAAATTAACCCAGGAAGTGTTTATATTTGACCCAACAATGGGTTAAAACATCCACCATTTTGGGTTGAAACAACCCAGCAAAGGTTAGATTACATCCAGTGGGTTGGGTTTATATCTTTTGGATCCAGTGCTGGGTTTAAAATAACCCAGCATTTTTGTTTAAGTTCATAGGACTGGGCTTAAATGGCAACTACCAAATGAGCTACAGAAATGTATTAGTATTCAAAACTTACACTCTCAAATTTTTTGGGTTATTTTAAAACCAGTGTTGGGTCGTAAAGGGACAAGCCCACCAGCTGGGTTGAAATTAACCCCCAAAAAGTTTTATATTTGACCCAACAAAATAATGTCCATTTTTCTGTCCCTAGCCTTTACAGAAATATTACACTTTAAAAACACTTTAGGGTTACAATTTTTTTATATTTCAAAATGAAACAATATGTTATTGGAACAATTACACCTTCTTGAGCCATCAATGTAGCAATATTTGATTTTTATTAATTAAAAAAATGCTTTATTTAGAGATCAAAAACAGTGTTTTCTTCCATTTAAAATACAATAATGTGTCCATAACTATCAAATATATGATGTAAATTACATTAAAAAACAAAATGCTAAATAAATATTATAAAATATATAATGAAAGTAGTGGTCCCCTGGAGTTGCGACACTGGTGTTACCATTTAACAAAAAAGCTTTTATTTTTAAATAAAAATCACACTGATGACATCACTTGACTTCCTTCTTTCAATTTCCTGAAGATCTATGAAGAGAAGTCCACTGTCTCTTTTCAGTTATCAGAAATCTTTTCATTAATCTCATGATTTCATATGAAGCTTTTAGTTTAAGTCACTGGTATGACCTCCTTTATTGTTTGGGAATTGCAAAAAATAGAATACAAATGGATTAAACTACGTAATTTAGTAAGTATACAATTATTGACAACATGTGGTTTGATACTTTGCAGCAGCAATTTTGTAAAATGCAGTTTTCATGAAAATTGTCACTGGTGTTACTGTCACTGGTGTTACCTTCCTTATGGGTAACACCAGTTAAGATCAGTAAAACCAGTGACTGGTGATTTGTTGTGTCACTGGTGTTACTGTGTTTGTTTTTCTTTCACATTAAATAAAATCCTTCACTTGTGACATGATGATAAATTTAAATGCATTGAATTCTGCTACACTTCAGAATTAAGCTGAAAAAAATTATAAATAATATTTCATAAACACCTTTAATATTGCTAAAGAAGTATGGTAACACAACTGACAAAAAATGGTGTATGCAGTCTTTAAGTATATGCACAAAAAAATCATTAAGCTGTCATTTATGTGTAAGTCAAAGAGTAATCTAATAATGTGGTCTAAGTTTAAATGTTAGAAAAGGAAATCAATTTTAAGACATCTTGACATACCAAAAGTGGACATTTCTGTAGAATGATTTAGGTTAAAACATCCCAGCATTTTGGCTTGAAACAACCAGCAGGTTGGGCTTATCCCTTTTTGACCCAACACTGGGTTGAAAATAACCCAAAGTGTACAGGAACAGGTATTAGCTTAAACAATTGTAGTATTGTGTGTATAAAAGGCATACTTTTAAAACACACCTCAAAAAATGTGGTTGCTCTCATAGGAAAAACACAGTACATGTAAACTGTATAAAAACAGTCCAGAGAAAAGAACAAATGCATCTATGGTCAGTTAAATCATATATCAGTTAATGCCTGCCTGCCTCTGGATGATGATTCAATCTATAGCACATAAAAAACAGGTTAAGCTAACCATGTAGAAGCTGAAAAACTTTATCTGCAGACAGCCTGAGAGCTGCTGGCGGCGTGATGTCATTCCTGGATCATCAGCTGTACCTGTCTCATCCAAGACTGACTCCAACTTTGAAATGTTGTCTGACTGTTATTTACGCTCGACCAATATTGGACAGAAAACACAAAGCATTCAATTAAAAAAGGGCTGAGGGCGATGTTGTAATTTTTGTGACAGTGTTTATTTTTCATAATAAATTAATGAAAATAAAAAAGAAGCATTAGCTTACTTGCATGAGTACTTTTAATGATTACATTTCTGGATAAAATCCTTTACCATAAACCAAAGCATTAAAAGGTAAGATGAAGTCAAATGTTTATGATGTCTACAGTATATCATGAAACAAAGCACAGTCTCACCATGGAGAGACTCATAACAGAGGTGTATGAACTTGTCAGGGCACTTACAGGAGAATTTGGAGCCTGCTTTATTCAGCCTGCCACAAATAATCGCATCACACATGTTTGAAAATGGTCTTTGTTTAGTAATTATTCTGTGAGGTTTATGAAACCATACATAAGTTAACCTTAAGCCTTTTGTTATTCAGGAGGTGGATGCTTTTATGAGAGATTTTATGAGAAAAAGACAATTCAATTGTATTAATCATAAAAGAGGACCTCGTTGTTACTCTCAGTATGAATTTGTTCATTTAAAAATATATCTTTATTTCGAAATAATAAATTCATTTTTGTATAATAAATCAAAAATAAAAGTCCATATGTAGACACACTTCTCTCTGAGCTGGACAAGGGAGGAGGTGTTGAAACACGCAGTCTGTGATTGATTTGTGTTTGGTTTGTCGGAGACAACAAAAGGATGCCATGTCCTTTGAAAGTGTAATTCATTCAGTTTTGAGACTTTCAAGTGATGAGATCTTAACACACGCGTGACAGCTAAATATCCGACTAGATATTTGGCAATAATGTTTGTTTTATTAAAAAAAAAATTAAAACCTGCATGCATTCCTTTCGTTTATTTTATTTTTTCAAATAAATAGTTGGTCATATTTGATCCATCTGTTCAAAAGAGTAGGAATTCGTTTAAATCTTTAACGAAAAACAGTCTTTGCGCAGACTTCATTATCCTCTAAAAGCATATACTAGTGCATCTTAATATTTAATATGGACCAAAATAACACCGACAAAAAAAGAGAAAAAAACATAATGTAAATGTATAAGGAATTCTATTGTGGACTTGCCTATCAACTTCAAGGATGCATTACCTGTTTTCACTACAGTCCGGTGCGTGAGAGGAGGAATCAATCATACAGTTGATGTTACTCGAGATAAAATGTCACGGGTTATTTTCAGAGAGAAAGAAAAAGCCATTTAGCTCCGCGTACTGAGTGTGCGCTTGTGAATGTGTTATGAACACTTTATACAGGATTTATTATATATTTACTGTAAATATAATCATTATATGCGATATCATTTGTTATAAAAGTTAACCGAGATCTTATCAAATAATTTAATCTGGATTTCCGAAATGTGTTTTAATTTGTTTTAATGTGTAGCTTCAAATTATAAGCGGAAAGGAAACCTGAAAGAGTAAATGAATGAAAATGAAATGCTGCGCAAATGTGGGTCAGTCACTTGACCCCACGTCTATTAACACGCACACGCCGCGACATTTGCTCGGTTATTGTCTGACTAATTTAATTTCACAGAACACTTATTTTCCAAACTCAACAGCATGCCAAAGGAGAGGGAACGGGTGAAAAAACTTGCCTGATAAAAGTCTAACTCAATTTGAGGACAAGTACCTTCATCTGTAAATGAAAGCAATTATGCGGCCCATATTATATTATGTTGGCCGGTCTCAAGATAGTCATCAATCACCCGCAATCGAGCTGTCACTGCGGGCAGATTCGTTTCTTGCAGGCAGTTTTCCAGCTGGGGAAAAGAGGAGTACATCATCATTAATTTGACTGTGACCCCGGGGCTTCTCACATGTCTGAACCCGGGCTTCTCTAAGCGAGTCAGCAACACACCATGGCGCACCTAGACTTTCATCACTCTAAAGAGCAAAATGTAGTCCTTTACATAGATAGATAGATAGATAGATAGATAGATAGATAGATAGATAGATAGATAGATAGATAGATAGATAGATAGATAGATAGATAGATAGATAGATAGACTATATATAGAAAATACAGTAAATATATTTTTAATTTTCTTAAAAGGACAACCCAGGGTAATATCAAATTTCTTTATTTGCGTAATTTGCGTAAAAAGAATAAAATCTGGCAGGCATGTAAAACGCAAGACTTTCCTTAAATGGGATGGCCAAAGCTGTTCGTTGTCAGCACATTTTATTCTTCAATAAAAATGATCTCTTTCTATCTTGATATTATCTCATGATAAGGGCATAGCCTATGCCTTTTTTCTGTTTTCTTTCTTTCTTTCTTTCATGTTCTGACAGGTGAAATGTCTGTTAATGCTGGCTAACTATTAGATTATGTTACTATTATTCCAATTGACTTTAGATCAATAATTCCGTAACAAAATAAAAAAGAATGTCGCAAAAAAAGTATTTTCACTAGTTGTAATGACATTTTAGAGATCAGTTTAATTGATAAGCTCCATTACAAGTCCATTGTGCCTGAAAATTTCACCCCCACCCCTCTGTCACTCGCTGGGATTTTCGTCCAGAGAAATGCATATTAAAGTTGGAGTCTGGTCATTTTGAGTGGGTTTCTTCTGACGTCAGAGCCACCGGCGTTTAAAACAACCCGCATCTGGGCTGACGTCTTTAATACTAGTTTTTATAACGCAAAATATGTATTTCTGACATCAAAGCCGGCTACTCGGAAAATGCTTTACGATGCGCTCGGTTGTGTTGTAGAAGTTTAATACAGAAGATAGCTACTGGAAATCCTCAGGAAGGCGTTTAAGCAAATTAAACATGGTAGTATTGCGCTTCGCCCTATAAGCGTCCAGCAGCTTTATGCTTTACCAATCAATTGTTACAGTGAAACACAGCAGACCTGCAGTCTCGCCTGCTTTCTCGGAAACAGGGATCACTCTACAATGTCCTATCCTCAATTCGGATATCCTTACTCTTCAGCACCACAGGTAAGCTCACATTACGCGGAAATTTCATTCTGAACTGAATGTTGCATTTAAATTCAATTTCTGATTTTAAAACATTTCAACTTTAAAGTGGAAGCGCTCTCACTAGATCTGTAATAGCGCAATAGAGAGACTCAGGCTATACCCATCTCCGGTGTTATTCAGGGGTTCCCTCTGCGCTTATCGTTTTACAAATCTACTAACACGGGTTCGAGCCGCAGACGCATGCAGAAGTGGAAGCGCGATGACAGGGGGAAGGAGGACAACAGTTGTTTTTTGGCAATGATCCATAAATCGCATTGTCCTGTGGGGGCTGTTTTGGCATTGGCAAAGAAAAATGAACTTGCATGCACTTTCATCGGAAACGTTATCTACTGATAAAACGCATGTTTTTCGCCTTTGCTTAATATCATGTGAACTTTTTACGAGCTTGGCTTTGTTTGAAATGTGTTTCTTTTCACACCATTCCAGTTCCTCATGACCACCAACTCTTTGACATCTTGCTGCGAGTCGAGTACCAGATCCATCTCGGATTCATCAGCGCAGACGCCCGTCTACTGTCCCGTGTATGAAAGCAGACTGCTGGCCACTGCCAGACACGAGCTGAGCTCCGCCGCTGCGCTGGGAGTCTATGGGAACCCGTACACAAGCAGTCAAGGCTATGGGAATTATGTTACTTATGGAGCCGACGCCTCTGCTTTCTACTCTTTGGTGAGTCCATAATGTGTGTATAATGGCAATCGTATCTATTATAATGTTCAGATCGACAAAGTCTGTGTTACGATTTAGACAAAAATGTGTTTATATTCTAGGACATATAAAGTTTGTAAAGTGTTCTGACAATAGCAAAGAGCTCAGACGAGACACTTTATATTTTCTATATTTTGTAAAATAAAATAAAGTTCAGGTCTGACTGTATAATGACATAAATGTATTCATCATTCAAAAGCAAATTAATATTAAACTTTTATACATATTTGCACCTGAAAACAAATGCCATCCATAACTTCATTGTCATTATAAAGACGTGGCACACAACATCAGCACACACTGACAAGTGTTGCATTTGATTACAGGGAACGTTTGATGCCAAGGATGGAAGTGCGACTGCGCATGCGGGTATAACCCAGGCTGCCGCATATTACCCATATGATCCCACCCTGGGACAGTATCAGTATGACAGGTATTGAATAGTGGCACTCATTAAGCATCTCCATTGCCAATTAACAAGTGCATGACTCACTGTTTAACTATCGATTAATTAGCTTTATGTTTGGACACACTTTTATGAATTACACGAATGTCATTTTCCTTATTCCTTAGATGGCACGAGCAATGGTCTTATACCTTTGATATATATTTGATGTTATATCATGCATTTCACGGTTTACCCTTCAGGGTTTTGCCTCAGATGTTTTTAATGGACAGATAGACGGCCAGTGCATTCTGTGTGCACTCGATCAAGCAATTCGCACGCTCTATTATCTCACTGAAACATACATGTTCAGTGCCAAAACAAGAGTTATGTGTAGTTTTAGCCAGTGAAATATTTAGAACGAGGTTAACAACAGCTCAACAACTTCTTTATATCATAGATACGGATCTATGGAGGGAGGAACCAGAAGAAAAAATGCCACCCGTGAGACGACCAGCACGTTAAAAGCGTGGCTACAGGAGCACAGGAAAAACCCATATCCTACCAAAGGAGAGAAGATCATGCTGGCCATCATCACCAAGATGACCCTCACACAAGTGTCCACATGGTTCGCCAACGCCAGGCGGAGACTCAAGAAGGAAAACAAGATGACATGGCCACCGAGAAACAAGGGCTCAGACGAGAAAAAATACGATGACGATGAGGATGGATCACAAGAAGATCAAATCAAAAGTGAAACCAATGATGATGGTCAGCGCCACTGCATTCTTTACGCTAACAAAACTTATCCATAAGAAAATTAACAATGCTTTTGCTACAGTAACCCTTACAAAATAAATTTAACATTGTTTTATTTTAATATAGTATCCTTATATTTGTAGTAAAATTAGGTAATAAAAACCGTTATCAACCCTAAAATTACAAAAATACTACATACAAATGTAGGTAATTTACTATAGTAAATCATTATTTATTTGTATGTGTTACCATGCGGTTAATTAACTAAAATATAAGATAAAGTTTAAATTTCATTTCAAATCACGAGCTAAGAACTGTTTTTGAATGTTTCTGAAAAAATGCAAGCCCAAACTTTTAAAGTTCTAGCCAGAGGATAAATAAGCCATTTTTTCTTCGTAGTTGCAACATTAACATACATTTCTAGCGTAATATATATTTAATAAAAACACGTTTTATAGTGTATAATGAATTAAATGTTTTTTTTAGTAATACATTATTTTAAGTTCATAAAAAGTTGTTTCACTAATTTCTATTTATGTATATATATTGTCTCTCACTCACACTCTTTCTATCGTTTCTTACAGAGAGTAAAAGTCGAGAGGACAAGGAACTTCAGTTAAGTGACTTGGACGATTTTGACACCATCGAGTCGGAGAGCTCGGAGTGTGAACTTAAACACCGCTTTCACATGAACGTGCACATGGCGACCACCGACGATCGCCCCAAAGAGACCTCTCCAAAACTCTCCATTCCGGGTCTGCTCGAGGCTGACCGCGATTTAACCAAAAGTTGCTTAAAGACGTCCGCCGATGACTGCGAACATGACGTCGGCGACCTTCGGCACACCAAAACGTGTTTCCAACAGCAAGGCCATCCATTACTGGACAGCAAACCACGAATCTGGTCTTTGGCCCAGACCGCGACCTCGCTGATCCCAACAGAGTACTCTTCATGTATGCTCAGATGTCAACCATCACCCTCTGCCTGCTCGCCTGTTAACGGCCTAGATAGACAGCAGGATTCACCGGTTACCACTCTTAGAAACTGGGTAGATGGAGTTTTTCACGACCCCTTGTTTAGGCACAGCTCATTAAACCAAGCACAAACGAACACTACAGTTTCTTGGACCACCACGACCAAAGGGGCCATCTTAGAGACAGAAGCCCTTGGACGCTCCATAGCGAACACCAACGTGATAAAAACACAGCAGCTTGAGGCCAGCAAGGACAGTATGACTTTTCCAAAGGGGGTGAATAAAATATTCTGCTCCTAGCACACCCATTTACTCTTTAAAAACCGAAGTGGACTGTTTGGAATAGCTGCTAACAATTTCATAACAGTTAGCAAAGACAGTAATCAATGGACCCAAATTTTTGCTACATAAAAATGGGCTGTCATGGGAAAGTGTATGTATTTATTGTTGTATTGACATTTCACTGGTGAGGGTCCCAAAAAGGGATTGCTTTACAGTATATATTTATTTGTTTGGTTGAGTTTTGGTAACGCACGTTAAATTTGTGTAAATTATCAACTATGGCCGGAAAGACTGAGAAAAGTTTACAATCCGATTTTGGGGTTCTAATGTTGATTTGGCATGCATATGTTTTCATTGGATATTATTTTAGATGAACTCGGACATTGTTGCAATGACTCACAAGTGTCACTGTTAAGATCGTATCGCACAAATGCACAAATCCCTGTTGAATTTGGGGAATGTTGAGATCTGCTCACTATAATAAAACAGCTGATGTTTCCAAGTCTTGGGTCTGTGCGTCGATCAAAGTCGCTGTCCTTGGTGCTGAATGTATACACGTTTCTATATGCAACATGTTACAGGTTTTGTTAAACGTCATCTGCTTTGCTTAAAAGCTGTAAAGATCTATTTCTGTAAACGAAACATTTTGAACAGCTAATCTGCATTTATCACTAAATATCTGACAGTCATAATGGTGGCATTTTTTACATTTTGATTGTAAATTGACATAATAAAACATGCCGTTCATTTTTATTAAATGTACTAAATTATTTATTTATTTATTTATAAAATAGCATTTTTTTCAAAACTAGAAAATAATACAAAAAATGTATTTGTTCACATCAACCTAATGCATGGCAATCAAAACCACCCGACTATTATTTCTCTAAATATTGTATGATGTTCTCAGCAGCGAGTGCTCGGTGTTTACTGTGTTTGGGTTTGTAATAATCTCTCAATCACCGTTTATCATTCTCTCTCATACTCTGATGGGAGAGATGAGACCCCGAGGAGCCATAAGACAGCGCTGGATGAGCCCCATTAACCCGCCATAACCAGCCTGTAATTGGGATGTTTTTAGTCATCATTCACTTCACCCTATCGATTTCTACTCTCGTTCTGATAATATTATCGAAGCACCAAATCCTTTACTTTGACCCAGCATTTGAGTTCTCCTGACAGCCCGTTTATATGGTGGAAGGCGAGATCATTTGAAATGTTCATCGTGACACAGACCCCTCAATTTCTGAATGTTCCCTGTACTCACCGGGGCACGTCTCTATAAGTGAAAAGGGCAAGAGAATTAGTTGGTCTAGATAAAAGGGCAAAAACGCGCAGTCGAAAGTACGAGTTGACAGTGATGGTGAAAGTGTGGCCCTTGGAGGACTGGGGGCCGTTGAGAAGGGCCTAAGTGATGAATTTTAATGTGAAGACCAAACGATTGAGATCTTCTCTTGGGCGATCCATTGGACAAAGACGTCTGAAAAAGAAATCTGTACAATGCACAACAAATAACGACACAGCGATTTGGTGTTAAAACACCAGCATAACAAATAAATGCAATTAAAGTCGTTTTATTTTGTAAATAAATGCACCAGAATTAAAACAGATTTGAAACATTTGTACGTAACAACGTTATCATTACAATTAAAAATTACAAATGTTATTTGCAAGGAATACAACAGAATACTTTATAGCATCTTATATATTCACTGTAAACTTTCACAGCGTTGTAAAACAGGGAAGGAGAAAAAAAGAGAGAGAGAGAGACAGACAGACAGAAAAAGAGATGTGAAGGGTTTGACTTACTCATTCAGCCGTGGTAAATTCACAGCCACAGTGGAGGGATGATGCTGAATTAACGGCGCTTTTACATAGAAAGCAAATCAAACTGTAATCAGCGACGCGTTACTTTTCATTAAGCGCCCGTGACAGCAGCATATTCAGACTCGACAGGGGACACGGGGACCCCTGAAATAAACTGCTCTCAAAACAGAGAGCCATAAGATAATTCCTTAAGCTCCATTAACAACTCTTAGCCGCGGGAAATAGAAAACATCTCCAAATCTAAAAGCTTTATCGACCTGCGCAAACCTCTACTGATGGCTTCGTTTTTTTCTTTTATTTATATATTTATGTTCCTTCAGCTTAAGAGACAGGAACGTCCAGCGGCGGTAATAGACTTTAACACAACACATTAACTGAGCAAGACTGGCGAAAAGATTTAGATCTTCAGCTGACCAATTAGTGTGTTTTATTTTCTTCACTGACTCCGTCAACCATCGGATTTAAGCGCAAACACTGCGCCTGACCTGCAAATATTATAGTGCGTACATCTCTGGTTACAATTAGCCTACTATTATGTTGAAACTCCCAGTCTCACGAAATTTCGTTATATAGTCACGTATTTTTTTAATTCTTTTTTCGTGATATTATCACGAATTTCCGCTGGGTTTTTTTCGTGATTGTATAACGTATCGGCAAATCCATTTTAATAATATAAATTAAATATTAATAAATAAATTAATTAATTAATATCACCTTTCTTCTTCCTCCTCTTCTTCTTTCTGTTCTTCTTCTTTTTTCGTTAATACTATTATTATAATCAATTGTATTATTATTATTATTATTATTATTATTTGTTTTATTTAGGGCTGTGAAAAGATTAATCGCGATTAATCGCTTACAAAATAAAAGTTATTTTTTGCATAATATATGGGTGTGTGTGTACCAACCCGTACTGTGTGTAATTATTGTGTATATTTAACCAAACACAAATACATATATTCATGTCACATACATATATTCATGTCAGATTTTTTTTATTTATATATAAATGTTTTATATAATTTATATATAATATAGAATAAAATATATATATAATGTATGCGATTAATCACGATTAATCTTTTCCCAGCCCTAGTTTTATCATAAAAATGAGGCAGCAAGTGAACATAAGTATCATCACATTTAACTGTACAAGTCCATTTATATTGACTAGTTTTAAATTAAAGCTTGAAATTGCTTTAATTTCTTAATTTTAATTCATGTAATGTTACAGCATATGAAATAAATGATTAATTGCATATTTTTTGCAGTGTGGTTATTAATAACGTCACTCTTGTACAAACAACCAACAAACCTTTTTCAAATTATATTAACAAAAGGTATATCACCTGCATCAAACGCAGGACACATGAGATAACGCATACAACACACTCAAAGAACAAAATACACCATGTTGAACATCAGATTTCACAGCTCTTAACAGGGCAGACGCTTGTTTATCAGACACGTTTGTCCACATTTCCCTAAGGACACAGACAGCAGATCTTTAAATAAGAGTGACACACACACAAACCCAGCAGAGCAAAGGGCATGGAAAATATATTTGCACATCATTAGTAGCTCTCTAACACTGTGCTGGGCCTGTGTGTTTTCTGCATTATCAGTGACGGGGTCTTAATTAATCTGGCAGAAAGCTAATTAATAAAAAGCAATTACTGTAGTTTTACCAGACTACAGAGGGCTGGACAGTAAAATGCTGACACAGACTGTAGCCTGACAAGCACCAAACACACACACAGATCTTAACAGCATTGCATTGGGCTTTGTACATGCTGAACAAAGCAAAGCACTGCAGATCCAGCTACAAATGTTGCGATGAAAGTTTGAAACAACCATACAAAATGTAGTAGCATATACACTGTGTATTTGTATGTTCGCACAATAGGTCAAGTGGTAAATACGTATAAGCGTCGTATCAAGCGGGCACTTCATACAAATGCAAATAATGTGCCTATTCATTTCCCATTTTAACTTTAGTATTAAACTACATGTGTTTAATATTGCATTCAGCTGACACAACCGTTCCATCAGTCAATATTAATCACATATAAAACAGCAGATGCAAAAACCATTTGTTTTTCCCGCAGCTCTAAAATTGCATTTAAATGTCATTAAAGTTCACTAGATCAGCTGGTGTAATAGGCATCGATGCGGTCACAGGGAGCTTATCGGCTGTTCTCTTCTGTAAGTTACTGAGGGTGAGAGAAGGGGTCTGGATTTGGGGTGGTCTGTGCGAGGGGGGTTTGATAGGCCTGTCGGCACTCACAGGTGTCACAAACTTCCCATGAGCCATCGCAGACTGAATCACATTTCTAAAGTTACTGCATGGGTCACGTGGTTCTCTCTAATTCTCTCTAAGAGCTATTAAAAGAGACTAAGTGTGTGTCTGTAAGTGTTCAAACAAGAATATTTATATTTGTATATTGCTTGCTTGTATGATTGCCAAACTTCAGTTTAGATTAAATTATGTGAGGGGAAGTACAATAAAACCATCACAAGTCTATTTATCTTACTGAGGAAGCAATTGCTATAATCACGCCCAGCGTGACCCAACAAGAGCACTTCAAACACATCTTTAGATTTGTCAGAGGAACTTAGTAATATTTTCTTACATCTTACATCAGTGTTCTTATTCCCAGACATACCCGACCTCTTGTTTTTATCTTTCCCTTACAAAAACACACGAGCCTCTCTCATTTGTATGTACTGCGTGTCTTTTGCAACACAATTGGATATGGAGGCAAAGGTCAAGCTTAACTCTCTTATGCCTTTCATTGTCGAATGAAAACAGCATATACTATTGATCCATCCTAAAATGATGTACACAAATCTGGGGGCTTTACACAGTGCCGTCTGACCTTTGTGCAATTACCAAGGTGACAAAAAAGGCCAAAGTGATGTTAACAGAAGTTTTACATGAAGCGTTTATATATATTTTTATCAGTTTGAACGCCTGACTGCCGACAGATCAGACACAGAAAGCATTTAACTGGTTCATTCAAAGTTTGAAGAAGTTAATCGTTATTATTGATCTGAAATGAGTATTTTCTATGAACCTGGAAATAAAATATAAATCATATAAGACATCCGCAAGGCATATTAGAGACATTATTGACTTCTGGTGAACTAGGACAGCAGTCTAAAATACACTTGTATGATAAGTGAGACACTGTACATTCATTGTCATTTGTTGCGTTAATGTTTATTATACCACAGGTTTGTTGAATGTTTTATTCTGGTTGAGAAATGTTCCATGGGTGTTAATTATTTTTCTGTAAACCACACACCTAACCTTTTAAATGCCAAAAATAGGCACTAGAGGAATGCTTGTGGTAAACATGGCATAAGAGGAATAATTGACTCCGGTCCTTTTAATTATTCACAAATAATTATTTGAAAATAATGCACCATCTTGGGTGTCCATTCTTTTCTTATAATTTAACGGCCCATCGTCAATTATTCCTTATCTATTCTAAGAAGGTGAATTTATTGTATAAATCCTATTAAATTGTGCATCTTATTTAAAGTGTACTTCTAACAAGACTGTATAGGGTACTTATTACTGTACTAAATTATGCAAAGAAAATATATATGTATCTGTACTATTAGAAGACAACTCTTTCCCCGCCAGCGTTTTTTTTTTTTAAGTTGCCAGCGCCAGCATTTTTCATGATTTTCACAAAAGTTTAATTCCTTCAAGAAAAATTTTCTTCTTAAAGAGTAACTAAACCCTAAACCAACTTTTTTTAGTTAATGATCTGTAGGAATGATGCTTTATTAGTGCTGTTCATTGATTTTAGTAAGTTTTTTGACATTTGGATATAAAGTGTTTCAATACTACAATATATGGTCTAAAAACGTCTGAGTGCTGCCCTCTTCAGGTTGAACGGTGGCTACTGCAGTTGAATTTTTCTATTGGGTGTTGGGTCTAAAAAATGACTCATGACGTAAGCAGGTTCAAGCTCACCACGCCCTTGTTACGATCTCACCACACACTTGGTACAAGCTTAGTTCGTCCCCTCTATCTCCGTTGGGATCTGCCCACTTTTCTTACATTTTTCAAATATTGTCAGTGGGTGGAGTCAGGCTCTGACCAGGGGTTTAGTTACGCTTTAAAGTATGTAAACATACAATATATTAAATGAAAGAACAGACCCTCTGCATTCATTAGTTCTCTTTTTATCATCTCTCAAATATGGATTTTGAGCAAAAATCTGAGATAATCCTATTTTTGTGAAGGACTTTTGATAGAGATCAGATGGAGAGCCATTTTCAAAGCATACACGGACATACAGCTGCTAGCCCTAGCGCATTACTTCCGGGTTTTGTAAGTTGCGGAAGAGCACCCCTTGGTGGATAATAGCAGTATTGCAGAAAGCTGTAAATACTCGTCATTGACAGGGAAGCGGTTTCTTTTAATTGACGAGATAACTATGTATGTGTTGACTATTATATGTCTTTAACTATTACAGTATGTACTGTACTTACAAATGTACAAAATAACAAATGTATATACCTTTAGTTACATTTACTTTACCTTCATGTAGGGTTAGAGACTGTCCATAAAGTTCGGAGTCTGTTTTTTTACGTGTATGCGAACATACATGCACGGTCGAACACATAGCCTTCGCAAAGTATAGTTTATTTGACTTGTACCTGCACACAGACGTTCAAAGCATGCACATTATGACAGCATGCAATGCATTTCTTGGGCTACATACTACATCATCCTGTGAGCGCATGCGCGACCTACTCGTACAATGTACGCAGGGTTTCAAAAATCTGGCGTAAGTAAGTACACACTCTTCTGATGACGAAAATTGCATCATGCGCGAACCTTAAAAAATGGACCATACTTCAACCTTAACCCTAAACCCAGCCTTAACCATAAACCAACCCTGAGCAACATGTATTCTTTAATATCAGCTGACGTTACTCAAATCTCCAATTAGTCTTCCCCCATTTTGAATACCTGAAGTGGTCGCAAAAGAACTAGAAGCTATGCCTTCAATATGTTGTGAGCATCAAAATCGCTATTTTAACAACACTAAGAAGGCTCAACACAACATGATATTTTGCTCGAAGTATCACCTGTGTCTCTACACGTGAATTTGAGCATTGAGAACATTGTTTGAGTGCACAGAGTTTACTAAAAAGAAGGTTTTGAACAACTGACTTTGTTTGTTTTGGTGTCCGCTCGCCACCATCTTGCCAGTCAAGATGTATCGATCTCCGAATGCGACGTAAGGAGGGATGAGGGTAAAGATGGACCTAAAGCATAGTTCCATATAAACGCATGGATGATTCGTTGTTTTTTCACAAGTGAAAAACAATATTGACCTTCTAGTTGAAAAAGGAGCCTCATATGAGATTCATTCATTCGCATTTGGAGATCGATTCTTTATGTCTGGCAAAGGTGGCGAGCGGACACCAAAACAGCCAAAGTCAGTTGTTCAAAACCTTTCTTTTATGTAAACTCTGTGTACACAAACAATGTTCTCAATGCTTGCGTTCATGTGTAGAGATCCAGGTGATACTTTTAGCAAAGTTTTGTGCCTTCTTAGTGTTGTAAAAATAGTGGTAGTTCAGTAGCAGCACAGTGGCTGGAAGAACGCATCAGGGATCGAGTAGGCATCACACCCTAACCAAGATATTTTTTTTTAAGTAGCGTTTTTTTTTCATGTCAAGGTGCGAAATGTTGTCTTTTGTAGCCATTTCCCGTATACGTAAGAATCATAGACAGTAAAAGATAAGAAATCCGTAAATCGTAGCAAGCTAGCAAATGCTTGTCAGTAGCCTACTGGTAGGTACTCAAGATGGCGGCAGGGAACTGGAATGACGTAAAAGTTTTTTTTCTGACTTCTAGTGCTTCTTGATGTTATTTGTATTGTTAGTAGATAGTAGTTAAAGACACCTAGTGGGACTAACTTAATGTAAATGAATCAACATTTCCGTGAACTAGTCAAGCAATGTTTTGCTCATTTTTGCATGTCATTGTCACATATTTCCACCATTTTACGTGCCAGTGCCACTACTTTCTTTTTCATGTCAGTTTCACGTATTGGATTCCTGTTTTTAAACCATTGTCGCTTCAGTTTGGGGTTAGATTTGCTGTTTGCGTTAGGATGTCACTTTAAGTATTGGTAAACCATTGTCGCCTGACATTGGAGTTAGAGTTTGTTTGGGTAAGGATGTCATTTTATGTAACAGAAAGTCGTTCTAACCCCAAACCGAAGCGACAATGGTAAGAAAATAGGAAAAACAGTTTAGTTACCAATATGTGAAACTGACACGAAAAAGAAAGTCGTGGCACTGGCACTTAAAATGGTGGAAATACGTGACAATGACACGCAAAAATTAGCAAAACATTGCGTGACTATTTCATGGATTTTGTGAGATCAGGTTGAAATGAATTGCCTGAATATAATAGGAGCTATGTAAGTAAGTGATAATATAAGAGTAGTAGGGGATAATGTATAAGTAGCAGGTTGTTATCACAGAAATAAGCCCCAACAGGACACGACGCGCAGCGAAGGGGCTTATTTTGCGATAACAACCTGCTGCCTGTACATTATCCCACTTATTACACGGCTATTTACATCATAAGTAAGATAAGGAACATAAAAAAAATGTTTTTTATATTTTATTTGCTAATTTTTAACGAATGCAGACCTACTGCAAAGAAACCGTGTTTAAGATAAGACGTTCAAATGTTACTCTGTAAAAAATACTTTGCTGCCTTAAAATTTTTTGTTGAATCAACTTGTATTTACAAGTCATTTCAACTTACTATTATTTATCTTGACTAGAGATGAGTTGTTATAACTACAGGTGAGTTGTTATAACTTATAAAATGAAGTTGACTTTTCTTAACTATATTTTTTAAGTTGAGACAACTCATCTCAGTTGACATGACTTGTAAACAAAAAAAAATTAAGGCAGCAAAGTATTTTTTTCTAAGTTTTTTACAGTGTACGGACGTACTGTTTGGGTTATTTATTTGTAAATATAATGTCATATATGATATTAAAAGACATTTTAATATTACACAAAATTTAAATATAAATCTTTTGTGTCAAAATGATTTGCAGCCATGTGTTATAGTTTTGAACGGTAGTTACCTAAAAAGAACAAACCTTGGAATGTTCTGGATGGCCAATCAGAATCAAGCATTTTAGAGTGCCGTTTAATAATAATGACATAAAGTTTAGGCAAAACTTATATTTTAAGCAAAATAATGCTTTAGCAAATACCACATTTGACCATTCCCCTTAGAAAAATTCCCATTTCTTGGTCAGACTAGATCATGTTGCCGTGACCATCGGCTTTAACTAGGGTGGTTCTGTTTCACACTGCATGAACTCAGAAGCAGATGCATGTAGCACACACATACACACTTCAGCTGAACCATCCATGCGAGCAGACCCTGCTTTACATGCCTGGCCTGGTAGATTCGGTGAGGAGAGGGGCAAAGAGAGATCGGCCCTGTTTAAGGATGTGGTAAAAGAATGGGGAATTGGTGAAGTCTGGTCCAGGCTGCTTTTTATGCATGAGTCCGGACAGCAGGGGCAACCGGCTGGCTGCCCAGCCTTCATTAAACCGCCCGCGCCTGGGCACTCAAGCCTCCTTTATGATGTCAAGTCCACTGATTTGTGTTATGGCTATCAGAGTGAGTTAACATTCACAATGGGTGGCATGTCAGAGGTCTGAGGTGCCTGGGCCTGACACACAACAGACTCCCAAAAATGATCCAACAGAGACACTATTTCTCATATCGCACAACAAAAAGACTCATGAATTTCAAACACACACACACATTCACACAATTCCCCTCCTTCACCAACACTCATCTTTAAACAAGCAATCAGCTTTTATGCGAAAGGTCACATTTGCAATGCAGGGGACTTTTACGCAGGTAATTGGAGGCGTGGGCCTGTGATACCTTTGCCGGATTGTGGCGAGATAATGTGATGGATAGGGAACGTTTTGGCGGGCAATTAAATGTTTTGGAGGTCCTGGATGTCTGATTTGGAGGGAGGGGGGATGGGAAGTTGACATTGTGCCACCATATAAGCTGATTTTCCCAGAAAAAAATGAGTCAAAGTGCTTTTAATCAAAGTCAAGTTTTTTGAGAGTTGTCTGAAAGAATAGTGGTGAAATGAAGGGCTAATTAAAGTGGGTCAGAATGGAGCTACATGCATAAGAAAACACTTTAAACCCCTTTCATTATTTACACAGTCATTCCCTCTATAACCCATCTCCTTTAAAGAAGAACCAGTAGGACTTCACCACAAACAGATATCCCACCTTTTAGGATATCTCTAAATAAAGTCTTTTGAATTAATCCAAATGTATCTCCTTGTTTTTCTTTTCTTTATACAAAGTTCTGTATTACAAACTGAAAAAAACTTATATCAGTAGCATTTAGAGCAAATGAGCCATTATAGAGGAAACTATCAAATACAATCTTCAGATTAATGTGATATACTCCACTTTGATAAAAAATCCCAATAATTTACTCACCCCATGTCATTCAGGATTTTTATGTCTTTCTCTGTTCCGTCCAGAAGAAATTAAGTTTGTGAGGAAAACATTCAGGGATTTTTCTCCATAGAGCAGTGTTGTTTTCGTCAACGATGACGATAACAAAATTATTTCGTTGACACACCATTTTTATGACGATAACGCGATGACTAGCTAAAAATGGCTCTAATGTGACAAAAACATGACGAGACACTTTCAAGTTTTCGTTGACGAGACAAGACGGAACGAAAATGATTATAAGTCTGATGTTCACAATGCATGTCATTTCTGCCTATTTTGCATAAAATCTGTCTGTTTTTAGCTAAAAAGTTTCAGCAATGCTGTCGCTTTCTATTCTTGTTTTGGGTACGCCCACTACCCGGCTGCCGCACGTGCACCAGATTTCACACAATAACACACCTGCGACTGTGGCGAGTTCGAAGGACCGTGGTGGTGACGCCAATAAACGAAAACGACGAGATGATTTATGGACATACCTTCAGTATAATCCATCAGAAAGAAAAACCGGATGCATATTGGGAGACGACGACGTGATATTGAGCATCACGCTGATATTTTAAAAGGTAACTAACAAGTCACGCTGTTAACATATCATATACATTCAATTTTCCTCGACAATCGGCTTGTGACACATTTCATGGTATGCTTAAGGTTTTACATGTATCTACTTGTCAAACCTAAGCCCATTTCCAATACCTTTTAACCTAAATTAATTTCTTAAAGACTACTTTTTTTACTAAAATTGACTTAAACTTGACTAAAACCTTTTTGCGTTTTTATCAACTAAAGCTTGACTTAAACCTTTTTGTGTTTTCGTTGATTAAAACTTGACTAAACTATCAAGTTTATAAGTGACAAAAATGTGACTAAAACTAAAAAGCATTTTCGTCCAAAAGACTAAGACTAAAAGGGCTGCCAAAACAAAACATCGCCATATAGTCGACTTTTGTGTACCTCCTTGGTTTGCAGTTTCAGTGCAGCTTCAAAGGGCTCTAAACGATCCCAACCGAGGCATAAGGGTCTTATCAAGCGAAATGAACGTCATTTTCACCAAAAAATAAACAAATATTTCTCCACACTTGTAAACACCGGAGCGGTAGTTTCGCATAAGTCATTTTAGGAAGAAAAAGCTATGATCAGATTTGCCCGCATAGGTGCAGAAATGCACATTGACATCAGGTTACCCAGATCATTGTCAAGTTGTTGCTAGGTGTTTTACTGCCTACTAGCCAAAGAAAAGACATTTGGCTCTTTTAACAGTATATGGCTCAGGTAGATTCTTCCATGTACTGTAAATTGAAAGGTCAATTCTCCCATTTTATTGACCACTAGCTTAGGGTGCACTCACATTATATGCTTAACCTGATTTTGCCAAGTGAGAGTTTTCCTTATAGGGTAAGATACTGGAGCAGTTTACCAGACAGATTAAACTAGTCCCAGACTAAAATAAATGTACCATGTCCGAGCTGTCCAAACTGAAAACAACTTGCACTGGCATATCCTAAAATACACCAGTGCCCTTTGTTTTGCCTTAAAAATGCACACAAGTAATGTTTTTAGTAAGGCATGTTTGTTAAATCTAGTTATATTTTCTAATTAAACTAAGGCCTAGTCCTGGTTTAAGATAATCTCTCTCTGGGAAACCACCCCATTGTGTTTACCCAAGAACACATTTTTATGTAAATAAAACCTAAACCCAGCCCAAACCTCAAACCTAAACCTAACTGAACCCTAAAATCAGAGGGAAATGATAAGTGAAAAACAATGGCCAAGAAGCAGCAAATCCTGGATATAAGCTTAAACTTGAAACAAAATGTAAACCTATTTCTAAAATCTGATTGAAATGTTGTCCCATGCGGGGTCAACATAATGTTGCCCTGAAGACATCAACCACTTGGAGAGCCCACATTATACCTAACCCAACCGAACCGTGCCCGAGAGCGATTGTCCCCCTCCCTACTCCTCCAGAAGCACAAACTCACATTGTACTTTGACCAATCTGACCCCGATCATGCTTTCGTTATTAGGATGCGATTGTTTTGAAGAAAACATAAAGTAATGCACTCTCTTATCACTGGAGCCAGTTGTGATGTTAAGTCTGAGTTTTTGTATTTTGAGTCGTTTGGGACTCAATGACACACATCCCTCCACATGCCATCATATTGCTTAGTTGATCTGTCGCTTGTGGAGCTCAGACATTCATGTAACCCTGCTGCGGGCATCAGAAGGTTTTTACGAAGGTGAGTGGTCAAGCAAGTGACATCTCTCCTTTTGAACCACGCTCTGGTGCGATTTACAATCACACGACAAGTTCGGCGCCTGAGCCCTAGTGAACCGAGCCCGAGTTCACCTATGCAAGCGGGTCAGGGCGCAATTAACCAAACCACACCCAGGCATGGTATGTAGCTTTCAGACTAGTCAAACGACCCAGGCTTTGGGGGTCAAACACGGTCGAGCCAATGCTATCGCACGAGAATTCGTACATATTTTACGAGTTGGCTAATTCGTATTAATTCATACGACCGCATTCGTAAGTTTTTGTACGATTTGCCTTGACCCCTGTGATGTTGGAGTTAGGTGCGGGGTTAGGGTTAGGTATCGTTGTTGTTTTTTCATGAGAATTGTACGGCTTCTGCGACTCTGCTGAGACTCCGCTCACTTCCTGTAATCACATCACTACTACAGCAAGGTCCTGATTGGTTAACGCGCAGTGGAAATCCGCCAAAGTTCAGATTTTTCAACTGTCGCGTTTACCGCGGCAACGCTCAATTCACACGGAACATGCCATCCGTGCGGCGCCTACCGCACGTACTGCGCTGCAGAATATCTAATGGCATCTTTGCATTGACTTAACATGTAAATCACTCGTGCTTGCCGCCTCTACCGTGTCTGGTGTGAACCCTGCATTAAAATGTTCATTATGTGTAATATAAAAATAAAGATGCTTTAAGATGACATAGAAGAATCATTTTTGGCTGAATGGTTCCATAATGAACCTTTAACATCCAAAGAACCTTTCTGTTTCAAACTTCTGTTTCTGTCCCTTAGATTATAAAAAGGTATAAAATAATTTTGTAAAACCCCTAATCTTAACCCATAAATCCGGCTGATTCCAGGACCAACTAAAATGTTGATCCACAAACATGCAGTATCCAACTTTGGTTACATATTTAAAAATAATCTGTTTTAGTATCAAACTATCTTAATAGATTTTTATCAAATCTATTTTCGACCTCCGCCGTCCTCCTCTTTTCCCTCCTCATAAGCCCAGTCTTTGCCATTGTTCCACACTGTTTCCATCCTTAAATAATAGAATAGGAGTCTGTTTTATGCATCCGTTTTTGTCACGCTCAGTTTCACTGAAAAATGGAGCCGCAGACACGGTGTTCAGAGGACCCTGTGGCCGGCCCGCCTCTGAGCACACAGATATAACACAAACTAACATTCTCCTCTCCAACACAATTAGTTTTCATTGAATGCTATTGATCTTTTTCCCCGTTCAATTACAATCCAACAGCGTCGAGCACATGAATGTTTGTAGTCATTAGAGTGGTTCTTTGTTGTGTCACCAACAGCAATTAAATCAAGCCGATGGGCCTTTTCCCAGAAACTTCCATGTGGAACCTCTGGAATCAGGACATGCACCGCTAGACATCTGTCTCACTGCCTGTACATATCGCTATTGTGCCTGCTATTGCCAGGTCTATGGAGAATTTAATCTATGAAATAAAAATGATGTCGCTAGAAAGTGATTTTTTACTGAGTGCTTCTGAAATTTTTGTTTCTTTAAATCGATACAAAGCAGTTTTAGTACTAACCATGTCATTAGTCACATGTTGCACTTAATTTTTTTAAGTTTAATCAATTTGAAAATACAATTCATTTCAGCTTTCTTGACTAGTGATAAGTTGTTATATATTGTAAAAAAGCAGAAATAACTTCAACTTTATTTTTTATATTACAGCAACTTAAAAATAATAGTAAGTTAAAATGACTTAAAAATGCAAGTTGATTTAACATTTAAGTGCAATAAGGACTTTTTGTCAGTGTTGATATTTAAATAAATATATATTTTTTATTTGATTATTATAGACTGTAACAGTACACCCTTTATGTGAGGTTTATAAGTGGTTTGCAAAACAGAGTTGAAAATATCCCTGTTTATTTATGGTGCATGATCCAGATAATAGACAGAGAACTGTTTGATTCTGCGAAACTATTTGCTGAAAACCAAAATAACATTTGTATTGACCAGATTTGGACATCCACTCCCAGTTCAAATTTACTTTTCTTGTCTGTCGTTTATGGCAGCAGTGTAGTTTTCCATTATGCTGGCTGAACTTCAAACCTGGGATACAAATATGTTTTTGGAAAAATAGCTGATATCAGTTTGACATTTGGAATACTTAAAAACCTTAAATGATCACATTTCCAAAAATCAATCTTAGTTTCAGATTTAAACAGTAATAGAAAATAGGGAATATACAGTAGCCTGTGTGTCTAAAACTGTCACACATTTTACTCCTTTAAGCAAGTTTTTTTTGAATGTCTTTAAAGATACATGAATATAATTATCGTTTGACCACAAAAAGCCAATGAAAATTTCTCATGCCCAAACAGAGATGAGTCATTATATGTGCAGATGACTATATGGGGTAAGTTGTCACATTTTATAATCACACTATGGAAGATTATCTGTATTGTATTCAAACACATCAACCTCACATCTTTGTCCTTAAAACACAGTTTAAGGAATGTATTAAAATCTTCATTTAACAGTCGACCCTTGCACAAATGGTATAATTGCATTCATTTTTTTCGGCATCACCTATTACAAAAAAAATATTAAAATTGAAATACACTTTGTGTAACTTCAAAAGCTTCACCCCTACATGACAACTAGCCCTAGTTTCCCTAATCATTCTTTAACTTATAAATATCTATTTGAAAGTCTTTATATAAATCAGTTCCACATAATAAAATATAACATTAAACATACAGTATGTAATAATATATGATGTAGGTTTAAAAATTCCTCTTTAAAACATACAAAACAGAATTGCTCATTGCATTACAAATGTCACAGCAAAAAAATAATCCTTGCTTTATAATTGAAACAAGCTAATAAATAAACTTAATCTCCCAAGAAGTTCATAAAACTGACACGTGGGAGAAAAACTAAAGAAAAGTTAGTTTTAGTTGTAGTCAGCAGTCGGTGATGTGAGTGTGCAGGTGCAGAAAGAGAATCAGAGAAAAGAAAGTGTGTGCCAAAGCGAAACACGCCGCACTTCACGTTCGCATCTATCAAGCAGCGTTTTTTTTTTGTAATTACACGCCGAAATGACTTAAAACTTGCAGTGAGAGGTGCACAGCACCAACAGCCCTTAATGGTGTGCCACTTCACCTCAAGCTCTACTCATACTCCTGTCCTGAACCAACTAATTACAATCTCTCATAATCCTCCTGTTTTCACACCAGTCAACTTTTCAGTGTTCGGCTGTGGAAAAAAGGGGGATTGAGGTAAAAATGCAGTGATGGCAGATTGCCACCACAGACGTGCAGATGTGCGGAGGCAGCATTACATGTACTCTGCCATTCACAGAAACACATCATTAACTGTAAAGGTGGATGGTGCTTTGGGTGGGCATGACTGTGTTCATCGAATAATGGAAATAAGATTTCAGTGTGCCTCTCCAGAGGAAACCTCCTCATGAAGATGTGCCATCCCCCCAAAAAAATACCCAACTGCACCTCTGACAACAATGCTTTTGGTTTGCATTATGCTTATAAGGACAGTACCCCACACCACCCTAATATACATACTCATATAAACCCACCAAACAGCTCAGTACTGTTTTTAATACAGATTTCTCTGAAATGGTCTCATCTTCCTGCTTTAAAAACATTAAAGATACAATTTTTGAAGTGTGAGTTACACAAGTTAGGTGAGTTATGGTCAAGGAGGTAATGCATTGAACGCTCAATAGTGACTCTTTAAGTAAATCAACAGTGACCTCTTTCTTTCAAAAATGGAATAACAAGGCAGATCAGAATATGAAGTTGGTCTTGAAGCACAAGAAGAGACTATTATCTGGACATTGAGCCATTCCCAGTACTTGCCATAGTTAACTTATTTTTATTATCAAAATTACTTTTTACATGAAATAGATAATGAAACGAACGAGTATAGATATAAAATTTGGTAATTTAATTATTAAATGGTATTATTTATTAATACATTTATTAAAATTATTTATTACAATTATTTATTAAAATTAACAGAATTATTTATTTATTAAAAATAATTTATTCAAATTAATTACATTTTAATGATTAACATTAATGTATTTGCTGCAGAGCAAAGTCACAAGATGCTGTGTGTTACTGTGATTTTTGGGGTTGTTCTTCAGCAAAAGAAAAACAACAATGGTACATACTTTAGGCGTGTGTCTTTAGTAAATATGTGACCCTGTCTGTGAAATCCAGGCCAAAGTCTCATAATCTAATAATTTTTTTTTACTTTACTAAACACTCCTTGACATCATCATTTACATATTATTATTATTAAGTCAATAAAAATAATAAAGTAAATAATTAACAGAATAATAACAATATTTCATAATCTAATTATGATATAAGAAGCATCAAATTTTGATTTCACTCATGAATTTCAATTTGTGACATGGCCTCAGTGAATTATATTTTCACTGAATGTTCTTTACATGTAGGATGACTTTAAATTAAATCTTAAATTTGTGCTCTCACACTGATATCACACCATTTACTCTGACTTTGACCATTTACTCTGACTTGTCTCAGACTCGACCACGCTCAAGTGAATGGATGGCACATGTCAGTGACTCCCTAACTGCCAGGTGGTCAATTCTGAGTTCTGGGCGCCATTGACTGTGACCGTGCTGGGTGAACGAGTGTGAGACCTCCGGTCGAACATTACAAGACAAGAGCTTGTCGACTTGGGCGAGTGTGAGGGGTTGGTTCCATTGTCCTGGTGCTCAAATTCAGGTGAGTAGATTAGAGCACCTGTGGGACTCTTTAATAAGTGTGGAGTGGGACAGGGTAAGACCTGTCAGAGTTGATCAGTGCGGTGAAGAGGTCTGGGTGAGTTGACGGTAGCTGCAAAGCACATTCAGAGGCAGAGGTTTCCCTCGATGCCCTCGGGCTAGGGGGGAGTAGGGGGATGGTTTCACCCGAAAGCTTCTGACAGCATGTCACGAACTCAAGTTGCACAGCACTCCAATGTACTTCGGCGTGTTTATATTTGTTGCTGAGTTGTTGTGGGCTTTTTCCCCTCTGTTCCCGTGAATGAAAACATCTTGCTGTCACGGACATCAGAGAAAAGTGTTGTGAGGCCGGTCGGCGGTCTGACATGCTTCAAACACCAGCGCAGCCTGAGACAAGGTTAGAAAAAATGTCTACCTGAACTGAAGAGTCACTTTCGGTTCAATGCTGCTGGTGTTTGGATATGATTGTAAGAGGGGTCTCTTGCCACTTTTATTGAAAGGACAGAAAGAACCAGATGGGGAACTGGCATGAGCTAGACTTGAACCTGCTTTGTCTAAGCATCTAAGCTCTATGTATCCAAGCATACGTGGTATCCAGAAGTCTGTGGCTCTGACTATCCAAAAAATGTAAAACATCACACTGCTGTCTGAGCTGATGATGTAGTGCACAGTGATCCAACATGTGGCGCAGATGTGTTTTCGGTAACCCAATTTGATTCCCGGCTCAAGGTCCTTAACCAGTCCCATATCCCTCTCTCAACCCTATGCTTTCATGTCTTGTCCTTAACCACTCTGTCAAATACAAGCAAAAATGCGCAAAACAATCCTTCATATGATGATTTTTAAATCTAGAAAAACCAGGTTAGGGATAAGGGAAGTCCAGTTGGAGTTGTATTCCTGATAACTCTACTGTACCCCTTCAATAGAGAGTGACCCATCATGGGAGCTTCGGTCAACAACGCAATCCAACAGATCGCATTTATTACCCCAAATCTCTCCCAGCCTTTGTTTGCATCACATCGCAAAAAAAAGCCCTGTTTTGTGTTTTCGGATTCCATAAGTGGGAGTTTGTGACAGCACGTATTCCAGGCCGCATTGCATCCGCTCAGAGGTCTGCTCCATCTGATCCCGGACGTTAAGCTGTTTATGTTTCTCATTCAGCGGTTACACAGGCCAGCTAGTGTAAACACAGCAGTGGCTTTTTTAATTGTGCCATTGCTACTGTCGCTTCTCTGTCAAATTAACACACGCTCCCCGCCAGATTAGAATAGCCCAACCCCACACTGCTTGTCACTGGATCAGCTTAAACTTTGCACAGAGAGCGTGCAGGGGAGCGATAACACGGCCGGCTCTGTTTGCCATGATCGGGCTTTAGGAGTCTTTAGTGCCCCCTGGTCCTCTGCTTTGGTTCTCAGAGCGAGAGAGAAAAAGAGCTTGTTTGTTGTTTGAAAATGAAGGGGCATCTTATCTGTCGCTGGCGACATCAGAGCGGATGGTGCGAAACGAGATGCAAATGAGATAAACGTGGCAGAACCAGCAGATCTGAGGATGTGTTAAAGGTTTATTGTATTGACTTTATCTGTTGGTGATATCGTGGTCACATCAGGGGGAGTTTTGAAGATCACAATCCAAGCATTAAGAATGAATAGATGATCAACTAAAAATGACATTTTTCATTTGCTGAAAGAAATATGGGTGCATGGGAAATGTTTTTCTACGATGCAATTTCTATGGTGTCTATTCCAGTTGGTAGGGTGTTGCTATAGGGCATGAAATAATCATTGTTCTCATTAAAAAGCTTTTGGGTAAAAATGATCCTAAAGGTACAAATATTATGAATTTACAGTATGAACCAATCACGTTCATCCCTGACGTGATACGCTACACATGGCGTACAGCAGTTGTTGACCAGCTGCCCTTGTGTTAGCCTTCATGTTAGTGGCACACGTTTGCTGTGTAAGAGAATGCAGTCAAAACCTCTTCCTGTCTGTACACAAGCCTCTGGCATCAGGTTCAAGCATCGTGACACTTTCCGACATGCCAATCTGCAAAGCCTCTCATTAATATGCAAATCAGATCCGTATTTCCTTCCACAGGAAAAAATAATGGAAACACAAATAAGTTTCGAACAAACGCAATCCATATTTCATGCACCATGGCCTTTCGCAGAACGATCAACTGGAATTTAATTGGTTTGGACGTTGCCGTTTTAAAAATGTAAAGGTGTTGTGAGAGAGATGAAATGTAAGACACCCCCACTTTTTTACTGTTTCAACAGCACCGGTATTAACCATCACAGGATCACGGGATCTTGAGACAGACATGCGCCGGGTCGGTGACCTTTCACATTCATACGGTGGGCTCCACGTCAACAGGCGGAGGCAGAGAAGAGCCAGACGTTTTCTGACTGTCCCTTATGAATATTGTAATGACCTGCTCCGCGTCTCAATACATGGCTGAGCTTTAAGAGAGCGGGTGACATGACATAAGCATAAAGAAAATCCCATCACTGCCTGGATCTGCGGGGAAGAGGCTCGTGGTCCCTGAGCCCACTCATTAACCCTTTTCAGTCTCAGCACATCAGCTAGGATGAGGGACAGAGACGACGCTTTAATTGGTCCATGTGATATTTCGAGCGAGCCGCCTCGGGGCTCTGATGGGTGTAGAACAGCTGCTGGCTGTGACATAATGAGGGTAGATCTGACTAAGAGGAGGTGAAGCTGAAGATGATTATTAAATGAATGAGGACGACTTGTTGATTTATGAAAGAAAATGAGAGGTGTGGAATGCGCACTGATAGTTGAATAACTAGATCATTTTCTGTGACTGGTGTTTGCCTGTGAGTTGTTAACAGGTCATTGCTGTGTGGTTGCTAGTGTGATCTGGGTGGCTGCTGGGCTGTCAAATCATTAAACTGATCTACTCGGAATATCTATTTATATTCACAAAATATTAGTAAGCAAATATTTAACATGTTGAAATGAAGTGATTTGCAGTAATGGTAACCCATTCTCAAAATCTACCCTCTGCATTTAACCCATCACAATGAGTAGTGAACACATGCACACCTGGAGCAGTGGGCAGCTATCCTTGCAGCACCCGTGGAGCAATTGGGGATAAGGTGCCTTGCTCAAGGGCACCACAGTTTCCTGTCGGCAGTATGAATCGAACCCCTTTAGGTTACAAGTCCAACTTTCTAACTCATGGGGGACCAACCCTGTTCCTGGAGATCTACTGTCCTGCAGAGTTCAGCTCCAACCCCAATCAAACACACCTGAACCTGGCAATCAAACATTTCAGGGCTACCTAAAAATTAGAGTCAGGTGTGTTGAAGCTGGGTTGGAACTAAAATATGCAGGAGGGTAGATCTCAACAAACAGGGTTGGTCACCCCTGCTATAACCATTAGGCCACAACTGCGCCCATGTTTAAGAGTACCTGAAAATTACAGGCAGGTGTTCAAGCAGAGTTGCATTACACTGCAAGATATAGGTAAATCAACTATATTAATCAGGGAAGGAATTGTTCATGCTTCTTATTATTTATCATAAATGAGTTACAATTATTTAGATGGTCCCACATTCCGTTTTTGGGATCTTCTCCACTGGGTAGTACCCGATACTTTTTTTTGTATCACCTCAGTTGGGGTTCCAAGTGAGCTGAGCTGATACTAAAACGTGATGTGAGAACACTGTAGATCACTGATTGGTCTGAGAGAATTGTGACGAGCGTCATGCTAAAGGCAAGATTAGCTTTGCCTTTGTGCTTGTGCTGTCTCAAGCAAACCTGTTGTCATCTGTGCTTTGATGTAAGTTCCCAAACTACCTTTGAGCAGTGAAAAACATCCACAGGTTAAGAATCAGGAACACCATACCTGTGTTTTCCAGGCTTGCGGTTTGTGACGGCACATTCGCGATGCACAGCTCCGCCGCTTACATGCCATTTTTGCAACTTATGAGGCTCAGCAGTGCCCATCGAATTGCGCCATGGGTGTTTGCACAAAAACTGTCATGTGAGACCAAGGTATTGATAAACGCGATGTGCAAACATTTATTTGTTGTGGTCAATTTTGATTTTGTGGCATAAAGGGCAATTTATAGTCGTGCGTAAGTTCTACGCCGTAGCTACGGTGTAGGCTATCTGTAGCCTGTGCATAGCTCTGCGTAGCCTGATGTGCACCTCTCAAAAATTTTAACGGCGCGTCAGTTCTACGCAGACCGCAATTGCTGTGATTGGTCCACCAGAACCCCTCCCGTCAGGTAAAAAAAACTGCGTCATAGGTATTTCCGTTTGCGACGGTGAAAACAAAGATGAGCCAAGATGGGGAGTGATTTAACTCAAACTGCAACGAAAGTCGCTGTTTATTTACTTCCATCATTGCTGGTCATACACACCAAATTGCTGTTTCTTCTTCGTTTGTGGGTTAACTTGCCAAGCTTCTTCATCTCTGACGGTCGCGCTGCTACTGTGGTAACACACGTGGATACTGCCTACCAGCGGTTTGCGTGTGTTTGCACGTCGACGCGGAGGACGACGCAAAAGTATAAATGAAAACTGACGCGGAACCTACGCCGTCGCAGCTACGTCGTAGGACCTACACACGACTATAACGAGCCCTTAAGAAATGAATGTATGGGAATGTATAGCATTCCAATGGCGCTCTCACATGTATGATGTCACAGCATTAAGCAGTGCAAATATAACGACACGCCTATAATCCCTCCCACTCTGAAGTAATACTGATCTCGATTGAAAAGCTAACCAAGCTGAAGTGAAGTGTGCTGACACAACCCTAACCCGACCCGACCTGACCCGTGGGGTACTATACAATCAAAAAGCCCATTTGTGGCATGTTAGGGTTGGTAAAATAAGTTGGCATGCAGTTGCAAAGGTACAAGGTACTTATAGTCACATGAATATCTGTTGGGGATCATCAGAACAAAGTGTTAGTAGATATCAAGCAGTAGGTCTACTAATACTTAAATCCAGTGGTTCTCTAACTGGTGCCCACCAGTTTTATGACATTTTATAAAATACATAAATTCTGTGTAATCAAACCTCAGAAAATATAGCTACCAACCAACAGCACACCATGCTATAATTTAATGTTTTGTTTAATTCAAATTCTAAGTTTGCATGCTATGGTGATTTTACCATAAAAGGGTTTTAGACAAAATGCAAAGTAAACACTGGGGTTATTGCTTTAATGGTAACTATTGAATGCATCTGGGAATAAATCAAATTACAGCACAATAACAGTCACAGGCTGGCATCGAGGTGTGTGCTGCTTTTTCCTTTCGGCTGCTGTGAGTTTACATTCAATAAAGAGGCATTTGAGTTTGCAGACAGTTTTTAAAGAAAACCCCTGCTTCACCGATCTGTAAAAGTAAACTTGAGCGATTTTCTCGGTTGCCGCGGCTTTCTCAACTGTGTCTCGGGCTATGACAATATAAAAGATACGCATTTGCCCGATATGGAATTCAGAACCGCGTGGAGAAATAAAATAGAGCGCAGACAGGGGAAGGGGCCGCGGAGGGGCCCGCTGATGAATCAGAATGTAAATGAAACAGGTGAGGTGAGGAAGGCACGGCGTGAGGACGCTGTAAGAGCGTCTCCTTTCCCCACCATCTGCCTCTCTTCAAACTTCCAGAAACATCCATCCAGAACAGACAACATATTCCCCTCATCAGTGAAGCAGTGACAACCTACTGTCACAGTATAGCTGAGAGAGAAAGAGAGAGAGAGAGGCAAATTAGAGACGCCCACTGAGATGTTGTAAATGGGAAATTGAGGGGAAAGTTTGAGCTCCGGATGTGAAAAATTTACACAGACAGACACACCGGCTTTACAGACAGGGGACAAATATTTGATAGCCATCCTGTCACTAGTTTTTAACAGAGCAGATGAAATCAAGTTGACAGCCACAGACACACACACACACATACAATGAAACAATGGACAGGCACCTACACTTGCAATTTTGGTAGCTTTTTTCTTTTAAAAGAAGTCAGACTGTGAGGTTTGAGTGACATCGGCGCTAACCTTCCAGGTTACACTAACAGACATCAAGGCACCAATCAAGGCTGCCAAAGAGGGCCTGTCTGCCCGAGTTTGGACGGGAGCTTTCCGCTCGGCCGTCTCCCACTGACAAGCACCTTAAAGAGGCCTGTCAGTTCAACATGAATTGCGGTGACCCCCAGGGCCTCATCCAAGAAATTCAAAAATTAATGTAAATGTACTTGAGGGGCGAGCCATTCTTCTGTGAAGCATCGCCAAAAAATGAAATATTCAAAGGTGAGAGTTAATACCTAGAAACGGGGCAGCGGTACATGGTGGACGGATCTCCACGCTTTCTTCTGGGAAATTTTTAGCTGAATATATTTTAGCCTCTTCTGATTTGAGAGACAATTTCTAGTTGTTGAATTATTCAGATGGTGAGCGTTTCAAAATGATATGGTTCTTTATCTGAGCAGGAGTGTAATAGGTCGTCATGTGGCGCTTTGGGACTCGGTGCTACAGTACTGATTCATTTCTGATTCATAATTTTAGTGGGCCTTTTGGTAGGTTTAGTAGGTTTTTCACTTCACTGAATGACTTATAACCAGTGTGATGCTATAAAGATCCCTAATCACTCTAGACCAGTGGTTTTTAACTGGTTTTACATCTGGATCCAGATTACATTGTACATCGAGTGTTGACCTTAAATGAAACTTTGAAATTATAATCAGTACCATGTACTGCATGGGTCCATTAATATGCAAAATTATCAACATGGCATAGGCTGAGCTGAAAAATGAACCATTTCGGTTTCCCAGACAGCAGATGACTCCTTGCCGGATCTGCACCGAATCCGCATCAAAGTCAGCAGCTCATGGTGCGGATTCATTTCAGATCCTGCCCGGAGTCGTCTACTGTCTGACTCTTAATTTTAATGGATTCATGATCTCAAAACTGCCCTAAATATGATTAGCACAACACAGTTTGCTTTTACCAAGCAACAAATAATTTGAGTTCAAGTACCATAAAATACCAAAACGCATTTTTACGCTGTGCTTTATTTTGGAGTATTATTTATAATGTTCATGGCCAGCAAAATACAACGACCTTATCTTACAGGAATTTGTAAATATTTTACAAGTTGTGTAATTCACATAAATTCATACAAAATGAATCATACAAAAATATACAAATAATAATAATAATAATAATAATGATACCCTAACCCTGCCCCCTACACCCAGCATCACAGGGGCAAAAGCAAATATTATAAAAACTTTGGTCATATGAATTTAGATTAATTAACCACCTTGAAAATACTGATTTGTTGGTTCAACTTAAAAAAGTCTTCGTTCAACTTTTAATATTAATTTTTAATTCAAAATATTAGTTGACACAACAATTTTAACAACTTTTTGGAGTATATAATATTTTTTAATTGAATGAACTGAAAATTTAAAAGCCAACCAAGTAACTTACTTTTTTAAGTTGAACCAACAAATCTTTTTTACAGTACTTTTACAGTTTTGCATTAACTCTTTTCCTACCATTGACAAGTTATCTCGGCAATTAAGAAAAAACATTTGCATAAAAAAGTGTTGAATTTTTATGTTAATCTGCAATACCGGAATTATCCACTAGATAGATAGATCCACTTACCCAATTTATGAAAAAACCAAAAGCGTTATTTATTAATTTTAAACTCTTTGTATGTTTTGATAATCATTCTGAACTTGATCTCTAACAAAATTCCTTCACAAAAATGCAATTATTTCAGCTTTTTGCTAAATTTTTTTTTTTAAAGAAACATACCCATATTTAAGAGTTTATAAACAGAGGAAAAATATAGATAAGATTATTTTTCCTCATTTTGTTTGTTTGCTTGTTTATTGTTTGTTTGTAAGCCGAGGGTCTGTTCTTTCATTTGATATATTTGTATGTTTATATGTTTTTAGAAGAAAAATTTCCTGTGAGGCATTTTGTGAAAATCAGTAAAAATGCTGGCGGGCAACTTTTTAAAAAATGGCTGGCGGGGAATGAGTTAATCACCTGTTTTCAGATCAGACCACTGACACATTTACTGAATAAATTACAAATAAAACTCTAATAAGTCTAATTAAACACCAACATCTGGAGAATTCGCTACAGTAAAGCTGTTGTACAAAATATGACCAAATATGAAGTAGGTTCTGATCAGGATGTAGTTTACTGCATATATTTGTTTTATTGATTCCACACCGTCAACTGACCCAGTTCCAATTTTCTTTATACAGACTTCACCAACTTTCGTATGAGCAGTGCTGTCTTTTAATCTTGTCAAACGAAGCAGCTCGTACACACGTCTCATCTTCCAGGGTGGGCTGAAGCTGTCCCGTGGTTTTCAACATCTCAGCTCTACGTACGGATGAATAAAACAAGATATTAATGAATTTTGGATGAAAGCTTCACAGAGGGGGCCTGTGTGGCTCATTAGCAACTATATTATTGATCACAGGATTCCTCTGCGTTTGGAAACGCAACACTCTTCAAAAATGCAAATATCCGGTAAATTGAGTAATGCCCTCTAACTGAACATATTATAAACAAATCAGGATCACCAGTCGACACAGAGATCTATGTGATTAATGCTGAGAGGATTGTCACACTTGATTAATGCATCAGAATTACAGGTCATGCAAAATACAACAGCGACAGAGAGGCAGGTTTCCTCTCCTGTGATGTTTTCTGTTGCTTTGCATTGGATCGTGGGATGTCAAATGGAGATTGTTTTAAAGTTCAAAGACTTTATTCATTATCAAAGCCAATTGCTTTAAGAGGTTTTATTAATGTGTATCACGATTTAGAGGCACTGATGACCTTATCCTAGTGTTGATGCCCTTATACCCATCTAAAAATGTTTCTTTCTTCAATTTCTATAAAAAATATGGATATAAATCTGACTGTATTTCTTCACTGGAATACAAAATATGCATTTTTGAAGCATACCCTGGCTATCTATCAAGCTCATAATTGAAAAATTTCCAAAACTGAATTAATATAAATACTAATACTTTTTTAAAATTCTCTCACGAAAGAAGTTAGTAAGCGATGTTCAACATTATATATTTGAACAAGTTTAAAAAGTCAATCATCTGTTTTATGCATACTAAATACATGTTTATCAGCTGATGGGGAGCATTGAGGAATAAAAATAAAGACTTTTAGGTCTCATGCTGCCAGTGTTTTAAACAGGCACAATGATTTTCAGCATGTTACAATAAAATACACTTCCACACACACTCAGAAGTTTACTTTTTGACCAAACCACACGAGCACATTGAAATGATCTGTAATAAAACAACACGTTTAATGCTTAAACTTTAGAGAAACATTAAACAACATATTTATGCTTATTGTGTATGATAGTGAATATGCGTTGTTCTCTCACTCTGTCTCTCGCAGTGCATTAATCCTCGTGTTCATTCATATAAACTTCAGAGAAACATATTAAACAACATAATTGTATTGATGAAAGTGAACCGTCGCGTTGCTGTAACGTATGCTTTAAATGATGCGAGTGAAAAGTGAATCCATGTGTAAAAGGTGTTTATTTGTAAAATCCCAATAAAGGGCCAGCAACCAAATCCAAACAGGGTAAATCCAATACACGTAATCCAAATAACAGGCGAGAGGTCAAGGCAGGCAGAGTCACATTCATAAATCCAAACAAACAGGCGAAAGATCAAGGCAGGCGGCAAACAGGCAATAAATCCAATAAAACAGGCGTGGGTCAAAAACAGGCAGATACAGAGTAGCAGAAACAGATAAACAGGTAACAGATCAAACAGGTAACGGGCTGGGCATACGAATGTAATATACAGCGGGGAACAGGTGTACAGGAAGTGACTTATATACAGAAACAAACAGGAAGTGTGAAGCGTGACATGGCATGATGAGTTTCAAAATAAAAGTCCAAACAGAGCAGAGAATCAAAATACAAGTACAAATAACAAAAATACACAAAATACAAGACAAAACCTTACAGAACCCCCCCTCTAAAGGGCGACTCCCGGAGCCCAACATACAACTAATAAAGTCCAAATAGAGGGTGGGCGGGCGGGCCAGGACCTCTTGGCAATGGCAGAACCGTTCATAAGAGGTCCTGGTTCGTAAGGCCAGGATGGTCCAGGGTCATGGGGCCAGCATGGTCCCGGATCATGAGGCAGATGTGGGCCTGGGTCATGGGGCAGGTGTGGGCCTAGGTCATGGGGCAGATGCGGGCCTGGGTCATGGGGCAGGCTAGGACCTGGGTCATGGGGCAGGCTAGGACCTGGGTCATGGGGCAGGCTTGGACCTGGGTCATGGGGCAGGCTTGGACCTGGGTCATGGGGCAGGCTTGGACCTGGGTCATGGGGCAGGCTTGGACCTGGGTCATGGGGCAGGCTTGGACCTGGGTCATGGGGCAGGCTTGGACCTATGTCATGGGGCAGGAATAGACCTGGAACACAAGGAGAGGAAGGGTCCGAGCACACTTCGGCCTCCGCCTTGGTGTCCTCTGCCTCCTCCCTGTGTCCGGGTACTACCCCCCCAAAAAAAAACTTGGGAAAGCTTACCCTGTCCAAGGTGGCGATGTCCCAGATGGTGAACCAGATGAGTCCTTAGAGCCAGGTGAATCGGATGAATTGGACGGGACCGGTGAATCAGGCAGGACAGACAAATCCGATGAGTCAGGCAGATCAGATGAATCGAGCCGATCAGATGAGTCGAGCAGATCAGATGAATCGGGCAGATCAGATGAGTCGGGCAGATCAGATGAATCGGGCAGATAAGATGAATCGGGCAGATCAGATGAGTCGGGCAGATCAGATGAGTCGGGCAGATCAGATGAGTCGGGCAGATCAGATGAATCATAGGAGTCGATTGAATCAGAGCAGTCGGATGAATCAGATGAATCGAATGAATCGAATGAATCGAATGAGCCGGATGAATCGAATGAGTCGGATGAGTCGGATGAATCGGATGAGTCGGATGAATCTGGCAGATTAGATGAGTCCAGGGGTTCGGGTTCAGGGCCTTGAGAAACATGGGAAATACCAGAGCAAACGGCAGACAAAACGCACCACAGGGCTTTGGCAAATTCTGAGAGTCTATAGTCCAGGAGACATACCTCAGCGGAAGATTCAGGCATGGCGGCCATCTTCACGGCAGGTGCAGGGTGAATAATAGCTCTCCTAAGTGCAGGTGTGGTGGTGACGATGGCCCTCTGAATAACAGGTGCAGGAATGGTGATAGCTCTCTCGATAACAGGTGCAGGTGCAGACACAGACAGGATGGCAGCCATTTTGGGAACAGGCAGGATGGCGGCCATTTTGTGATCAGGCATGGTATTTGCAGACTTGGGCAGAACGGGCAGATCATGGCTAGGTATGTTATGTGTGCTCACCGGAGGTGTATCCCCAACACCCACAGTGAACGGTGAACCACATAACAACAGTGCAAAGTCAATATATTCCTCCAGTGACCATACATCCATATCCCGTGGCATAAGTAAACGCAAATGTTCATCCAGGGCATTATAAAACAGATTTTTGAGCGTGGTATCGTCAAAATGTACCTGATGGCTTAAGTCCAAAAAATCCTGAACGTAATCCTCAATGGTGCGGTGGTTCTGACGAAGTGCAAGCAGGGTGTAGACGGGTTTCATATTGCTGGTGGGAGATTACTTACCTTCGCTGGATTCCGGTGTGGGCTGTATATTCTGTAACGTATGCTTTAAATGATGCGAGTGAAAAGTGAATCCATGTGTAAAAGGTGTTTATTTGTAAAATCCCAATAAAGGGCCAGCAACCAAATCCAAACAGGGTAAATCCAATACACGTAATCCAAATAACAGGCGAGAGGTCAAGGCAGGCAGAGTCACATTCATAAATCCAAACAAACAGGCGAAAGATCAAACCAGGCGGCCAACAGGCAATAAATCCAATAAAACAGGCGTGGGTCAAAAACAGGCAGATACAGAGTAGCAGAAACAGATAAACAGGTAACAGATCAAACAGGTAACGGGCTGGGCATACGAATGTAATATACAACGGGGAACAGGTGTACAGGAAGTGACTTATATACAGAAACAAACAGGAAGTGTGAAGCGTGACATGGCATGATGAGTTTCAAAATAAAAGTCCAAACAGAGCAGACAATCAAAATACAAGTACAAATAACAAAAATACACAAAATACAAGAAAATACAAGACAAAACCTTACAGTTGCTCTCTCTCTCTCTCTCTCTCTCTCTCGTTCTCTCTCTCTCTCTCTCTTGCACTAAGGTAAGGTTAATCCTCATCTTCAACCTCTAGAAAGACCATTAAAACTACAAGTTATAAGATTGTAGGCTACTGTTTGTGGGAATACAAACACGTCGTGCTGTCAGTCATTCTTTCTCTGTCTCTCGCACTCGTGAGGCCGCGTCATGGTTGGATAGCGCAGATGAAGGGGCGGTATCATTATAATAATATCCCCTTACTGCGTCATGGGGGGAGCAAATCCGAATGACCAATATATTCACATGCTTACAGAGAGAGCCTAAACAAAACAAAGTTACAGGGTTGCTATTTTTTATGTTTTCTGATTTGGTAGAAGCACTGGGGACACGAGCATAGCACTTAAACATGGAAAAAGTCAGATTTTTATGGAATGTCCCCTTTAAGACATTTGACAAGTCAGGTGTGCGTTAATTGAAAAATGCCTGTGGAACATTTCTCAACCAATCAAAATAAAGCATTCAACAGTTTTGTGGTATAATATAAGAGTTGTAGTTATTTTAAGTGTTTCCGAATGATGTCGGAGCTCTCCAAGAATTTTGACGTCACATTATTTATAAATATTGGGGAAGTGTGCATGTATGTAACTATGGTATGTAAGGGATAATGTAGAGGCAGCCGGTAGTTATCGGGAAATAAGCCCCGACAGTGTGATCAGGACCCGACGCGAAGCGGAGGGTCTTGTATCACACTGTAAGACAATTTCCTGAATAAATATAGCACCTCCCCAAAGGATACTGCATGGGGGCAAAGTGAGTGCTCGGGAAAGCAACTCTCTACGATTCACAGTGGACTTCCCACTGAGAAACATTTGGGTTTCAAAGACACATCTTTAGGGTGTCATACATTTGTATTCTTATTGTCTCAAAGCAAACTGTATATGAAATACTACATGCACAAAGAATCTAAAATCTGTATCTTATTTGTTTTTCATTGAAATATCTCATTGCAAGTGGTTACAATGGTCTCACCCATATAACAACAGAATACAATGTTAAAGTATATGTGAAACTTCATTCAATGTTAATAGACACCTCCCATTCCAAGCATAAACCAATCACCCACTGTATACAGATTAAGGACAGCCCTTAGTTCTACAACAACCAATCAGTACCAAATTCCTATATGCTTTGTTCTCTGGTTATTTAAGGAGATGTGTAGAAGATTTAGGCGGGACTTTCAATATCTAGAAATGCACCCCCATGATGCTGTATCTTTGATATAGCATCATGTATTTTTATTTTATTTGGAGGAATCTGTAACCAGATCTTCATCTCCTTACCAGGTATGCAATGGTTTTTCGTTTGTTTCGTATTTGAATTGGAATGTAAATTGGCTTCTGAATTATGTTTTTCCTTACCTGGTTAATAAATTGTTATGTTTGATTTTATTCTGTGTTGCTCAGTAAATGTTGACACTGCAAGTAATACCGTTGTATCCGTAGTTACCGTAAGGACAGAAATCAGGCTAGGATCGGCCCAAATCCCAGTTAGATAGTGAATAATACATCAGCTGAGGATTTGTGAGATACGACTAGCAAATTGGCGTTAGTTTAAGTGTACTTAGAAGCGTGGAGGCTGTGTTTCCGTTTAGAGTAACATCTCTGATTACTCTAAATAGGGTAAGTCTCAACCTCTGTTTATTTCAATATTATTCTATTCATTCATTGTGATTAGAAATAATTATTGTAATAATTAAGTGTCACCTCTAAGGGGACTAAATAAAGTATGTTTAAAGTTGAGCACGCAGAGAGCGGCCGCTTAAGCGTATAGTCCAACCTCTGGCAGCGACCAACACTGATTCGCTTATGACCGTTGACCAGTATATTAATTATGAGGCCCGTACTAGGATCATGTGCGACTATGAGAACCGAATGAATGAGTGTAATACCAGAGCTTTATCAGAATAAATAAACAAACATCCATCTAAATTCTGTAAGTTTTAAAAGTAATAATCAATCCAATTTGTAATATAATATAAACTAAATCTTTATCTTTGGAGTCAGATAAGAGATAATAATACAAAATTACATAAATGCCAAAATGTCACCTGCAAGCGCCGGAAAAGACCGAACGCGCTATTACCCTTCGTTTGGATTCCGTCGTTGGGCCAAACGTATGGATGGGGTCATATTTGGACCCCTTACAACACTGAAGGGGCTTATTTTCCGATAACTACCGGCTGACTCTACATTATCCCGCTTATTACACGGCTACTTGTCACATAAGAAAAAAACGGACATGAATATGAATTTGAAACATTTTATTGGCATATTTGTTTTTAATTAACATTTTATCCTTCCGTGAAACTTTGCACAGATGCATAAAATGATCGTAATACCTTATTAAGATCCTCTGCTTCATACTTGTCTTTCACTATTTTTTTATCTTTTAGCCAGTCTTTGAGAAGTTTTAATGCCCATTCTGTATTTTTTTGTGTGTTGGCTTCGTGGCTGTCATGCTCTATTTTGTCAAGTTCAGTCTCAGAAAAGCTCTCTGTGTCTTGTCGTGGTTGTCCAGTGTTTGTCACAAGATGGCGCCAAACAGTAATCTTTATTGATCTTTATTGGCGTGGAGCGATTTTACTCATACAAGTAGTACCGGCTATGCTTTATTACTTTGGAGCGGTTATTATTTGAAAAGAATGAACCTGCAAATGTCTCAACTGACCAATCAGAATCAAGCATTCCAGAGAGCCGTGTAATAAATACGGATAAATACATTTGGTCGCAGGATGCATGAAAACCCAAAAAATGTGGAACAACATGAGGGTAAATTAATATGCCAAAAATCTTCTTTTTGGGTGAACAGTGCAGTTAAGGCAAACTATATATCACACAGATGAAACTCACAGAGTTGGATAATTTGAATGACCAATGTAGCAGCAGTATGGTGGTTTGTGTAAACCTCTTTGTGGATTGTGTCATGTGAGTGTATATCACCCCTCACACAATGCCAGCTTGAGACGGTGATGAATACTGTATAAATGGAGGACTCGCATTCACTATAAACACGAATCTCCTGAGAGATTTCACCCCATCAATAAGCCCCTGTTCTCTACCCCTTCTGATGAGTAAAAAGCACGTAGCCTCAGGCAAGGCAGAGAAATATCACCATAAGCCCCCAGATACAGAAAAACACATTTACTTTGTCATTTTTTGGGGAGCTTGAGTATTCATGACACACAATGCTTCTCTCATGATGGCTCAAACCAGCGAATCCTTTAGTTCTTGCTAATGTGAATCAGTCTGATGTCTTTATAATAGAAGGGGAACGTTGACAGTAATTATGGGATATCTTTTTTTTGGAGAATATAATGCATTTTGATCATAAAAAACTAAAGGGGTTTGTTTTATAAAGCACTGAATTATAAATTAATTGGTCTTTTTTGATTTTATATATATATATATTTGTGTTTTGTTTTAAATAAATACAAACCGGAAGTTAGGCTCAGGCGGTTAACCACAAGAATGCGTGTGCGTCCGATGAATGTCAAAATGACTCCCAATCACATAGATCCGTGAAGGTGACTAAAAACGCTATACAGTATTATGCATTTCAGGTTAGTTTCCGTTGTTACACAATGTCTAAACAAACTTGCACTTTTAAGCCCATTTTCAAAACGTTTACATTTAGGCTCCCTGAATGCCATTGCTGTGTAAATGAGTGGCTAAACACATTAAAGGTTTAAGTTTTTAGTTGAAAACAGTATCGTGTAAACAATCCCTCAGGATGCATCAGGTGTTATAAACTAGTAAACAATAGTTTTTCACATCATTTAAAAAATACACTGTGGAAACTTTAAGCAAGATCTCTTGGCAGAAATGCAATATTATATGCATGAATTATATGTTTAGTGGTGTATAAAGACCTTACATAATTAACTGTTTTGTTTTTAATGCACTAGAATGAACCATTTTTTATCAACATACACAGTGGGTCCCCTTTTTACACTGCCATGTTTCTACAGTAGCCCTAAATGAACAAACTTCTTAATAGAGCACGTTTTGTCACTACAAAGACGACAACATGTTTGTTCTGTGGTAGCTACCATATAATACTTTTACATTTGTTTATAAAGTGTTATAATGTAAACAATGTTAAAATATTAGTGGTGTAACGATACATTGTGCAATGTGCTTGCTACAAATTATGGTAAAATGCTGCTACATGCAAAACCAGAGGGTGCTCTCGTGCAGAAACTCAATATGCGCCACAGAAGAAGAACCATTTACACAGACAGCTCCAAGAAATAGCTATAAGAATAATTATATATCTGTTCTTTAAAACTTTTCAGTTTTTTTCATGATAATAAAGAATGTATAATAATTATGTTAATAATAATGATTATGACGAGTGCTGCTTTTTCAAATGCATGCTATAAATGTGAGGAATGGTTGAGAACGAACACGAGTGCAGAAAATGTGGAAAACACAAAATACTTTGTTTTTAACAACACAAGAAAACAAAAACCCACGATGGGGCAAAACTAACATAGAACAGGATAACAGAACACTGACAAGACTAGACTATGCTATATATATAAACAACAAACAGTAAACTGGACTACACTAAACTAACACTTAAACAATGAACTTGACTTTACTGGATGAATGACTGGAACACGACTGGAACAAATAAGAACGAACGTAGACAGAACAAAGAGCACAAGGACTTTAAATAGGGAGAACTAATGAGGGGTACAGATGACAATGATTAATCAATAAAGACAAGAGGATACAAGGGAGCGGGGTAAAAGTGACGAGACACGGGAAAAGCGTGGTCTAATAACACAATACTGAGACCACGCTTTCCCAAACAAAACATTGTACTGTCAGAACCCTGCCATACTGAACTAGATATTAATACTAAACAAGACTCTGGCAGGATCCTGACAATAAACGACTTAAACTCACAGTGATTTCAGATTGATAAGGACTTACTACTGACCTGAAGTTCTGAGCTGTAGTTCATGAAAGAGCTGTGCATAATATCACATTTGCGATTTAGAAACTATATCGGAAAGGCATTATTAATGTGTATCACGATTTATCGTTACACCCCTATAAAATATACAACTTTTAAATTAAGTAAAGTTCTAAAGTTCTTTTCTTCTAAATGTTGGTAAATATAGGTTTTAAATAGGCTGATACAGTCAATGTTATAGTGTCAGTTAGTGGCTTGATTTTTTTTACATTGCTGATAGAGATGTATTTGAAAGACCAACAGCACTAACAATGGTCTTGTATCACATTCCAATGTTTTATATCCCCTATTAAAGTTGGTTGTTTAAGCAAGCAAACTCAACTCTAGTTATAGCACGTGTGTTTTTGTTTTTTTCTAGGTGGCTATTTTGTTTTTCTCAAGAACAGCTTGCCATGAAAAATTTAGCGGTTGTTAAGTGACTAATGCATTTTTTCAGTCTCGAATGAGAGTGATAAAAAATTAACAATGGAAATAATTAATTTTGATCACAGGCCAAAGATCTAAAAACTTGTGTTGTGCTGAATTACTTACGTATTTATGCGGATGCGAATTCCTCAGTCGCCGACACCCAAAATAACGTAAGTGCGTGTTCTATAAATTCCTGAAGACTTTTAACTTATGTTCCTACATGTACTGTAGCGGTTACCACATGCTCCCCTGCACAGAGCGACGTTGAAAATTTAATTGTTTTTATTTTCAATTCAGCCTAGACATTTAATATGCATATTACCAGAGGTAAACAAGCATTCCTAGCAGTGTTTCATTTTGTAACTATTAATGTTTACCTTATTTCTGCCATGTCTCAGTGACACACTAACATGCTGCTTGTGTTCTCCCCTGGCTGCTTGAGTTGGCAGTACTCTTTGCTTAATTGTTATTTTCTATAGCTCATTTCGTGTGATGTCATTGAGGTGAACATTTATGGAATGACTATTTACTTTACCTACTGTTTAATTTGGCAAAAAAAAAAAAACTAAATAAACAAACTCTAAAAGCAGAAAAAAAGTATATTTTATCAATGACACTTTTAAAGTCACTCATCAAGGAATAGTGCTCTGGACAGGCTATACATGTACATACTTTTAGCATTAGCTGAGTAGCTAAGCATCAAGATCATATATCCCAAAACACTGAGACTTCATCTCAGTCTCAATCTCGACCTCGTCCAATGCATCTTGACAACAAATGGATATAAGCAAGAGAATATGTTTCTCCTCACCCCACGCGTATTACTAATACATATTCTGTTGGTTGCATCGCATAAATACTTTAATAGACCTCCATTTGTATCTTGCAGCAAACATTTCGAGAGATATGAAATATATATTGTCGTTTGTAATGGCCCTGCGTGTCACGGTCTGCGGGGACGGCATTGTTCAGCGTAAGACAGAGTAAATTGAAATGGTTTCTGTGGGGACTTGTCTGGGTACAAAGAAAATACATTTCATCTGACACTGTCGCTGTAATTATCCTCTCCTATTATCTTTTATAGAACAGCAAATGAGTTCGGACCGCTATGAACGTGTCACTATGTTAACTGAGGCAAGAACTGCATCTTTTCCCCCCGAGATCAGATTTTCTGAAAAGCAGGTGAGGTCTTACGGGGAGGACAGGCGTGTTTGTGTGCAACTTGTGATAGAAGCCTGTAAAATTCCTGTCCTCATCCAAAAAGCCCTGAGGTAAAAACATGGCATGTCACAGGATGTCTTGAAACCAACAAATGGATTACAACTTTACCACAAGACTGGCTGTTTTAGCAAGCATGTCTTACATTTCTTGTACAACTTGAAACTAGATTCCATGGTTGCTTGTGAAACATCTGCTCGGCTTGTCGCAGCTTTAGAAACAAAAGCAAACAGATTAAGGGCGAAGTATGGTCCATTTTTTACATGTACGTGAGGGGCCGTACAGCGTGCATGACGCAATTGTTGTCATCAGAAGAGCGAGCGTACTTTACACCATCAACATTTTTAAACCCTGTGTAAGGGAAGGTCGCACATGCGCCTAAAGGAAAATGTACCATATTTTCCGGACTATAAGGGGGCGTGCACACCAACGCTTTTACGCCCGCGGCCGGCGCATGTTTTCAAATGTTTCCAGTGGAAGCTCTGCGTTTTTCAAATAAGCCAGCAGCTAGCAGGTTTTTTCCGCGCTGAAAACCGGCGCTCTGCGTTTTTTTCGCGCTCGACGCTGAACATCCAGAGTTGAAAGAGATTCAACTTTGGGAGAAAAGCTCCGCTCGTAAATGTCAGTTCTCACACGGTCATCCAATCACAGTGGAGGAGAGGCGGGACATAGCAACCAACCGGCTCACAGCTGAAGTATCAGAGCTACCAAAGCAGTCAGCTGAAAAACAGCTGGCATTCGGCGTCCTCAAGGCGTTTTCAGCCACATTTAAAAGTTTTGGTGTGTCCAGCCCCTTAGTCACTCTGGAGTATTAGTCACATCAGTCAGTATATATATATATAACAGGGTTCTTGCAGGTTTCAACAAGTTAAATTTAAGACCAACACGACACATAGCCCTTTAGGAAGAAACTTCTGAAAATTGAAGCCCAAAAAGCTCGGCCTTCAACGTGATTCATGGAGACTTCAGTTAGTTCCTAGTGAGCCATTGAAAAACATTGAGTTAGAGGCAAAGAGCTGTGATTTTTCTTTATTAGTAGTCAAGAAATGCATTTATTTACAATATTTATATCTCACACTAATATGTGTAAGTGGGTGATTCTCACGAAACCATTGAAACACCACGGCAGTAATGATTTTAGCTTTAAAATGTGTAATATAGTAACATTAAAAAGCATCAGAATTAACACAATACTGTGTTCCACCTGGCACAATGTGTGATTTCAACATCATAAATTTGATCTCATTTTCTGCTGAAATTCTCATTACAGCAATGTGTCCGGCTGTGTTTGAACATGCGTTATGTTTTAATTTAATCAAATTAACACAAAAATATTAAGAAAAAAAATAAATGGATGTTTTGCTAGACTACTTTAGATGACAGAAAAATATTTACCAAATATTCATGTATAATAATAATGAAGAAAAATTAGGAAAATGATGTGTCCATGCCTGATGTTCTCATCCTCCGCAACACTTTTTGAGAACAGTTTAAGCACACATACAGAATTTTAATAAAGTTTGATTTTGAGTGACCAAGCACATGGACCAGTTACTTCAAGATGGCTACCAGGTAAGATCATTTTTTACAGTTAATTTGAAATATTGTCTTGTCAGAATGCTTACACGACATTTTGATTATCATTACCGCAACAGATGCTTATTAAATGTTAATTTAATTAATAGAAGCATAATACTTTGATTTTAAATGCAGTTGCAGAATCTCCAAATTATGTTCTTTCAGGTTTGTCATGTCATTTTGAAAATATGTCAGTGTTGATGTTTTCTGACTGTTGCAGTAATGAGATTTTTTAGGACTCATTTTTTATATTATGTTACAAAAAGTGTTAAATGATAAGTAAAAGTTTTTAAATTAATGTTCCCATTTACTCCAGACTTTGTTTTTCAATGTCTGGTGGGAAAAAAAGTAAATTTAAGCAATTTTTACATTTTTATGCTTGACATTTTTTAAACCAAGTTTTCGCGAGAATCACCCAAGTAGTATTTTTATAAAATTCTATCAACAATGTTTTTTGGCAAATAAAATCCACTATTATGAGATCAGTTAGTATGGTCAGCTGCTGGTTTGTGCCCAGTTTTACACTTTAAAGCTTTAAAATGCATCACACTGTGTAGTACGTAAGCTTATGGGGTGGTTTCCCAGACAGGGATTAGACTAGTTCTAGACTAAAATAAATGTAAGATCTGTCCAAACTGAAAACAACTTGCACCGACATATCTTAAAATACATCAAAATGCACACAAGTAATTTATAAATTTTTTAGTAAGGCATGTTTGTTAAAACTAGTTATATTTCAAAATTAAACTAAGGCCTAGTCCTGTCTTAAACTAATCCCTGTTCGGGAAACCACCCCATAATGTTAATGCATGTTTATAATGTACAACTGACTGTGTCCCGTGTATATATCTTGTGCCTGTTTGATTTATAAATATACAAAGAACAAAAGATCACTTTCAATTATTATTAATCTCTAAAAGCATTAATATATGCATTTTATTAATACAAGTTAATAAATTAATTTATTGCATTTAATTGAATACAGAATCACAGAGCCAAAAACCCTCCACCCATACATTTTATTTACAGCCATCATCTTTAATAGCCTCTCTAATTACACAATAACAGATGAATCTGCATTAAGAAAATGAAATTTACCATTAAAAGGCTTTTTGTGGTTTGTTAGGTTTTGCTAACGTTATACGTTTCTCAATCCGAAGGCTGTATCCCCGAAGGGTCGCATTTCTAGGCTACATACATCATAAAGACTGTCTTATTTCAGAAGATTTATTTTTAAATCTACTTTAAAATGTTGATTATTATTATCTTAGTTAATCGTAAATGATTGTAATATGCTTATGACTTGCGAATGTAATGCTCAGTTAATAAACTAGGCTTGATGACGTATGCAGCAGCCTGCCTATGCCACCTCCGGAGGCTACAGCTTTCGGATTGAGAAACGGCCTGGAGGGCTCTGATTCCCGCGCTATTCATTTAACTGTAACGCCTGAACCATTTGCGCTATCAAAAAAGTTTGAATTGTTCCTAAAAGAAGACAATTGCGCTTTTTGGAAATATATGGTATATTACGGTACTTTCTTGCTTTCCGTCGGCTGCTGTTTGTGGAGAGCTGAAGGGGGAGCGCGTTAGGTTTGAGTGCAATGCAGCAGAGAGCAATAAAGTCTAAAATATAAAACTGTGAAACACTAAAGTTGACATGCTGTTGGTGGCACGTGACTCGACGGCCCGCCTGTTTAAGTTGATTTTCAATAAAGCAGTGTTGATTTTATTTAGCTTCAGGGTCCTCTATGTTTCAGAACCTGGCAAATGCTCAGGTAAGCCACGGGCTAGTAAGTTAAATTACGTTACTCCAAAAAAGATTTTTGCTTATGCAAAACTAAATTTAAGGATTGTTTCTCGACAAACCCATAGTATACAGTCAGATCACAACACCTGAAATATGGCTTTGGCACGATTTGCGTGGATTATGACAAAGTGCGGAAGGTTTCTTTTTAGAGATACACCATCATACACTTTCTGCCACTGATTAAGTTAGTTCTTCAGCGTTTTAAATTACTATTTTATTTTCTGCGGACAACGCTTTTCGGGAATGAATGGAGGTAAGAAATTTAAGAGTTTGGTAAATTAAATTTAAGACCTAGGATAAAAATCTGGGTGTTTTTAAGACTTTTTAAGGCCTTAAAAAACTATACGTCGGACTATACGTCGCGTTTATTTAGAAAATGAGAACAGCAGGCTGAATAGGTGTCTGTACATGTTTAAGTAACATAAACAGTTATTTACACGATACACAATAGCATACAGAACATACCTTGGAGGCTGAATAGGCTAAATTAACACAACAAGCCAAATCAAGTTCAAAAAGGTCCCGAAGGTCTCATTCAACATCACTGAATCCATTGAATTACATAAATACTCTCGCGGCTGTACACTGTAATGGTTTCTCTTGGTTTATATGAAATAATTTTGAGGTAAGTCGGCCCTGACTGTAAGTTTCAGGACCCGCCCAACTATGAAAAAAGTGTGACTTATAGTCCAAAAAATACGGTAGTATGTAGCCCAAAAAATGTATCGCATTTTGTCGCATTGCCCATGCGTCGAACATTTGTGTGCACATATGAGTGAAAGAAATGATACTTTGCAAGGCTGTGCGTTCGACTGTACGTATGCTGTACGATCGCGTACACGTAAAACAACAGACTCACTGTAAAAACAATTATGAAGAAATTACAGTATTACTTGTAGCTCTTTGCCAGTAACTTACTGTAGACTGAAATGTATGTTATTAACTGGCAACAGTTTGTTTAAAGTTAAATGGACATTAAAAATTAACAAGTCTTTATCTTTACAGAATAAAACTATAAAATAACAGCCTCACGCAAAGCATTCTGGGAACCAGAATCTGAAGGGAAATAACAGAAAAAGGTTGATGAGGATTTTTGGTTGCCAGAATGGCTGTTATTTTATAGTTTTATTCTGTAAGGTCAAATATTTGTTAATGTCACAGCTCCAACATGTCAAAATCTTACTTCTGCACCATGGCTCCAACAAGGATTTGAAGGAGGCTGGAAACAGCCTTTTGAATTTTAAAGAGTGTCCAATTTATTTAAAATGCAACTACAAATCTAGATTTCTTATATAAACATGTTGTTATTGAAAAAAAAAAGAAAACAGTAATATAGTTTATCCACTACAAAGTTATCTGGACATCATTCATATGTGTTAACACTAAATCTTCCACTTGGAAAGGACTGACCCTACCCAATCTCTCTCTTAACCCCTGCGGGCTGCTGACAGACTGACAGAGGGGTGGGAGGAGGGGATTTGCACACCTGACCCCTATTTGGGAAAGGCCAAGCGATGTGTGTTCTGGGCACAGGCAATAGCACATTGCCAAGGAAGGAAGGAGGTCAGTTTTGTCACTCAGCAAGTTTACCTCCCCCTACTGTGGTCTCCGAACACACATACGTGTTCTGGCACACGTGGTCTGTGATACACACAGACACACGTACATGTTCACAAACCCGCACAAACACACACGGTTTGCCGTGGGCCTCATTACCCCCATATCTTAAACACACAGTGGCCCTGACCCCGGCAGTCAGGAATGAAAGCAGTTTGACACTGTGTCCAGCTATTATCAGCCTCTTCTACTCTTCCTGTTGTTGCTATGTTTGTCAGTACTGTCCATCTGTTTAGGGTGATAGGCTCTAGCCCCATGCGACCCTGCAGAAGACAAATGGGTTTGAAGAATCGATGAATGGATATGTGTTTGTCAGTAGGGGATGATCTTCAAACCCTGTTACTGAATCTTTGTATTATAAACAACCATAAATTGAAGAGTTAATTTTTATAGAAATATCAGCATTAAACTTTCTTTCTTTAAAACATATAGTTAGGGGTGGCACAGTGGGTAGCACTGTTGTCACACAGCAAGAAGGTCCCCAGATTGAGCCCTGGCTAGATCAGGTGGCCCTTCCAATTCTATCTCATGGCAATTTGTACGGAGTTTACGATATGGCTTATTCGTACAACCACATTTGCACATTTTTGTATGATTTGCTTTTGCCCGGTGACATTGTGGTTAGGGGCGAGGTTAGGGGTGGGGTCTGCTATTGTTTTTTTATGATAATTGTTCCTTTTTATACAATTAGCTTCATACAAATTAATACGAATTAGCCAACTCGTAAAATACGTTTCTTGTAAAATCTGTGAATGTTGCGAATTGAGCGTTGCCGCTAGAAACGCATGAGTTGAAAAATTTGAACTTTGGCGGAAAAACGCACCGCGTTAACCAATCATGAGCTTGCTCTAGTAGTGACGTTATTACAGGAAGTGAGCGGAGTCGCAGAAGCCCCTCCCATGAGGCAAATTTCTAGGTGAATGTCTCGATGACTAGAATTTCACGCACGAATGAAGCGACTGGCCTTTCTGAGAAGTTTGCATGTTCTCCCTGTGTCAGCATGGGTTTGCCCCGGGTACTCTGTGTGGATTAACTTGTGTATAGATTAACCAGTTCTCACCATGAATATAGCCATTGAATATAGCAATGGCGTTAAGAATAAACAAGCAAACAAAAACATATAGCTCACCACTGAGCATATGGTTTGTATTGCCAAAAAACAGCCCAGTCTCACAAAATTACATACCTATAGTCACATCATTTTTTGATTCTTTTTCGTGATACTGTCACAAATTTCCAAGTTTTTTTGTGATCGTATCACAAATTTCTGTTTATGTGTCATTGCCATGTCTTGTTTCTTACCATTGTTGCTTCGGTTTAGGGTTAGATTTACATAAAATTACATCCTTACTCAAACAAAACTTTAACCCTAACGCCAGGCAACAATGGTTTAAAAATCAGAAAATGAATCAGAAAAAAATAGTATAAACCAATACTTAAAGGGGTGGTTCAATAGTATTTCATGCATTCTGACTTATTAACACAGTTATAGAGTTGTTTCCTCATGCTAAATGTAGGCAAAGTGTCAAAAAAGAAGTTGGGCGTGTTACAGAGTATTTCTGTGCCAAATGCACTTCGCCAGGGTTCGTACAAGTTTGGGAAAGTTTTTTTTTCGATTACTGGTCCAGCTGACGTTTCAGGGGTTTCTATACGTATCACTTCTTTATATGGGCACTTCCCCCGGAAAACCCCGCCCACCCGTCAATCAGCGGGAGGCGCTAGAACTTGCAAACATCACATCACGCGACACAGATTTGTTTAATTTCAAAACTCAACAATGGCACGAAAGAAGAAGTGTGTTTTTGGATGTAAGGAGAAGAAAGCCAGCCTTATGGAAACAATGGATATTATTTGTTTATCCGGGGTAGCAGCTGAGTTTTCATTGTGTGTTTGATGCGCTGGATTTTCCCAACCAGGTCATGAGTTGCCTGCCGTAAGTAAGACTTCTGTCTTATGTTGGAAACAGGCGCATGCATATTATATAAATGACACGAACATGTAGTGAATTATAAGTTAAACAGTGTTGTATAGTGTTCATGACTCGTACTCGCTCCTCCCGCGGTAGTAATTCCGCCTTCTTCATTTTTTTGTACATTTTGTACACTCACACGGAAATTCGTGACAGTATCACGAAAAAGAATAAAATAATACATAACTATAGGTACATAATTTTGTGAGACTGGGTAGCAAAAAAATGTAGTACTTTTAACCCTGTTACTTTCAGCTCTTACCTTTCATGCCAAGATTACTTCAGGTTGAGATGGTACGATGTGAGTTGTTAACACCAAATTTTTCTAATATAATTCCTAAAATTCTTTGAAAAATGTACTTTCAAAATCACCTTATCGCATGAAAAAGGCGCCCGATTCATAGCATGCATCACAAACACCTGCGCAAGTACGCACACATGCACACACTCTTTCCCTGACAGGACCTCTTACATGCTCTTTCATCATTTGACAAGAATCAGATTGAGCTGGGGCTGGAAAGTATTGCTCTGATCGGACTGGGGCCACCGAGAGGTTATCTTGCACCGTGGCCAGCCCCACCACGCAATCTCCCTTCTGCTCTCTTCACAACCTTTATCTAAAGCTTCTTTGATTGGAGGCCCGAACTCAGTTTATAGGGCCGAGAGAACCAAACCGTCATCCCGGACCCGACAGGCAGCCTGCCGCTGATAAATGAGGCCGGTTGCCGTACCTTGCCGTGGCTCGGAGAGTGGTGTCTGTTCTGTTTTCTTTTCCGACACGAGCCTGTTGCATTCCGTCCAAGTCACGTGGGTGCCGTCTTTTATGTTCCGTCCCAACAAACATTACCCCAGCCCCTGCAGATCTGCCTTGACCTTGATGACAGGTCTGCAGGACAGGTACAGTATCCGATAAGATGATGAAGGTTCTATCTAGTGTCCGAAGCTCTCCGAGATTAAGACGAGAGAGCATGGCAGGGAAGATAGAAGCGCCACCCTTCGATTTGGCCTGATAATCTCTTTATCCCGCTGTGATAAGTATATATTGGATCGGTATGGTCTGACTGGAGGCTGTCTGGTGAAACACACAGGGGATGGATAACGTTACAGTTAAACACTTAGTGCCAGCTGCCAAGATGAATGCATCTAAAGGCAGAGGGAGCCAGACACATCCACTGTGATGGATATTGCACTAATGGAGGAGATGCGAGGGGGAGGGTGGTGAGGGATGCTGCTGGACCGGTAGCTAAAGGTTAATACATCTTCGAGGGAATATTGTATGGCAGGGACGGTGATCTCTTCATAACTATCCGGTCTATTTCCATTAAGCCATTTTACCCATCGGCAAAGGGAGGGAGAGAAAGCCAGAGACATCGAGGGACCTAATCGTTTTAAAAACCCTCTGTGGCAGTCAGGTTTATCACACTCCATTGAACTTTCATTTTATTTGATGAGTTAATGGAGTGGTATAATGTTAACAGTGGGAAATATGCAGCACTTTGGATCTGAATGTATTAATAAAATGGGATTAATATTCCTCCAACGGATGGGATTTCAAATGAAAATTACGTGTGATTTCAGTGCTATACAGACAATTTAAGTCCTAATATGTTATTTGTAAGAATTAATACATAAAACTGAGCTAGTTCTGTCTATCGTGATTCGTGTGTATCAAATATTCTTAAAAAATTATCATATTTTTCAGGCCCTGCAATAAGGAGGCCACTAAAGTCCTCTATAGCAGTGTTTCTCTGGGGGCCCTGAAATGGTGCCAGGGGGGCCCTGGTCTAATGACATTTTATAAAATAAATTAATTTATTAAGTTTTATTTAACAGGGTTATTAACCAACAACACTACATTGCATAATTTAATGTTTTGTTTAATTTACATTTTAAGATTTGGTATGTTTTATGTCATAAAAATTTTTTAGGGGGCTACGAATGGATGCACCATATACAAAGGGGGTCGCACACCGATAAAGTTTGAGAACCACTGCTCTATAGTAAAGTCTACTCATATATCAATAAGAATTGTAAAAAATTGGGGCAGGTAAATAAATTGTCACTTTATTTGCGTGACAGGTCATAAAAAACAAATTAAAAACCACGTATGTTGCATGCAATTCACTATAGCCTATTTTAATATTTGGGAATATATATTTTCATATTTTATTAGGGTCTTTTATAAGGTTACAATACGTAGGGCTACGTAGCAACGTAACTTACGTGATGCCCTTAAACCTTTGACCTCACGTCATGAAAGCGCCAAGCAGCTCCCGAAATAAAGGTGACGATTGAAGATGAGGTGCAGGGACATTAAGGTCTGGAATTTAGATAATTAAAAAAAAAGGTCAAGCTGCTAAATCTAATGTAGAGGTATTTAACGTGATAGTTTATCTATACAAATGCTGTGAATGTTGAAAATGTGTATCATTGTCCTACTGTATCTTGTTATTAATATGACCATGCTGGTTTGGATCAGCGTATGTTGTTGCCAGCTTACATTGCGATGTGATCTACTGGCTGTTTCCAAGCACTTTTAGGCTGAAATAAAGCCGGTTTTCACTTACATTACAATACTTAGCATGTCTATTTAATGGTCACGGGGCGAGTTGTAAAAGTAGATGCAGTGATGCGGGGCGGGCCAAGTAATTTCATAAAAGCGGGACCCGCAGGTTGGAAAAAACCGACCTGCGCATCATTATTGTGCATGTAATAAATAGAGAGCTCAGATGCAAAACCCTCTAATGCTGCATACACACCAGCTGCGGTAGAGGCATGAAGCGTGAGTGATTTCAATGTTAAGTCCAGTGTTTCCCATATATTCATTTATCTGTGGCGGGTCTGACATGTTTTCTTGTAAATTGTAATTTTTCTATTAGGCTCTTATGTTAAGGTTAATTTCACTTTATTGGCAATGAAAAATATATTATGCCTAGTCACTTTATTTCATTGGTTTTTAACACATTTGCAGTCTTTTGATGCAAAACCCTGTAAGTACATACAGAAATCTTCACTTCTAAAAAAGTCTCCACCTTCACTGTTCTTTCTGAATAAAGGTAAAGGTTTGAAAAAAATCGGTCAACATCCTAATATATTTGGTAAACCTCATATAAACGGTGAAACTCTTGCACCTTGACATATGCGTGCCATCGTTTATGCAGTTCTTTTTCGGTGCACTTTGAGGACTTTGCTAAAAAATAAGATTTAAATTTGTTATTTATTGGCAATGGTTTGTTCAAAGTTAAAGGGGCGTGTTGCAGGTTAACCACCACTGTCGATTAATTGGTACATAAATCACTCAAGATATGTACATCATTTTTAAAATGTCTCAAAAATGGTCTTAAAGAGTACTAAACCCTAATCCAACTTTTTTTAGTTACTGATCTGTAAGAATGATGGTTTATTACTGTTCATTGATTTTAGTAAGTTTTTTGACATTTGGATATAAAGTGTTTCAATACTACAATATATAGTGTAAAAACGTCTGAGTGCTGCCCTCTTCAGGTTGAACGGTGGCTACTGCAGTTGAATTTTCCTATTGGATGTTGGGTCCAAAAAATGACTCGTGACGTAAGCAGTTCAAGCTTATCACGCCCTTGTTACGATCTCACCACACACTTAGTTCATCCTCTCTATCTCTGTTGGGAACTGCCCACTTTTCTTGCATTTTTCAAATATTGCCAGTGGGTGGAGTCAGGCTCTGACCAGGGGTTTAGTTATGTTTTTGATATTAAAGTTTTTTTTTCGCAATTCAGCGATGACGTCACGTTGGGGAGAAGTGGAGAAAGACTCTGGCCAGAGCCATAGAGATAGATGAGACATTTATTGCTGTTTAATACTTACGTATATAATTTGGAAATCATATATACATCGTAGGAAATATATAATGTGTTATACTGCAAAGTTACACTGATAATTATTATTTATGATATATGTGGGGATAAATAAAACTTCGCAAATCTGCTGATTTGATCCATTCATGTCCTGACCACCAGGCTAGAGATTTTTAAACATCCTTAATCCACACTTACTAGTCTATCAAATAATATCTCAAATATATTGTTTTGTGAAATAAAAGGATGCTTTGTTATATTGTTTATGTGATTATAACGAATCACATGATCATTTTATATGCAGAAGCAGCGGTCAGCAGCTGCAGCACACTCGGATCCGACCGCATACATACTGTAATAAACAGGCGTTCGGCGGCTTTTTACATCAAATGATGTCAAAGGCTTTGCCATTTGAGGAGGAACTGCTCATTGATCACCGTATTTTTATAAATCCTGTACATGTTTGGACCTGCCGAACAGGTTGAGCACTTTTATATACTTTGTTGATCAGAGAGGCTGCACAGTTTGACCAGCGGGCTGCGGGAACCGGCCGCACATCACGCCGCCAGACGGTGTTGCTAATATAACTCGAAATGTATAACTATTATCAGATCGGCACACCGGGAAAGTCCAGACTCTTCCGATTGTCACTCCGATACTGGCTGTAAGGAAGTGAATGCGTTTCGGTCGCTGGTCGACCCCGCGAACAGATGTGACGTGTCACGTGCCTCACTCAGCTTCCAGGATTTGACATGCTGTTTGTGCTGAAGATCGCATAAAGTTACACCCATTTCAGGCAGGATCATGGACCCCCTCAAGCCAGCACGCACGAGTATGTTAATTTTTGTTTACTTTCTACACAAAGTTATGCTAACGTTATGCTATCTGGCTGTCTGCCTATCTCTCTATACTAGCCTGTCTGTCTGTCTGTTTATCTATCTATCTATCTATCTATCTATCTATCTATCTATCTATCTATCTATCTATCTATCTATCTATCTATCTATCTGCGCTATCAGAATTGTACTTTACTCGTCTCTCTATAGTCATTCTCAATGCTCTCTAGGCGGCTTTGGTAAATTCTCTCCCCAGCGTGACGTCATACAGTGCATTGTGGGGGAAAGGAGAATCATTGCAAACCGCTGTACTTTTTCGTATTATATTCTGTTTTGTGATACCCAACAACATAAAATACAATGGATAACAGTTAAAATGTTTATTATCAACAAGCAAATTGCACAAATTTGTTGAAAATGTAACCTGCAACACGCCCTTTAAATGAACATTAAACATTAACAAGTATTTATCTTTACAGAATAAAACTATAAAATAACAGCCTCATGCAAAGCATTCTGGAAACCAGAAATGCTCATCCACCTTTTTCTGTTTTTTTTTATTTTGGTTCCCAGAACACTTTGCTTGAGGCTGTTATTTTAGTTTTATTCTGTAAAGATAAAGACTTAATGTTCATTTAACTTTAAAACTGTTGCCAGTAAATAACATACATTTAAATAACAGCAAACAGATGCCAGTTATACGTACTGTAATTTCCACATAAACGTTTAACAGCATATAGTACTGAACATCATTTTAAGTCAATTTATATTATATAAACCTTTTGAAAAATTATCTAATCGAATTACACTTGCATTATTTGTCAGTATTAGTCTATACGTGTTAAAGATGACGGTCATCTCCGTGTCTTTATTTACAGGTGCAGTAATGTAATCCGTTCAGCATGCAGCGCACGCGCCATGTTCGATAAGTTTCCATGGAAGCGGGGCTCCGCTCCCAACCGAATGCAGATGCAGGCAAACATTACAGTCACTGACAAATGAACTAACAGACAGTCCTCTTTATTTATTGGCTTGTTCCCTCTAATAAGAGATATTATTCACCGAAATGCAAATGTAGTCTCAATCAATTTGCGCTGTGTCTCACATAATAAAAGCTATCCATTTCACCAGACTCCTTGCATGTATCTAACAAGGTCCTCACACTGAAACTACAGTCTTCCCGATCTGCTCGAGAGCCAGATAACGCATGCAAAGGAGAGAATTAACCAATAGTCAAATTTAATTAATGACTTTACCATATGCATCTGCTGGATAATTAAGTATTCACAGGTGAAAAGGAACGATAGTAGCGGCCTTCCTAGACAAATCAAATGAGTCGTGATAGCATCAATGGCTCGGGCCGTTTTTTCCTCCTTTTCCCCTCCGTTTCTTGCTGGTGTCCTTTGGTTATCAAATTATCAACAAAATTTGTCCACCATCCTTCACGGAGAAGTGGAAAAAACTTTAATTATGGTCCTGTCTGATGGCAGGTCATTAATAAAAGCTAGTTATCTTCATTCCGGGACTGGGGAAGGCCTTTCTCCGATTCCCCCCTTATCTCGTGAAGAAATTTGGGATTTTCCACCAGAATAATTCAAGATGGTATCCGACCGGATATTCAAAATGTTGTAACACGATAATCATTGTGTAATGGAAAACTTCCATGTGTGTGTTCGGTGGACAAATGTGTTGGAATTACATGGCCAGGCTTCATAAACATTGATGGATCTTACCGACCTGCGAATGCAGATAAGGAGCAAATCACGGCCAGGTTTAGTTCTGGCAAATTTATATTTAAGGGCCTATAGGTTACATATGCATTATTTATTTCTCGGCCACGTACGTCAATGCCGTGGCAGAGAAAAATGAATGGGCAATAATAATGTTCTGCCATGGCAAATGCTCCCTGACCGTGCATATGTTACATGCCTGGCTATCACACAGAAATATTTGGTAATAGTGATTTCATTTCCTTGACTCTGACCTCTGCGGCCTGTGTGCTCAGACTAACCAGAGATAGTCGTGCAAGCAGTGTTGTATATCAACCCGTGGAGCACAGAAACCCTGTTTTACCTGGTCCCATCTATCTCTTGCTGCTATTGCATTTTTGTTTCTTTTCTTTGTGTATAGTAGAATCAGTTATTTAAGGTCTGCAGGATACAGTACAATATTATTATGTGAATAATGTTTTTTTGTTTGTTTGTTTTGTTTTTTGATTTAAGCTTGCAGAGACCAAATGTTTGAAATCTTGTTATTTGAAGGCTAGCAACCTCAAAATATAAACATACTTCAAATCAGATTTGATCTTTTAACATGTGCACATTGCCCAAATATAGTTTTGCGCTGTTTCAAGATATGCCTACAAGCCATCCTGCTAAAATCGATTTGCGTCTATTTCAGGTAATAATTAATAAACAACGATTGTATGGAGCTTTGTGCAATGCTGATTATCAAGCAGCACCAAAAACACCCATTCACATGTGCCCCCCAACAAAAAAAACATGTTTGACTTTATGCAGTGCTGCAGATATCACCTACGAGTGAGTCCAAAGTTTTTCTTCGTACTGTATCGCTTCAACGGTACTGCGCAACGCCTTGTGAGGTCGCGTTTGTAGTAGGGATGGGCACGGATATTCGAATATTCGATCAGCAATAATAATTCGAATGAAAAAAATGCTATTCTAATGTTTGTTTCTTTTTAATGTGCCAACAAAGGGTTACGACTTATTTAATGCTTTTTCACTTCATCTATACTGTCTTTTACAGACTTAAATTTAAAATATACATGAACAGGAATTTGTATGTATTTCTGATTGTTTGGCAATGCAGATTGCAGACGAATTTAAGTTTTTCCTTTTATCTTTGGGTTTGTCCGCGGCGCACCGTATTTGGCCACTGGCTCAGTGAGGGCTCACGTGTTATTAAACGTGCTTCTCCGCCGCCCGCATCAACACATCATGAGAGATTTGTAAGCTTTCTGTTATGAAGTCTACTTTATTTTGTTAATAACGAGACGGACACGGAGAACGAAATGAAACGGAGAACATTTATTATATGCGGTGCTCTTTTGAAAATGAACCGGATAACTGCACATGGCTGTTTAAAAGCAAAGCTCCATCTTTGTGAAATGTTGTTAAATTAAGCTAACGTTAGTAACTTTGCACAGTCAACAATAAGGTATCGAGCCAGCTTACGTTATTTGTAAAATAATGTTAAATACAGATATTCAACCTTGTTCAATCCGTCTGTTGTTTTTATCGGATAACCATCATCACGAGGAAGAGTTTTCTCCGCAGCACCGCATTATTGTATCTAATCAGAAGAACGGGCTTTCACCGAAGCAGGTAGGGTAAATATGGTTTCTTTATTCACAAATACATGTCAAACTAAACTGAGAAGATATTTATATGGCGACTGAGCAGTCGGTTATGTAGATGTGTTTTTTTCGTTTGCTCCGGGCTCTTATTTGGTGTTTTGAGTCTATATATATATATATATATATATATATATATATATATATATATATATATATATATATATATATATATATATATATATATATATTACAATGTTTTCACCTTAAAAATACATACATATATATAGCCTACATACAGAATATAAGTTTAGCTTGTTGTGGATATTTCCTAATTATAAGCCTTCTTTGAAATTATGACAAAATGAAAAATACAAACCACGCATGTCTTAATTAACATAATTTAAATAAACGAATATTTGTTCTTAATGAGCTTAAATATTCGAATAGCAAATGACTGGAAAATGCCCATCCCTAGTTTGTGGATCAGAGTATAAATCATAGACTACGTTCACAATGTCATCAAAATCCGATTTTCCGCTCATATGTGACCCATGTCTGTGTCTTTGTATGACCGTGTGAACAGCACAAACCGCATGGAATCTGATCTTTTCGATTCTGATTTGAGACACTTCCATATGTGGTTCTAAATCAGATACAGGTTGGATGTTTTGCAATGCGACCTCAGTCTGAACAGTCATATCAGAATTCATGCAACATTTACGTCAGTCACAATTGCGGAAATATGCACCAACGGCATGTTTGCAAAACCACTTAAAAACATTCAAGACATTAAATATGAAAGCCCCTAACACGCAAATAAGTGTGTTTGACTTTCCTGAAGCGTTGTCCAGATGACGGACCTGCACATGACTCGGGAGCAGACTGCCTCGGCTCGTATTGTTCACTCCCACGAAACTGAGATTAAAATGCGTTGACTGGTCGGTCTGCGCAGCTCCGTATGAAGTCCACAACACCCACTCAGTAGTCTGCACATTCATTTCCATATTACCGCGTGCTGTGCGTGACGTAGTATTGTTCTTTTGCGCATGTGATGCAGTTCACACAGCTGTCTGATTTTAGCCACATAATGTAAAGAGTCAAAGAAAAAATCAGATCTGAGCAAAAAATCAGAATTGAGCATTAATGTTTGCAGTGTGAACGAAGACAATGCTGTATCGTATCACTTCACAGAAGATTGGAATCAGATTATGAAAATTGATATGTCATTACGCAATTTCTACATCATTGCACATGCGCAGAGCGTCCCAGTTTCAGTTATCAATCCGATCAAGTGTTTACATGTCCTTTCGAGTGGATTACAAAAGGTATAAACCACCTCTCTCAAACCGATTAGATTTTTAATCGGTTTGGTTCTTTTTATTCCATTTGAGGTGGTGCATTTTCATTCAGATTGAACATTTAAACCGATTACAATTGTCCACGTAAATGCAGCTAATGACTGTGCCAACATTACTTTGCTTTTTCCATGTATCGGGGCAGATGCAAACAGAATCTGTTTCAGACCAACATACAGAATATGAGGAGTAATCAAATATCAGTATTTACTGACAAAACGTAACTGTAACGTCAATTGTAGAACTTTAGCCTAAACGCTAGCATAGCATTAACTAGCATATAGCGCTAACTTAGCAATTACTGTTTTTACTTCTGTTCTCTGACTCCACTCCTAAATTTTTTCATACATAAACAAATTTGGCCATACGATTGGGACAGTTGACCTAGAAATACATCCTCACCATGCAAAACCTTTCTTATTTTGTTAACTGTCCTTAACAGTTGCTTTTTGTGTAATAAGTCCCTCTTCAAACATAAAATAAATCACTCAAAGAATCATGAAATTGGTTAGGTTATCATTTATTGAAAATATTTCCCTCTGCCATAACTTATGCAAGAACCAATGATGTTTGATATCATGCCCCATAATCTGAGAAACTTTTTGTAATGTATGAATTAAAGCGTAAGGTGTTCTCACATAAAGCTATCGCATGACTTTTTAGATCTCTTTACACATTCACTTTCATGTATGGAGCAAAGTGGATGAAAATTCTACAGAGCATCTCCTCTTGTGTTTCCCAAGAAAACCATACGGCTTTGGAACGACATAGGCTGACTAAATGACAGAATTTCAATGTTGTCTGAACTATTCCTTAAATATATTGCATCATAACACCTGCTCATTCAGCTGTGTGGATAAATTCTCCAGATTTCCTTTCTAATCAGCAATTTCAACAAAGTCTTTAGGCTTTCAGCTCGGCGTGTGTAAAAGTAAATTTGCCCCGTTGGAGTTATAAAAGCTTGATTCCTGACACACTGTTTCAGGCCTCACTAACACTCCAAGTGGAATGAGCTTCTGGTTCTTCAAGTGGAAAATATGTTGGCTGGCGAGGAGAGATTTTGCTTCCTTTTTTATTGTGTGGAAAGAGACTTATGTCATTATAGCAATGCTAATCAAATTTAAATGCACTGGTGCACACGCACAGATGCACAGATTGAAATCCTTTAGTTTTTATGTTAATATGATATATCCGAATTTTAATACTCACAGGATCTGTTGTTAGCTGTGTTTGCTAAAGCAGTATTACTGTTCATACTTGGGTTAGGGGTTTGAACAAAAAAGGGGTAAGGGAATCTAGTGGGTTCGTGGGATTTTGGCCCATTCAAATAAATTGCCATTATCCAAATAATGGGGCGAAGGGACCGTACGATTTCTGCCAACTGCCTGAGAATGCTGACAGATTGTGCTTTAAAGTCCTCTTGGGTTGTTCATATTTCAACATGATCAACTTATTATATCGACTTGTTGACAGGGCTAATTATTTACGTATTAACAGCTTTACAGGCGTACAAATTTGTACATAATCCTATTCATAAATATTAAAATTGTGGGCATTGGCGTTACTAATTTATATTAATGACATGTTTTCAGTCATATTTTCTGACTTATTCATTTAATACAGTTGACTCATTTACCTAATGAAATGTTCATGACTTTCAGAGATTTACACAATATTAAACAAGATTACACTTAAAAACCTTAAAATTAATAACCTTTCTGTAATCATTTAACCATTTTGTAATATTTAGTTTGTTTGCCATGACACACAAAAGGTGTTTTCTCCTATGCAACAACAATTACACCAAAACACAACATACATTCACTAAATATGTTAATTTTATTTATTCGCTGTAATTTACATCTTAATAAATCATATGATTGCCAGGAACAAATCAAAATTTAGTCCTTTATGCAGCGATCTTGATCCCAGTTCTCATCAGCGACCGTAAACATCAAATCTCGTTATGAATTTGAATTTAAATATTGCACCTCAAGAAGCTTTACGACACATTGCTTTATGGCACTGATATCAAATGCTCATTGGCTCTTGCGCACTACATCATAGATTTGCAACATTGCCGTCTTTCAGCCAATGTACTTTTGAAATTTGAAATGCACGCCTTGTCAGAGAGAAGCTGGATTAACGTTCTTGTGGATTAATAACTTTAATATGTCTCTGTACTTCATATACTCCAGAGAGGGCCGCGGATACATTACGTATATTAGGAATTTTGTATTAAAAAATGGTTTGGGTTTAGAGTTATGTTTGGGGTAGGGTAAGGGTGGTAACATTATGGATAAAATGGTTAGAGGGAAATCATACAGCAATCTTTATGGTATGAAAGATTTGTAAATGTTTTATGTTTTGTTGCTGTAAAAACGTAATGATGTTACAATAAAATTTTGGGAATACATCTACATTGTACGCCTCAGCATCTATTTAAACATACAAAAAGTAAGCTTTGTGTTTTTAAATTTACGTATTCATACTACACATTAACATTGAGACCAGGCTGCACATTTACAAGCCGGTATGTTTGCGACGGCAGGTGCATTAAGGTCACTTTCAGTGTACCTTTTAGATGAATATAACCACAGATGTTTTGCAGGATAAACATCAGCACTATATGCAAACATCAGAGTAAGTGTGTTGGTCTACTCTATATATTCCTCTGTGGGGACAATGTTCACATCATGCCAATGATCTTGACCCTTCTGCTTCCAGTTCTCTGGTCTGATTTATTCCCGGCATCAAAGCTCCATCAAAGAAACCGTATTGGAGAACAAGGATAGGAGCCGTCTGTGACCAGAACGAGCAATCGATGCTGATTAAAGAGTCAATAGCGAGTTCTGTTGAGTCATTGAACAGCCCAGAAATGCATGTTGTTCAAACTTCCAGATCTTTGGCTGGTGTCACTTCTCACGGCTATTGAACGAGGAAGGTTTTGTAGTATCTGCTTTGAAGAAGGACCTGAATCAAATACTGTATCTCCAGACAGTCTCACCGGGACTAAAGGGGCAGTCACACTAGAATATTTTTCAGATGTTACTGCGAATATGGGTGGGGAGTGATTCGTCAATATAAGTTCTTTGGTTTCGTCCATCTTTGGTTGTCAGTAGAGTAAAAGTTCAAGCCGTGCTGTACCGTTTTTTTTTTACTGGTCACATATCAATCTGTGATACGAATTTGCAGGTCAGAGTTCACCAGACTTGAACTTTGTTACACATGCGTATGAATGTAAGTAGGGCCATATAAAACCCATTTAAAAAAAGCATAATTTTTTCCCCCAAATTCCGTTTTATTTTTTCTCAAATTCCGTTTTGTCCGTTTTAATTTTTGCAAATTCCGTTTTGTCTGTTTTCATTTTTGCCAATTATTTTTTTACCCTTTACTGAGTGCTTAGCATCGAATTTCTTAATTTTTTCGTGGAGTCGTGGAGAGCCGCTTGGCCCGCTTCGCCATGGTTTCAGTGTTTTGGAGGGGGTCTGAAATGATGGTTCACCCGGTCTGCATTTCCCCCAGACATACGTTGTTCTCCCACACAAAACCAAAATTCTGCGCTAATTTGCCAATTCCACGATTCCATTTGCGATTCCGTGATTGCGGAAATTATAGGGCCCTATGTAAGTCAATGGAACGAAAAGTGTAGTGTGATCAGCCCGTAACATGTTTACAGGACAACAACTGTACTAAAATTTACATATACAACCACTTTGTCAACACGATTCTTATACAGAGCGATAAATTAAAACATTCAAGACGTCGAAAGCAACTTCAGACAGATGTGAGGTAGGTTTATTACTACAAGTGACCCTGGACTATAAAGCAGTCAAATGTTGTAAACTTGGAAAAGCTTTAATAAACTTAGTATCTTGTTGTTATGAATGTAAAGTCATCACGCATAGCTGTATAATACATAATATGAATACGTAATATGCATGCGCATGACCAAGACTTGCACTTTGAAACCCATTTTCAAAAGTTTGCAATTTCTATTATAAAGTGTTTAAATCAAAACAACTATAACCTTCCAAAAGCGACAAAGACATTTTAGATTCAAGAATGTTCCTGCTGACATACCCTTTAATCTCAAATACCAAGCTTTTATGAGCCAATCACCTGACCTAAAAATGTCATGTGACTAATTATTTGGGAAAAAAATAGATCAATAGATTTACTGCAATAGACATTGATTTACAAATACGGTTTTCATCAGAGAAAGATGTCTTTTGGAATCAGATGGTGTAGTTAAGGCATCTGCCAGCAGGGGCTATGCTAACCAGCCAAACCTTGACCCCTTGTGTCCACCCCTTGCATATTAATTTCCTGTTAAAATGATGGATTGGATGATCTGTGGCTCAGGTTTTGTTAGACCAGTCTTAATCCCCATTTGGGATTGAAGTACTGGGGGAAAACACATTCAGGCCCTGATAAGGGATGTGACCGTTCTATGTCATTCCAAACAAAGAGACAGAGCGGTCTTTGGAGAGGCCCTATCAGCTTTTAAACAGAGACGTAGTATGCAAGTGAGATTGATGATTAGCATTTGTGGCCCTGGGAAAGCAGACCCTGTGCCCGAGATAAACAGGAACGGAAGAAGAGAGAAATTCAACAGTATTCAATTATTTTATCCTTCCTCATTGGCAAACAAATACACAGGGTAAGCTTGTATGCCATTGTCTTACAGTCTGTGTAATCTGTAAAAAACTGGGAAATCCCTTGTGTCACAGCTTTAGACTTGTTAGAGCAAGCAAGATACAAGCTAGTGTGACACACATCACAGTGTTTGTGTGCTGTTAAGTTCATTCTTTTATTTCATCAGCATGTTTTGATCTGAATAAAATATTTTGTCTTTGCTGTATCATCAGGTATTTTTTATTAGTGGTCATGTAACAGGAAATGATGCCATAGATCAAGACATAGATCCCAATCTGCCTACTATTGGAATTTCTTAATGACCACAGTGTCGTCCAGCCAACAGTCGTCACTTTCATTTCGTGTTAGTATGTCCCAGCGTGTGCATACTGGGCATTTTCCAAACAGCATTTATGCATCCTTAAAGGGCCCTTCGCAAAGGGGATGCCATATAAACAGTCACTTCATATAAAGATAAAATGACATTGTTTTTCATTGCTTTGTTAGCTAAGTGTATTTTAAACGGCCACAGTATGAGACAAAATTGTTCAACTCCCTGTGTAGTTCACACATCAAAAGTTCTGATCTTTTAAGGGAATAGGGCGTAGGGATGATCACTTCCAATTGGAAAATGCCCACTGTGTTGTTTTGCACTCAAAACTAGGTACTTTTCCAACACAAATGCAGTACATAAAATTAGGGTGTAGTATTAGCAGGCGAATTGGGACGCAGCTCTACAGACACTACAAGTGCCTTCAGGGAAATCGCACCACTCGGCGGCCATGTTTGCAATGCCTACGGGCAGTTATTTCAGTCATGCAAGACTTATGTCCTGTCTACTTGAATGAGTAAAGACAAATATCTTAAAAAGTACTGACCAACATGTAAACCTGACATCAACTGTACCATACCTTTTGTTTCTTAAACTCAAATTGCTCCAAAACAACTTTTTTTCAGGTCATTTTGGTTACTGCACATGCACACAGGTTGGCAAGTGCCTCACAGGACTGTTTAAAGCCCCTTCCCCAGAGAATCATCATTCTTTATCGATTGGTGATTGGTTCTCTTAACTAGGAGGGACTTCTGTCACCAGGGTGACCATATTTGGCATTGTCACCTATTCATAGTAATCGTAGTGCTCAATCTTGTTATATCCAATATCTTATGACTTAAGACTTTGTGCGTTTCTCAATTTCAAGAACACAAAGGACGGGCTTGGGTTCTCATTGAGACCAGTCTTGCCAGGCACTCTTGCAAGAATGATCTCAGAAGGATGCAAGGACAGAGAACGGATCCTAGTGATCTTCCTATTGGTTACCCGACCTTGTGCTGTGATCTTCCTGTTGGTTTTCTGACCTTCTCAGCATATTTGAACTAAAATCAACACTCATAATGATAAGCATACCATTATTCACATTATTTATCAACATTATTTCATTGAATGTTATTGTTGCATTTAGTCATTTTTAAATTCATAAACGAAAATAAATATATGTATGCTCATTCCCTCTAAAAATGGCTGGGTTATTTTTTACTGGGGATGCACCGAAATGAAAATTCTTGGCCGAAACCGAAAATGAGGAAACCAAGGCCGAAAACCCAAAACCGAAATAAATTATTATGCCAATTATTAGTACAAATGCATTTATGGCTATCACTGTGTACTAACTTTACTAGGGGTGTGTGACAGATCACAAAACGTATTATTTTTCAGATCAGCAAAAAGGGGGTAGGGAAAATCTAATAACAAATAAAGAAATTGCAAACATTTATAAAAAAGAACAAAGTTGCACATTAATAAGGGCTAACATTAGCATTAGGTACAGAAATCGAATTAAATGAGTCATAACACTGTCTTTATTGTATAAATTAAATTATTATTATTATTTTTAGAGCTACAGAAGTGATTTTCTCTTTGTCTTGGGATGTTTGATTAACATTAATGACACAGACTTAAGTAGGTTAATTGAGGTTACTGTCTCTTTAACTTAGCAGAGACTGGTTTCTTACTGTAATCTATACATACACTTAAGACATAAACAAATGTTTTTATTAAAAAAAGAATACTGTGGAGATCATTTTTTATATGTGCTCTGTCAATAACAGAAAGATTTTACGTTCGCTTGTTTGCGTCTCACTCGTGTGTGCACTATTGAGGGCACTTAAATGCGCGCGCACACAGAGACCTATGGCGAATCCCAAACAGCGCCGCATTAAAAAATTTAGGTTGTATTTCATTGCTTTATTCTGCAAATGTTAATGGACTACAGTATGAGACACATTTGCGCGACTCTCTCTAAAGTTTACACATCAAGAGTTCTGATCTTTGAAGGGCATACTCACTGTGATGATCACGTCTGGACTGGACACAACCGCATGTGCCTCGGTGCGTACTTTAGCGCCTTTTTGCGGTTAAATACATCCACGCCGCATACATGTTGCTAAGTTCAGACAGCATGTGTAGGTCGTGGTTTCTGCTTGCGTCATCACAACATTTCGGCCATATTGTTTCGGTGATAAAAGTCTTTCGGCCGAAAATTTTCGGTGCATCCCTATTTTTTACCCATGTTGGTAAATATTGGACAAAACACATGCTGGGTTAAAAATTACCTAATGCTGGGTTAAAAATTACCCAATGTTGGGTTGTTGTTATGCAACCATGAGTTATAATAACCCAGCAGTTGGGTTAAAACAACCCAGCATTGGGTCAATTTGAACCCAGCGGTGTGTTCTGTCCAATATTTACCTAACATGGGAAAAAAAATAACCCAGCAATTTTAAGAGTATAAGTAAGGAATATTTGATGACGGGCCATTGAATTATAAGAAAATAATGCACACCCAAGGTGTCAAAGGACCGGAGTCAATTATTCCTCTTATACCACTGTTACCACAAACATTGCCCTGGTGCCTATTTTTAAGATATTTGACAAGTTAGGTGTGCGGTTATCAGAAATTAATGCATACCCACGGAACATTTCTCAGCCAATCAGAATACAGCATTCAACAGACCCGTGGTATAAAAAATTAAAAAACGACTACATTTTGTGACACAAAAACAGTAATATTCGAATACTATGCAGGTTTTCATTTTTGTTTACACGAAATGCATTCTGGTAAACTTGGCTGTCAAAAGTCAACAGAAGTCACCTCCTGATGCATCCTCAATAAAAGGGACAAATCAAGAGCACATAAGGGGACACATAAGGGGGTTATGTGAACTTGGCTTGATGCGAACTTGGATTTGGAACAGTACTTGGGCCGCGACTGATGATATTTCACAAGTCCACAAGAACGCAAGTATAGACAAGAACGCATATTGAGAAATGACCTTTGTCATTTTGGTAGTCTATTAAGGACAAAATTAATAAAATTTTAAATAAATATAATAAGGATATTAGTGAATTCTTTTTTAATAAAGATGTGATTATGGCGATTTTGAAAATGATGACCCTGTCTGCCAAAACCCAGTTTGTCATTTTTAGTAATTAACTATTTTCTACATAAAATCATCTAACATAATGTAAAAAAACATTATGTGAAAATATAACCTTGATATCTTTAATATTGACTGATCAATGTTGAAATCAAAATCAAACTTTGATGCCATACTCAAAAGAAGATTATGAGACTTCAGCCTGGATTTCACAGACAGGGTCACAAATACTTGATGTGTAAGGGAATATGTCATACATTTTTTACTTAGAAACATCGTCATTTTCGGCATCTTCTCTTGTCTCTAAGACACGACTTACCTGTAAAAAAAATGCAGCATTAAGTTAAAACAACTTGGTTTTGCAAGTCAATTTTACCTACTATTTAAAGTTTTGACTTGTGATAAGTTGACATTACTTATCAAATTAAGTTAAACAATTTTACTTGTTTTTATAAGTTATAGTAACATGAAAATATATGTTAATTTGACATATTTTTATAGTGTATTTCTTCTGCTAAATGGAAAACTATATTTAAACAGTTAGTACAGTTAAGATCTTTGCACATTGGGTCTGAAATTTTTGCACGTTAAAAATAAATATGACCTCATGTTGTGTCAATCATGTTTACACACTGCTTTCAAAACTTTTGTCCGTCATAAAAAAATTGGATCAGGTTCGATTTTCTGTGTTTTTCGCATCATAGCAAGCGTTGTGCAAGCGGAGCCAAAATCAAGAATAGCATCTGACAAGTTGATCCACATCGTCGATCACTGCACAAAGTATGACAAACAAAGTGAGGAATACAAAGATATTGAATATAAAGACAGATAGAAAGTGCCGTGATTATCAGGTGGCCCACACTCGAAATGTGACCGCCGCATTTAATTTAAGTGTACGCACACACACTCGCACAGATGTCTTCTCGAGTCCAAAGAAATGACCCGAATCCCTTTTTACCCAAACCGGAGTTGCATAAATATTTTTTAAAGAAAGACCTGACCCTGAGTCCGACCCAGTTGCATGGGACAATTTGGCCAGCTGCTCTATTAATTTTCAAGGTAATGGCTAAAATGTGCATTCAAAGTTGATTGACAGGTCTGGCTCAATGAAAATTAATCTATCACTTTTTGAAAAGGACTTGATGCACACACCAAGATAGTTCGGGATAGTTTTGGTCTTCTCTGGTCCGTTAGGCAAAGACACATTCATTTTAAAATGCCCGAGACCCGATGCCGCTAATATTACCCGACCTGTGTCCAAAGCACACGTGAAACTTTTAGACCCGAACCTGGTCGGGTCTCATGTTGGACCTTGGGTTTATGGATCTAAGTGGACATGTGAAGACCTCTAGCGCACCTGGAGCAGTGGACAGTGGCAAAAAAGCTTGCTCAAGTTAAACAATAGCTTGTTGATATTCATCCATTCGCAGTGAATAATGCTAACATTACGAAGACTTAATTTTGTTTTTTTTTGCGAAGGATTTTTGCAATGGATAAATTAATATGCATCGGATACAAGGTGTATGTGTGCGTGACTAATTTGTAGAACAACGAATGCAAAAAGCATACGAAAATTACGGACTATATATGCAAGGATCTTTACTCTACAGACACACATATTGTTTCATTCTTCAGGTTAAAACCACCAGCTTTAACTAATCTGAACTAATATGAGCTTCTTGTGATGAGTGCTCTCTAATGAATGTCATAGGATGACAAGTCTTGTATTTCCTCAGAAGCCAAAATTCTGTCTCACCCACCAGAAGAAAATGTTCGACACAAGATGCCAAACCTAGATCTTTGGTGTTTCGCTGTCTCAATCTTCTGGCTCCCTTTCCTACCCACAAAATGAAAATAAAATCACACATCACTAGAGCTCCTCCATCTGGTGTCCACCTGCACTGCAGCTTCAAAGTAACCAGTTAATCTAACTACTGTACAACTCCAACAAACATTTGTGACCCTGTCTGTGAAATCCAGGCTAATGTCTCATAATCTATCCATGAGATTTGGAGCATCAAAATTTGATTACAATCATTGACATGATCTCAGTCAGTCAATTTTAAAGATATATTTTCAGAGAACGTTCTTTACACCATGTAGGATGATTTCATTTAGAAAAAAGTAAATCATAAAAACAGACTGAGTTATATTTATTTGCAAAGCAGCTGTCTTATAGACGGTTTCATCGGACTCACGTGATACACGTCTGGATCCGAACCTTACTTCCGGTTTCGTTTTTTTCAATGGTCTGACTGGTTGCTAAACTGATCTCTTGAACTCTGTTTTGGTTTCCTAGGTAATCTATGTATTTTTTTCGCTTGTTATATAAATAAACTACGTTTAAAGAACTTTGTTGTTATTTATTCTCAGCGGAGTTTACCGGAAGTTCATGCGGACCGCGACAGCCGCTTGTTAATGTTGTTACTGCTGAAACGGTCTATATTCAAATGCATCCATAGGAAATCTATAATCTAACAAGCATCTTAAAAAAAATCAACCCTACCCCAAGCCATTTCGTAGTATAATCATGAAATATTTTATTTATTTGTGTTTGTGGACAATTTTTTGCTTTTTTAGTGTCACTCAGTACAAAAAAAAATTATTGTCCCTAGCACTACTTTCTTTTTCGTGTCATTTTATGTATTGTTTTTTTTCTTTTTTTCCATTTTTAAATCATTGTCGCTTGGGGTTAGATTTGGGGTTTGGAATATAATTTTATGTATTTGTTGTTTTTCTTCCGATTTTTTTACTATTTTCAATTGGGGTTGGGGTTAGAGTTGGGGTTTGGGTTAGGATGTCTGAAATGTAGCAGAAAGTCGTTTTAATCCCAACCCCAAGTGGCAATGGTAAAAAATAGAAAACAAACTGTGAAAACAATACATAAAATGACATGAAAAAGAAAGTCGTGCTACGGACCCGAAAAACTGTTCGTGCTAAATGACATGAAAATAGCAGAAAATCGTGTCCATGAACACGAATAAATAAATCAAATTTTGTGACTATAGACGGTTTCATCGGACGCACGTGCGGTGACGCGTTACGCGTCTGGTCCGAACCTTACTTCCGGTTTCGTTTTTTTAATGGTCTGACTAGTTGCTAATCTGAACTCTTGAACAAATACCTCATCGAAAATAACAAATGTTTTGGTTTCCCAGGTAATCTATGTGTTGTTTATTTTGTTTGTTACACAAATAAAATATGTTCAAAGTACTTTGTTGTTATTTATTTTTAGCAGAGTTTACCGAGGTTACGTGTTGACCACGAAAGCCGCTTGTTTATGTTGTTACTTCTGAACCCGTCTATACCACGACTTGCCTTAATATTAGGGTGTAAAAATTGGACTTATTGTACAGACTTCACAATTCCTTTTGTTCAAATGTTTTTAAGAACAAAGCTAATTTAAGTTTTATTTAAAAGTTTAATTGTTAATAAAACAACAAATACAGTTCAAATTTAACAATGCAAAACTTTCACGCGATTGACCCATGTGTGTTTACCATTCAGGTATCATTGTCGGGCGAATTACAAGGATGTTTGAGCTTTTTCGGTCAGTGATCTGTATCCAAACACACGGGTCTGAGTGGCCGAGAGAAGAAAGTGAGCCACTCGAGAGGCGTATAAAAGAGGCTTTTTGTTTGAGACACTTGAGCCTGCAGGAGGAAACGCAGGAGGAATTTCATCACTTTGATACGGCACTCATCACCACAGATGCTTTCCACATTAGACCAAACAGCATCTGCCTCTCGGCAGCATTCTTTGTGTGAGATCGTTTAGCTGGAGTACACTGTTCCTCAGTTCCACCAGGACACATTTGTCGCCATGTTGACGGACGAAGTGATGGTAAAGGGCACCTTCCTACGCTTCCTGGAAACACAAGAAGGAAGAAATAGGACAGCCGGAGCTGTCGTCCAATCAGAAGCGCGGCCTTGTCGTCGCCGCTGTCTTTTTGATCTCTCTTGTCGAGCAAGAGCTTGCGGTTGTTCAGCCTTGTTTGACATTGGGGTGTCTGTTGACAAACGCGGCGACCGGCCTTTGATGCGTGGGTTTAATTACGTTAAAACTGACTGATCGCGCTACTTGCGGTGTTGTTAAACGTGCTTGTAGTCGCTGCGGCCGAGCAAATTTGAGCCGCGTTAAATCGGCACCCGACGTTCTGATCAAATCTCCCAGCAGCAGGCAATTGAAACAATTAGCCAAACACCGCGTTAAGATGATAACAGCTTCCACGATAATTGTTTTATTTCAAGAGCTTTGTTTCCGAGTCGTTCTAATCTTTGAAAGCTAATTAAACGCTATGAAGTCGCTAAGCTACCGTAAGGAGATAAGCCGCCACACAAAACAACCAAACCACGCGTGTGCTATTTTGACCGTTTCAAATGAAGTGCTCGAGAGAAACGTGCATCAGTAGCATCGGCTTTGTGGGTAGATGTAGATGTACGTGGAAGTCATGGATGGTGAGAGAAGATGGAGGAGACATGTTCTAGTGCCCCATCAAGGACTAAAACTCCAGATAACCTTAAAATAACAAATGATGCTCGGGTCAATTGCATAGACGCTTATCGGGCTTAAGGCCAAGGTGGGGATCTGTGCTCACTGTCAGCTAACACTCGGCCCTGTCGATACCTCTCGAGTGTTAAACATTCACACTAGGTCATACATTTGCATTCCAAGTCTGTGAGCCAATTCACTCGAATCAGAGCTGTCTCCTCGGGCCGTATTTAAAATATGATCACATAAAAATTCTTGGAGAGCTAAGAGGAGAAAGTGTGCAAGAAAAAAAAGGAATTTGGAATTTTATAGTGGTGAAAGTTGCAGTGTGTCATTTCAAGTGTGTTCGTTGAGAGGACGTGAAAAAGTTTCTGCAAGGTAGTTGGTAGGCTCAAACAAACTAGAAAGGCTCTTGTCATTGGCCTCAAATTGTATATAGGGGACATTATAACAATACTTTTAATTTAGTTTTGAATGTGTTTACAACATCACTTCTGTGTCTGATGGCCTGATCTTTTATGTATTTTTATTAATTCAAACTAAATTTTAAGTAAAATTTAAGTGGTGCTTCCCTGTGCACAACTGGGGTTTTTTGGGTGATTGCCATGTGTCGCTATGCAGACTTACAGTTTTGAAGTCTGTGGCTTATCTAGAATGTACATCTTGTTTACTCGTCTCAAATAAAACAAATTTAAAACAGATTTTCTACTAAAACACTATTCAGCATTGTCATCAATATAACCAACCAAGTAAAACCAAAAATAATATGGTATTATAAAAATAATTAAAAATGTATATAATTAAACTGTATATAGTATATTATTACGTAAAATATTAAGACAAAATCTAAAGAAAGTCTGTTATCAATATGTCAACATTTATAAGAAGTCAAAAATAAAAATACTGCAATTTAAATAAACCAATTTAAACTTAAAGTGGAAAAATATTTACAAACCATTTCAATTTGACAACCTTTCCTGACTTGAGATTTATGAAAAAAAATACATGAATTATATTATTTAAAAATTATGAAGTTTTATACCATCTTTAGTCTACATGTCATCAATGTTGAGATAACTATTTACAGTCTTTTCACTCTATAGAATTTATACATTTATATACAGTACTATAAAAAGTAACTTAATAATGTAATTACCTGGTTGCCTTAAAATGTTGAGTAAATTTAACTTGAAATTATTAATTTTTGAGTCAACTAATATTTTTAAGTTAAATTAACTCAAAATTTTAAGGCAACCAGGTAGCTAACATTACCAACAAATCTTTTTTACAATGTACATTATACATTTATATTTGATACATTTAAAATTTTAACCTATCGTTCAACCCATAATATTGTTTTGGTCTTTTGTCCATTCCCATCAATACGACCAAAAGATGCATTTACTGATTTAGTGCCTCTACCAGCAGCAGGTGAAACTTTTTTTAAATTGGGGTATTATTTTGCAATGATAACATGTACTGGGATATGATTTTCAATTTAAACTGCCAGGATTCATAGCATTTTATTACACATTACACTATGTAGGCATTTTGAGCGAATAACATACCCATTTATTAATTATATGATATAAAACACAACAAAACAGTCACGACTTTTTTCAAAAAGTACTTAAAATATTCCAAGTGTACCGAGCGCAAACGATCGACATAAGTGCATAACTGCATATGACTTAATTTGTTTAAGTTTACAGTACTCAAATGTCTGTGTTTTAAAACTTAAATGGTTTAAGGCAACTGGTTTCCTTAAATGGTTAAATGAGTTTAGTTAACTTTTAGGTTTTACAGTTTATGTAGAAAAGATGCAAAAGTGATTACAATCCGCTGTAAATATCAGATCAGGTGTACTCGTTCAAAAACTGCCGCCAGAAGAAGCAAATACCATTGGCTCTTAAATGTCTCATGACCGATTGCATCATTACGTCAGCTAAGAATGTTATTGGCTGTCGTGACCAACTGCGTCAGGCTCTAATGTTCTGGTTTATGTTTAAATGAGCTCTAACTGTGTGCGTTGTATTCATAGATTTCTTCATATAAAGTGGTCATATGGCTTCAGTTCGCAAGGTTTGCAATTTTTTTGTAATACTCTTATACAGATTATTTTTGTACATTTATGCAATAATACCTGTGACTGTACTTTTACTTGCGTGTTGTGTATTATATGGTTGAGAAGTGGTTGGGTTTAGGGTAAGGTGGGATTAGATATCTTTAAAACCATAAATGTTCATGAAACCATTTCTACATTTATAAATGAATGAAATTTATTTCATCTAATCTGCAGAGATGTATAAAGTACTATGGACCAAGACTTGAGTAAAAGTACAAGTGCTCTATCAAAAAAGTGACTTAAGTAGAAGTTGAAGTGCTCTTTAAGCCAGCACTTAAGTGGAAGTACTAAAGTATTAAACATTTTTTGTACTTAAGTATTGCAAGTAGTTTATTTTAAAATATACTACTCAAGTACTGAAAGTAAAAGTACAAGTATTGTGTAATGTAGTTATTAAAGAAAACAGTCAAAAGTTTGAATATAATATTGTTTATATTATTTCAAATGTTTAAGATAAAGGACACTCACAATTCCTGTGGCTGTAGCAGGAGTACAAGGACATGAATGTTCAGATAATTCAGATCAATTTAACTGACATGGCGATAGAGAATTCAGTATTAATGAAATATTAGTCGATATAAAGGTAAAGGTACAAGGTCTTTCAATGTATTTAGGTTTCCTTCTTTCGGGCACACTCGCCCTTTCTCGCGCATTCTCTCTCTCTCACGCAAACTCTGTCTCTCTCGCGCACGTTGGCTCTCTCTTCGCTTCACATTTGTCCACAACCGCGGCTTATATTTGTGAGTGAAAGGGAGGGAGCGGTCCGCCCTTCACTATCTCCAATTGGTTTAGACCACGATGGGTGTGTGTTTCTAACGTGTATCACCGCTCCGGCAGTGATAATGTGGGTTTTTAAAATGATTCTTAACATTTTTATAACGCGTGTAACGAGTAACTATGCAGCACATAAAAAATGTATCGGAGTAAAAGTATTAAACTCATCAAAAATATGTACTGAAGTAAAAGTGGAAGTAGGAGAAAAAAATAATACTTCAGTAGAGTACAGATACTGTCTTTTAGTACTTAAGTACAGTAGTGAAGTAGTTCTACTTCGTTACTATACATCTCTGCTAATCTGACGTACAAGGCAAAAACCTTAAAATGTAACCACAGGTTGTATAAGCTACTGCCGTTAGAGGACACTAATCACTTAACACACAACTTTACGTCATAATAAATATGTCAAGGTGCTTGCACAAACTATGAGGTCGTTATATGAGGACAGTCTCTTAAATTTCCAATAAGGATGAGCAGGGCACATACCAAGACAGAGTTTAATTGTAACCCATCTATTTTGAATAGTTACACAGGGCCAAGCAATCTTTGATTTTGGTCTTTTTCACTCAGTATCAAAAGACGATCCTGTAAAAGATCTTGATGTGTTTTCGTTAAGAAACTGTACAAAGAGTGTTTTGAAAGCATGAAAGTAAATTTCTTGATCATATGCTTTTTCCGATTATCTTAAGGGACAAGTTCGGTATTTTACACTTAAAGCCCTGTTTTCAGATCGTTTATGATGAAATAGAACGGAGAATTTTCGGGTGTTTGTTGTTTCACCTCCCACCTCTATAATGGCTCTATAGGTGCACAGGAACAATCCTTCCTAAAATGCATTAAACTTTTGTTTACAAAGACGTGAAACTCACTGAGTGGTCAGGGGTGTTCACTGATTTGCTCACACAAAAATCGTTGCAAAAGATGCTTTCCAACAGCTGTTTTAGCATTCATTGTAAACTTGTGGACCTATTTTTCCAAAAGTCTCACACACGTATATTCTTCCGCTGAGAGCTTGAATAATAGACTCTCCAGCCCAGTTAGTGGCAATAATCCACCTTTGCCAATTGCAAGAATACAAACAAGGTTCCCGGCGCGGAGTAATACCTCACAGCACAACTTATACAAGTCACGGGAGTTGGCAAAAACTACGATAAAACCGGTTGGAGTGAATCTTTTGCAGCGATTTTTGTGTGAGCGAGTCGGTGAACACCCCTGACCACTCGGTGAGTTTCACGTCCCTGCAAACGAAAGTCCAATGCATTTTAGGAAGGACTGTTCCAGTGCACCCACACACCCACCGTAGAGGTGGGAGGTGAAACAACAAACACCCGAAAATTCTCGGGCAGCATCATATGTCCAAATTTCAGTCAAACCCATTCTATTTCATCATAAACAATCTGAAAACAGGGCTTTAAGTGTTAAATACCAAACTTGTCCTTTAATCACTGTCTTGTTACCTAAAACATAGCTGCATTTTGAAAAGTTTTACACAGCAGAGTTTGTGTTTCCACATAAGTAAGCCTCAAGTATACAATCATAATAAAATCAAAACTATGTAAATACCAAAAATTTAAATGATAATTGTAAATACAATATCAGGGGAAATAATTGACAATTATATTTTTTGTCTGATTTGCGCACCCCTTTAAAAAATCTATCCATATGTATCGATCCACAATACAAGGATGGTTAAATGAAGGATCATGGATGTGTGGATATATATTATAGACAGATGTACAAACAATATTCACCTCTAGTATACAGTATAGACAGAAAAGGATTTAATTATTTGAGTTTGAATAGATTTTTCTAGCGAGTGTTACAACAAACCCCGTCTGTTAAAATTGAACCCACCCATTGGCTAAGTTGTATCATTTGGACTTATATCACTTTGGGTGGAATTGTATAAGAACAATAGGTTCTAGAAACAAGCCTTAACCCAAACTAGGCCTTAGTTAGATAAGGGCATATAACTAGTTTTTACAAACATACCTTCCAAAAAACAAATGGCAAAAACAAGAGCACTGATATAGATATGTCAGTACAAGATATTTTTAAATTAAGGCAGCTTGAACATGCATTTTAATCTACGACTAGTATAAGCCCTGCCCGGGAAACCATTCCTAAGGGCCCTATCAAAAAAAAAAAACTGGCGCAATGCGGCACAAGAACTGTTTTTGCTAGTTTCAGCCTGCCGTAGTTATCATTTTCACGTCCTGTGCCACATTGTTTAATAAGAAATGCATTTGTGCCCATTTGTGCGCCCATGCTGGTTTGAAAACGAGGTGTGTTCAGGTGCATTGTTGACATGCTGCTATTTTGAGGCAACTAAAACCTGGTCTAAAAAGTCAATGGTGCAATTTTTTGCTATTTAAAGACCGGGTTAGTAATATGCACCTATAAACGGGACGACAATGCATGTTTGCTTATTACACACAGCATGGATGCGCAACAGCACACAAACGTTTTTAAATATGTTTATTAAATATTAAAATGTAAAAAATTATTATTGTGTCTCCTGGACATAAATGAGAACAGATTACAGGACTTTAGAAGGCCTGAAGTCAAAACATACACGTTTTACTGTTTTTTGGATAAGTGTATGTTTTTTATTTTAAAAGTTTTTTTCTCTTAGATTGTTTTTTGTAAATCACTTTGAATTACCCGTTTATGAAATGTGCTATACAAATAAACTTGCCTTGCATTTAGTATTTTATAATTTGAGTAATGGGGGTCGCACACCGGACGCACAGCTCAGCGCCGCGCTGTTCTAAAAAAACCAACACATTGTTTACTATGAGTATACGCACACCGGGAAGTTGCTCAAATCCCTGTCACGCCACAGAGCCCCACTCACATAGTTTAACATTAAATAACATCATATCTGTCCCAAATTATTAACAATTAACATTGGCTGCTAACGTATATTTAGCATTTTGAAGTAGACGCTATCTGACTAAGCTCGCGCTATTTAATGTGCACTTCCAGTTTACGATACCTCCGAGTTGTCCTAGACCCGACTTGACGCGGCGCTGAGATGCGCGTCCGGTGTGCGACCCCCATAAGAGTGCCACCTAGTGGATAATAGCAGAAATATGAATTGCCATAAAAACACATCGTTGGCAGGAAAGCGTTTTCTCTTTATTGACAAGATAACTTGTTACGAAAAGAGAAACAACCCTTTCAGACTATGTGCCAGGCACACAGAACATTTTACCCGTCATTAAACTATAGCAAAAGTGCATTTGGACACGCCTTATGTGCACTCGCTTTAGACCATGCGTTTAGATCGTTAAAATGGGGCCCTAAGTGTTCATTTGTAGCAGAGAGTTGTGTGTTGGCTATGTAAAACTGTGATTAACTCAAACACAAAACGGTGGTGTTGTGTTACTTTGACGTAATCCGGCACCGCATGAAGTCGAACAAGCCTACTGGTTAAGCTGACACGCTGCTCCTTCGTGCCCAAAACATAAAGCGGCAGCACACACAGGATCAATGAAGAGCGTTTTGCTGGTATGTATGGCTTTTATTGGTATTAAATTAAACGAAGTACTGTTTTAACGGGAAGTAAGGAGTGGTTCACGTCAGTTTGGGTGACTTGGGTCTGAGGGTTGGATTAAAATTTCACAAAGTCATCTGAAGCCGTTCCATAGCTTAATGTGAGGGACAAAAGTCTATTTACATCATTACATTAAAACTCGTTCCCTCCTCCCTAAACATAACATGTCTAGACGTCTTTAAGCAATTTTCCTTGTGTTGTCAAATAGGCTAGACCTCAATATACTCAGATTTTGTAATGTATTACTTTAGTATTTGTATTATTAGTAAGTAACAGTGTACTTATGGTAAATAATAACAAGCAAATTGTTCCAAATTTTAGTTTCTTCATTAGGTGTGTAACGTTAACCAAGTTTTCCTTTGTATAGGGACAGCAGAATGAAGAGAAAAAGCAATATTACCAACTTCTTTCTAAAGAAGAAAAAGTCAGGTGCAGATCAGGACCAAACAGATCCCACCCCAGTTGTTCTATTTTTGCTGTATACTTAATACATATATATAATTGTGTACATTTTGGAAAATAAACAACTTTAATTTAATCTATATACATTTTGTGGAAAATAATTTATTTTTAGTGTAATTGAACACTTTGTATATTGACCCCCCAAAATAATACCTTGCCACCCCTGTTTTAAAAGTCTAGCTCCGCCACTGGATGTAACCGACCATTTCTCCATTTCTCTCATTGTCCTGCCCCCAGCTGTCAGACCAAACCCTAGTTTGTCAAACGCTTTTTACAACATCCCCTGTTTCTGCAGTGTCAGAAGCAACCTCAGTATAAAAAGTGACAACCACATCAAAAAAAGAAACCATATGACCCAGAGAGACATGCACGGTCTGAAACACACATCGCAGCACAGCTTGACCTCAGATGAGTTTTCCTGCTGAGATGTTCCTCTGTGACACCTGTGAGGACTAAGAGAGCGACCCTTTGGCCCTTTAATCTGTCCAACTGGTTTTGTCATTTCTAAGCAGTTTAAAATTACACAGCGCAGGTGTTATTGAGGCAGGATTGGGCCGACAGACAGGTATGTCAGAGCACAGCCAAGCACTTGTGTTCTCCACAAAGATCTCTCTTGTTTAACATCAACCTTGCCACTGTAACATCATGGCTTCGGTTACCGAACTGCTCCTCAATCACACATAACAGAGCACCTCAGGGTGAGTTTCAAAGCGTGCGAGTACTTTTCAAGGTCCTGTTTGAAACGCAGACCACCTGTCGTTGACAGCACCCAACGCTTGGATTTCTTGCCAGCAGACTTCAGTGTACTGCGGATGAATGCTTAAACAGTGTCATCTTCTGGAATATCTTTAGATAGGTTTTATGAAAATGAGAAGATGACTGTGGTCAAAGATTCCCTTCATATGGGCATCAAATATGGACAATGTTTGATTCTTTGAATTGATAAAGTGGCTTGAAGGTAACTGTCACGATCCATGAGACCCTTAAGCCATTAGCTTAACCAAGGACAAGGTGGGCTTAACCAGGTTTGATTTGATCAACTTTCTAGCAATAAGCAAAAGGTCTGGGGTCGCATTTAAAAAGCGTGTCAGCGCAGTTCCCACGCAAATGTTGTCATCTATAAAAAAACAAACGTGATGGGAGAATGCGCTTGCAGGGTGGGATCTGAGGATGATTGTGACGATTGTCTACAGGAGAATGTAATATGTAGCCCGGGAGATCCATTTTGTTGCAATTCGCATGCATCAAATGTCTGGGTACACGTATGTGCCTAATAAACTATACTTTGCAATGCTGTGTGTTCGACTGTGCACGTACGTTCACATACACGTAAAAAAACCCTAACAGACTATCCTCTGGGCTTAACTCATATTCATTTGTATGACAACATTTATTTATTTTTGTACAATTTGCTTTCGCACTGTGTCGTTGGGATTATGGGTGGGGTTTCATTGTTGTTTTTTTCTAATAATTGTACGTTTTGGTACAATACACTTGGTACAAATTCATAGAAATTGAGTGCAACCTTGCAGAGACAGAATCCAACCAATTGCCAAAACATCTGATCAATTGTTGTTTTATCACATCAAGTAAGGATACGTGTCAAAACAACTTCCATAATAAATAATATTTAAAGGTATAGCGGAAGATTTTCCCGAATTATTTAAAAGAACCGCCCCTCCACATTTTTAAAAAAATGCACACGCGCAACACTCTCCCTCCTCCCGAGAGGGAACGCCTGTTAAACGCGTGCACGAGACAGAGAGAGAGAGCATGCAGGAGTGTAGTTCTTCGCTTCGCTCTGTTTACAAGTTGCTGTCGTCATGTTTACCGTGTCTGTGCGGTTCGTGACTTGTGCCAGGGCTAGCATCGCTAATCATAGCTTACATCAACTTTTACTAGCAGTGATTTTAAATGGATTTCTCCAAATAGCATGACAAACTTTACCTTTCCAGTAGAAACTTTGCGTGGGAAGCGTAACCTGTCCTATTAGCTCACGCCAGAGGGTGAAATAGTCTCCCATAAACACTCTGGTCTTGTTTCTTTCTTCATAGTCCTTTCTCTTCTTTTTTTTTTTAAACATTTATTTATTGAAATTTTACAATTTACAAGAAAACATAATAACATATAAAAATCAAACTATAAAATAATCCACTCCCCCCACCCCAAAAAAACAAAAAAAAAAACGGGTAACGACATTATATGATCGTACACAGCTTAGAAGGTATGGACAGATTAGGTGCATATTGCCTTCAAACTTCCTCAATCTCGCAGTTCTCCAAAAATACAAAAAAGGGATTCCAAATCTCTTTAAATTCAGCTGATTTCTTTTTCATAGTGTATGTTAGTTTTTCAAGAATAAGGCATGCTGATAGTTCTTTCAACCAACGACCAGTAGAAGGGCTCTTAACATCTTTCCAGCAGAGAGAGATCAAGCGTCTTGCTTGTAGTAAAGATAAGTCTATAATTTTCCTCTCTTTGTCATTTAACATACAACCCGTTGGGTACAAATTAAGAATACAAAGTGCAGGATTGTCAGGCACTGAATTCATGGTCATTTTAGAAATGCATTTTATAACTTCATTCCAGAACTTACGTATCTCAGAACATTCCCAAAAACAGTGAAATAATGTGCCCTTTTTTACATTACATTTTACACAAATATCAGGAATATTTGGATTAATCTTATTCATTATTTCGGGAGTAACATAGGTCCTCATAATCCAATTATATTGAATCAGTTTGAGATGGGTATTTATTGTTAAAAGTTGTGCTCTAGAGCACACCTCTCTCCAGTCCTCCTCTGAAATGTCTATTTGTAAGTCATTCATCCATTGAATTTTCTTGTGCTCAGTAGAGTCTTTGTGATTTTCCACCATAATGTTATAAAGTAAAGATATCTGACCTTTGCCAGTACATTTATTCACTGCTAAATTTTCTAATATGGACAAATGAGGTTCTATATAGGAATGTGTCTGTGCGTATACAAAACTCTTTAACTGTAAATATTTGAAAAAGTGTGACTGAGGTATATCATACTCATTTCTTAGTTCCTCAAATGAAGCTAGTTTACCTTCCTTATATAGATCCATAACTTTACAGATGCCCTTCGTTGCCCACATTTTAAAACCTTGGTCTTTTTTCCCAGGAGAGAATTTATCATTCCCCCATATTGGTGAGAAGCCTGAAAACAAGGTAGATTCACCAAGGAATGATTGCACATTGTGCCAGACATTAATTGTATTTCTCACAAAGGGGTTATTAGTGAGCCGTTTCAGTTTTTTGACTGATGCAGAGTATAAATAAGTATCAAGTCGCTGGCCTTTAGTACAAGTGCTTTCAATTTGCACCCAGGGTAAGTAAGGTTCAGACGAGAACCAGTACATTGCAGCTCTAATTTGAGCAGCCCAAAAGTACCATTGTAAATTGGGTACTTGTAACCCTCCTCTCTCATAGGGGAGGTAAAGAAGTGACAGTCTCAGCCTTGACCTCCTATTATTCCAGATGAACTTAGTAATTAACTGCTTCATTTTGCAGAAGAACTGTGGTGACGGAGATAGAGGGATGGATTGAAACAAGTATAAAAACTTTGGGAGTATATTCATCTTGATTATATTTATACGCCCTAAAAGAGAGATTGGCATTGATGACCAGCTAGTCATAGATTCAGTTACTGTAGAAATAATGGGGTCATAGTTGCTGGATACTAGATCTTTAATGTTTGGGGTAATGGTTATACCAAGATATTTAAAGCCATTTATCGCATTATTAAACGGGTGATTTATCACTGGGTTTATTCGTTCCTGTCTATTCAAAAACATAATAGAGGATTTTGTTTCATTTACTTTAAATCCTGAAAACTTTCCGAATGTATCAATTAAATTAGTGAGATTAAGAATGGAGTTATTTAGGTCTGTTAAAAGTAAAAGGGTGTCATCGGCATACATGATAATACGATGTTCAATGTCTGATACTTTTATACCTGAAATAGAGGGGTGTGTTCTCACCGCTTTTGCGAATGGTTCCATTGCTAAAACAAATAACATAGGCGAGAGAGGGCACCCCTGCCGAGTACCTCTTGTAAGTTTAAAAGGAGATGATATTATATAGTTGGTGGATACCTCTGCAATTGGGTCAGTATAAAGTGTTTTGATCCATTTTCGAAAGTAATTACCAAAGCAAAAGCGAGTTAATACATCAAATAGATAACTCCATTCCACTCTGTCAAATGCTTTTTCAGCATCTAGGGACAGTATACAAGTGTCAGATGCTCCCTCCTTCGCGTGTATCAAATTCAACACCCTTCTGACATTATGAAATGCTTGACGGCTTTTCACAAAACCATTCTGATCCGAGTTGATCACCGTCGGTAGTACAGGATCTAGTCTTCTTGCCAGTACCTTAGCAATAATTTTAGCATCTGTATTGAGCAAAGAAATTGGTCTATATGATGTGCAATTTGTAGGAGACTTGCTGGATTTTAAAATAAGTGTTATCATTGCGTTCCTCAGGGAATCTGGAAGACAACCCTGTTGAAAAGCCTCCTCATACATAGCTAAAAGAGGTTCAATAAGTTTGTCTTTAAATATCTTGTATATATCAACTGGCAGACCATCGGGGCCTGCGGCTTTGCCTCCTCTCATATTAGTAATAGCGTCAGCAATTTCTGAGGCTTCTAATTTCTTATCTAATTGTTCTTTAAAATCATCTGATATGGGAGGAATGTAAAGGTCATCCAAAAACTTTAGTTGGGTTTCCAGACTCTCTGAGGATTCAGATGAGTATAATAGTTTATAATATATGGAGAAAGTATTATTAATTTCCTGTGGATCTGTTGTTATTGCTCCACTCTGAGTTTGAATTGCAGTAATTGCCCTGTTTGTTTCTATTTTCTTTATTCGCCAGGCTAACAATCTCCCCGATTTTTCACCCTGATCATAATAATTTTGTTTGAGTCGAATTAAACTGTCTTCTGCTTTCAATGTGGAAATTTCCTCATATTGAACTTTAAGTAACTTTAATTCTTGTTTTAGTTTTATGGAGTCGTCCAAAATAGTATCTTTTTCCAATTGTCTAATTTTTTGGTCTAGTTCATTCATTTTTAACTTGAGTTTGTTTGTTTTTGAACTAGTGTAAGATATGATCATGCCTCTGATATATGCCTTAAATGTCTCCCATCTAACACTAGCTGAGGTCTCATCTGTATTTGTATTAAAGAACAACTCAATTTGAACATCTAGAAATTGCAAGAAGTTAGAATCAGAAAGCCATCTAGGGTGAAATCTCCATCTAGGAGTTCCTTTAACTACCCCTTGGGCTCTATATACCAGTGAAGTAGGGGAGTGATCTGACAGAAGTATGCTGTTATAGTCACATTCTATCACAGAGGGGAGCATAGAGTTGGAAATCAGAAAAAAATCTATTCGTGAGTATGACTTAAATCGGGGTGAGTAACAGGAGAATTCTAATTTATCTGGGTTCAGATTCCTCCAGGGGTCACACAAATTTAAATCGTTTATATACTGTAGTAATTTTTTCCTACTGTGTATATGAGAGGAATCCATCCCAGTTGACCGATCCAATTTAGGGTCTAAAGTACAATTGAAATCCCCTGCTATAAGAACCTTCCCTGAGAGAGAAGCAATTAATAAAAATAAATTTTCAAAGAATTTGGGACTATCTTCATTTGGAGCGTATACATTAATCATGTTTATCTTCTCATTTATCAATGTACCCTGAACAACTAGGTATCTACCCCCCGTGTCACGGATAATGTTATCCACTTTAAATGGTATCGATTTATGAATCAGGATCATCACCCCTCGAGTATGCACTGAGTAGGAGGCTGATATTACTTGCCCTGGCCATCTCCTTTTTATCTTTATTACGTCATCTGTCAGTAAATGGGTTTCTTGGAGATACACGACTAATGATTTAAGTTGTTTAACCCTATTGAGAACTTGCTTAATTTTAACTAACTTCACCATACCTCTGACATTCCAGGATGTAACTTTTAAATTTAAATTAGAAGACATACGAAATATAATCAAGCATAAACAGTTTCAATCAGACCATATATGTAATAGATAGGAATAATATAAGCTGTATTTCCGTGTTGAAACAATAGGAGTGTATGTCGTTATCCCAAAACACCAAATAAAACATGTATAACCCTTAATACAAGTCCTTTCTCTTCTTGTCATACAATTCGTAGACACTTTTTGGTTACACTTTATTTTGATAGTCCACTTTAAACATTCTACTAACTATAAATAACTTTGCAACTACATGTCAACTTACTTTCAATATATTGCAACTATACGTCAACTAACTGTCATTAGAGTATTAGTAGACTGTAAGGGTTAGGGTTAGGGAAGAGGTTTGGGTTAGTGGAATAAGTTGACATGCACATGCAAAGATACTTCTAGACAGTTGAATGTCTGTTGAGATATCATTGCAATCAAGTGTTAGTAGATATTAAGCAGACAGTTTACTAATTCTCTAAAGATTGGTAGTTGATAAGTAGTTGCAAAGTTACTTATAATTAGTAAAATGTCTAAAGTGGACTATCGAAATAAAGTGTTACCCACTTTTTCTCTTGCGACCCTCAGACATTTTGAAAAAAAACACAGCGAGAACGCGAGCTTCAATGAATGGTTGAAACCGTAGCACAACACACATACACGTGAAAGTGTGCATTTGCAGAAAGCGAACCTAGAGGCGAGCATGTACGACGGTTATTTAAGCAATATCGCTCGAGTAGGAGTGTGATATAGCTCTATATCATCACGGCTGTGATTAGGCCAGAGGCACGAGGCGACGAATGAGAACCAAAGCATGAGCGGACGTCAGTGTTCACTCGCCCCGCTGACCACCGCCCTCTCTGGGCTACATCTCTGAAAGGGATTCCCCGGCTCTCATGTTGGCCTTGTTTGTTTATGATCGTCAAAATGAGATCAAATCAGCAGTATTTGGTGTCATGATCAAACTATTACTTGTTTTTTAATTCATATTTAGTGTCTTTTGTGTTGTTATTGTTTTGGCGCGAGGTAAAAGTTAATAAAACTACTTGTATAACGTTACTATTGCTTTCTCATTTATTCTTAACGTGATACGAGCACTCGATTATTATTATTAAACTTTGTTCTTGTCAGTACTATATAAAACGGTTTTTTATAAGTGTCAGAGAGATGTTTTTGCATGCTGCTTATAAATATACCAGTGGCGATATCTCATAACATGTTTTAATAGTCACGTCAGGATAAAATAAATGATCAATGTCCACATTTAAAAGCTGCGGTGCTTACCTGCAGTTCCACAGTGTTTTCGCGTTCTGATACGAAATATAGCTCCAGAAAAAAAACGAGTGTTTATATTCCTCTTTCCAAGTGTTAATCGTCCACACGATGTGACAAGACATTTCTCCCATTAACTTTAACGTAACATCCAATAATAACTTCCGATTGGGGATTCACAGACTGATTTATGAGCTAGTAAACTAATGAGATACACGGAGAGTGATCCAAACAGGGCGTCTGTGTTTTTCCATTCAGAGATCAGCCTGCTTAGGATCTCCATTCACTAGGTGGCGGAATGATACGAAAGGTGAAGCGGTTACAGTGCCGATATTAGCACAATATCGCATAGCTCTTAGCCAATCAGATTCGAGAACCAGAAAGAACTGTTGTATAAATGTCAACATATAATCAGAATGATTGACATCTGGGATGTACCTATAACCTCTACCTATAACCTGGGTATACCTTTAACCTTTAAACTCTACAATATTTCAGTTTCCATCGATTGTTACATTATTTGCTCTTGGGATCTCCGTGAGCCCAGATATAAAACACAAACAAATGTTGTGAACACGATTTTGTCAGTTTATATTGATTTCCTTTATTGTAATTTTCTGCAGTCTATTTTGCTGGGGTAAAATTGACCCCAGAATAAAAGCGTTGCAATGAAAATGAGTCACATTTCTGTAATTGTACTTTGTGCCTCCTGGGTTATTATTTTGATCAAACGGATGTATTAAATGACTATTTAAAGACATACATAATAGAGGTCTCTGAGATCTGATGAAAACAATAAAGTCATGAGGGTTAATTTAATTACAATTATAAATCCACATATTTTCCAGCATCAACATTACTGAAAACATTATTTATATAACACACATTGTGTGTGAAGCTATTGCACAAAAGCAGGAAACACATTCAAACACATTCAAGCTAGCGCCCCAGAGGCGGCATTTCTTGCAGCTAATGCATGTTCATATTTGTGTTTGGATATGTTGGTACATAGCCACATTTGATTGACACCCAGCTGTGGCTGGTAAAACACAATCGACTGGGAAACAACAACTGTCAGTCTGTCAGCAAGCTCTCGCTGTGGCCTGAGGGTTCAGCATTATGCAGGTATACTGCAACACAAAAATACATTTAAAGTCCAGCATTTACTCTCAAACATCCTGATGGTGTTGGCCGAAAAAGTGCTTTTTCTTGTTTTTTAGGGCATATTTATTTTAGCAGTGGATTACTAGATCAACAAGTGCGTAAAATTAACTGGGGTACCAAACAAATATGGTACTGACTTTTATAAGCTGGTTGACCAAAAAATTTCTTGCTGGTTTAAACACCAACAGCCAACAATACATATTGAGCAAAAGGATTTTTGCATCTCGCAAAAAAAGTAAGATGAACTCAACTGTGGCTTTAATTGCAGAATTAGTTATTAAAGGGCACATATTATGCCCATATTTACCAGATGTAATATAAGTCTCAAGTGTGCCTAGAATGTGTCTGTGACATTTCAGCTCAAAATATCCCACAGATCATTTGTTATAGCGTGTCCAAAATGCCCCTATTTGGGTGGGCGCAAAAAGCGCTGTATTCATGTGTGTAACTTTAAATGCAAATGAGCTACAGCCCTCACTCCCTTACCAATAAGGGGTAAAATAAATCTGATTCCTGTGAATACAATCTAAGGCCCTGTTTACATTGGAGCATTTGTGTTTTAAAACTGCATTTTAAAATGAAAACAATCCTCGTTTATACTGGCATTTAAAAAAAAATCTTCATCTACACTATACACGACCAAAATCACGTAACTGGGCATGCGCATAAAAGTGTAAAATAACTTATTACTCTAATAATAGCTTACCTTTGCGCATTTATGCAGCCTAGGGGTGTGGGATATTGACAAAAATGTATACCTGGATCCTTTGCCGGCAACTACAACAGACACTTTTTTTGAACCAATAAAAATGTGTTCAGGAAAGTATTATATTGTTCTAGCTCCCCCTACAACATATAAATATGATTAATAGGTTAATTTTGATTTTATAACTAAACAGAAAGGTTGTTATGATTTAAAAAGGAAGCATTCAAGTGAACAGTACTAAACAGTAGCGAGCTTAAAGCAAAAATAAATTTCAGCAAATGCAAACTTCAATCAAACATAAGAAGAGGTAAATACCAAATAACTTATCTTCCCTTACCTGTCGCTGTTCAGTGTGCAATTAATTAATACAAATGAATATGACGTTAATTTTTAAAAGTGTGCGAGGTCCGTGCACGTCATCCGCTAGCAACACAGAAATAGCAAAAAGTGCAATCGGCTAAACGAGCATTAAATATTAATATGACGTTGAATTTATTGTTTTTATTAATTTATATTCACAAAACTTATCAACAAAACATCGATTAAAATTAAGAGACAAATTATATGAAACAAAATTCATTTTAAAGTAGCAAACAAAACTTTAATTAAACTCGTAAATAATGTCTGACCCATTACAATTCTCCCTTCATATTGGCCTTAACAACGCCCTATATGGTGTTTAAAATTACAGTCTATCTTTCGTAATAAGCTAACTATATTAAACAAAACATAAACAACATAACAATAATATTCAAACCCAACAATACTCAAACATAACTATAAAACAGACAGTATCTATAAGGATACATGTTAAAAGAATCTGATATAGCGTTTATAATAGCTGGTTGGTAGATGTTTACTATATTTGGCAAAACCTCCGTTGCGAACCTCCATTTACCTGAATAAAAATTCTTTTTACTTTGAAAATGATGCGTTGTCACGTTAACATCAGCTGTTCGTTTACATAAGACTCCTTCTATGTTCATTTACACTGCAGCGCAACGTCTGCGTTCTCAAACGTTTGCGTTTGCGAACGAATTTGTTTATGAGGGTCGAAAACGGTAGTGTAGTGTAAATGAAAGGCGTAAATGTAGCAAAAGTATAAACGCATTAATGTAAACATAGCCTAAAACAATTGTATCTTTAGCTGAATTAGCGCTACAATGAGTCAAATGAACCAGTCAGTCAGTGGCTGTGGACAGGGCTTTATCAGTGTGACATCACATTAACAGGAGAATCAAGAGATTAGTTGTTATAACTACAGTTGAGTTGTAATAACTTATAAAATTAAGTTGACTTTTCTCATAAGTTATAAGTATTTTGTAAAGTTAAAACTCATCTCTGTTGACATGACTTGTAAATCTGAGTTGATTTAACAAAAAAATTTAAGGCAGCCAAGTATTTTTTACAGTGTGAGGATTAAAAAGAAGGAGAGGGTAGATTTTTTTCATTATAGGGTGTGTTGCCTACACATTTATGTCCAATGTGCATAATATGTGCCCTTTAAATGTTCTTGTTTCTCTATTTATACTCAAAATATACAGAAAACTACAAATTTCCAACTAAATATAGTTTTATTTGAATTCATGCTAGATCCATGCACACATCGCAGACTACCACAAAAACAATCTCATTGCAGCTATGTTTTACAAGTAGTAATTGTATCTTTTCCCTTGTAATATTTTCGTGTTTGACTTGCAAAAAGAGACTTTAGACTCTTTGTGAAAGGAAAACTGAAGTGCTGCAGTATGTAGAAAACTGATGTTTGGTGCTTTAAAATGTCATAAGGATTGATTCTGTTCCTGCATTACCATTCTAATCAGTGGTGTAGAACCACGTGTAACAAAAACACACCGAGCCCCGGGCTATGACGGAATTGGACAAGGCCTGGGAAATTGTGTTCGTGCTTGAAACAAGTGTTAGGTGATTGTTTACCTCATGTCTTTAAATTGCATTTCTTCCGTTTTAATTCCTACGACGTCGAGAGGGAAGGGGGAACCTTTCTTTTCCCCAGCGCTCCCTTTAGTGCATTAACGCAGCCTCTTCCATGCTTACGAAATGCAAATGTCAAGACCCAGTGTGGTCGGCCCAGGGGCAGGTTTGAATGCACTGTCTCCACGGACGTTCAAAGTTAAGGGACACCGAGTGGCAGGCGATCGCTTTTGACATCCGCAATTACAGACGCGGGGAAAGAACACGATGGTGGGCCTTCGAGAAAATGAGTTGTGTGCATGTGGGCGAGCACAGTTTTGTTGTATGATATTATAACTCAATATACCGCCGTGTTTTCCAGTTCAGCAAGCGGGAACACGGGTTTAGCAATAGTGCCAGATACGTTTCTCATTTACAAGAGTAAAGAAAAATGTTTTTCTGTAATATTTTCACGGTTCAAAGACATGCCCATCACTACAGTGAAGCATTGCCGCATGTACACAAAAATTTTTGCACGTTGTTAAAGTTGTCTGAATGATGTGTCATCAGGTAGGCATAGTTGTTGTTCAAACAAACCAGCAGTGAAAAAAAGAAAGACTTATAGTTCATCCAAATCTTGGTACAACATTTAACAGCAGTGACATTGTGGGCAGCTGGTGTTATACACTCACCTAAAGGATTATTAGGAACACCATACTAATACTGTGTTTGACCCCCTTGCACCTTTAGAACTGCCTTAATTCTATGTGGCATTGATTCAACAAGGTGCTGAAAGCATTCTTTAGAAATGTTGGCCCATATTGATAGGATAGCATCTTGCATTTATGGAGATTTGTGAGATGCACATCCAGGGCACGAAGCTCCCGTTCCACCACATCCCAAAGATGCTCTAATGGGTTGAAATCTGGTGACTGTGGGGGCCATTGTAGTACAGTGAACTCATTGTCATGTTCACGAAATCAATTTGAAATGATTTGAGGTGTGTGACATGGTGCATGATCCTGCTGGAAGTAGCCCGCAGAGGATGGGTACATGGTGGTCATTAAGTGATGGACATGGTTAGAAACAATGCTCATGTAGGCCGTGGCATTTAAACGATGCCCAATTGGCACAAAGGGGCCTAAAGTGTGCCAAGAAAACATCCCCCACATCATTACACCATTAAAAAATTGAACAGGTGTTCCTAATAATCCTTTAGGTGAGTGTATAAGGTATTGTGACATTATAATGCACATTAAAATTGCAAATACAATGTAAAATCCAATACCTACTGGGTAGTTGCTGTGGCACATTTGATGCTGTATTACTGATGTGCTACTTCATGTTGAAGGGGGAACACAAAAAACTTTTTTATAGCATTTTACAAAATGAGTACTTAGCTCCACCAGATCTGCAGTAGGCTATATAGACCATGTCATATACTGTAGACTATTAGGGGGGGTTCCCAGACAGGGTTTATAGTCCCAGTCTAAGATGCATGTTTAAAACACAGTGTAGGCTACTGACATATCGTAACATATGCCATTGTTTTGTCTCAAGATGCACACCAGAATTGTTTTTTGTAAGGATTGTTTGTAATAACTACTTAAATGTCCCAATATAACTAAGGCCTAGTCCTGGATTAATCTAAACCCTAAACCTGTATTTGTTTGTTATTATTGTGGGTTGTGTTGGTTTCTGAAAAATAGTAAGTATCTAAGAAATAGTTCCATCCAGGGTAAGTGCTTTTTCTGACCTTTAATTTTATAACGAAATTGTTTTCCTTTTTCTTTAAACAAAAAAAGATTGAAAGGGGAAAAATCAATCACAACAATAAGCTTTGGCGCCCTCTTTAGGCTAATATTAACATACTGTTTTATGGGCAACACCCGTCACCTGCCACAAGAGGGCGGCAGAGCCCATATATTAAAATCAGCCATTTTCCTCCTATTCACTGGTTACTGTGGCCCAGAGCCCTTTCGTTTTCTAAATGCAGATTCATCCATTATTTTGTAATTAGAGATACAAACTATTAAATGCGATAGCGGTACATAATGCATAGGAGTGTTTTTGGCATTGTGATTCTGCTGGTTAATTAAATATAATACATTAATTTATTAATAACTTTTATTAATAAAATGCATATTTTAATACGTCCAGAGATTAATGATAATTGAAAGTGATGAATATGGCATCTCCCATCAGATGAATACATGAGATGAACAATACTGAGCCAGGGGTATTATTATAATTTATAATAAATTAAATAAAGAAGTGCCTTATGAGCCTTTTTATAGTATTGTTCTTTGAATATTTATAAATACAACCGGTATGAGATATATAACACAGCACAGTAAGCATGCATAAACATTATAAGCTTACATAATAAACAGTGTGATGCATTTTAAAGCTTTAAAATAGTTGAAGGAAGCGTAAAACATTTTAACAAGGTAGATACCAGCAGCAAGTTTTCCTTATATGTTGTATCTGCAATACGTTTAACATGGTTAAATGTATTTTAAACCCTTTATGTTCATATGTCTTGTTTGTTGCTGGTTGCTGTTTGTTGCTACCACAAATTGTTCTTGTAATTATAATATATCAAATAACATTTTAATATAACATTTAATCACATTTTGACACCTTATTACATAGCGCCCCCCGCGGTAATTTTATTGAATTACAAGCAGAACGGCTATAGTGCGCGTAGTGTAGCTTTCGTGGCAAAACTATATCTCTCTATTCTTCCTTTGTGTCCTTTTAATTTGTATACTTGCATTATTGTCCTCTATGTATTCCTGGCATTGTTTTTTTTCTTTTCTTTCTTTTTGTTGTTTAATAACTGTATCATTACTGCTGTAATGTGCTGTTTTGTTGAATAAAAAAAGCTTTCGTGGCCTAAGTTTTCTCTAATTGTTGCAATTTTTCTTAAACAACCATATTTTAAAAACGGTGTGTCTACAAGTTTGCAGTGTTATAAATCGTGTGAATTATCATAAAGAATTGAAGCAAAAGAAGAGGGTGTTGTCATGTGCTACCTGTAACTTTTCTCAGCGCTGGTCAGATGGACAAATCACAGTCGTTTCTGATATAAACTAAGGATTTTTTTTTTTTTCAAAATAAATATGTATGAACGTTCTGCGCACAAATGTCTTTAATGATATAAATTTATCTTATTAGTGCGCTCAATACGCTCCTTTGCCAACTATATATTTTATTTGCTGTTCGCTAATTGCCGCCCTCTAATTGCCACCCAAAGAAACGGATGGGTATCCGCGCATGCGTACTATGTCGTGGCCTGAGCGGATGGGGGACCTGATGCGCATGCGCGTTGTGTGCCGGATTCAGCCCCTCCATGACATCCAACGGGACTGCTGCTGTTGCGCACACGGAAAGAGTCGCGATCGTCAAATACATGATCCGCCTAATCCCCCAGCCCTCCTCAACCCACAGGACTGTCAGATAATAAAGCGTTAAAGTGGAATCGACAGGCCTAACGGACGCGAACAGGAATATAACCTTACTTTTGTGAGTAATTCATTGGGATTTGTCGAGGATGAGGTTCATCAAGAGCCCGCACGCGGATGGAGAAAAGAAGCACGAGCTGGCTCCTCCTTTCAGAAACCCGTTCGTGCATGACTTAAAATTCACAACACTTCAAAAGCTGCAGGTATGTGTCGCGATCATATCTCATGTGTGTGATGTGGATGAGTGATGTAGGCCATGATCCGTGAGAGAGGAGTCACCAGTTCCTCTCTGGCCTGCTCAAATGAGAGTTTGTGTCCTGTGCTACATGTTGCACACAGTTTTTAAAGCCCCGAGTGTTTAGCCAATGCGCTTTTATTGCAAACGTTTTATTAATGCGCGTGCATATGTGAAACTATAGTGTGGCTTTTACGCATATCTGTTTTACATCCTACAAAAACGTATGGATGTCTGTCCATTCATATGTCTATCCACCCGTCTCTCTATCTATCATTGTATATATAGGTAGTCAGATAAAGCTAGGTTTAATGGTAGGATGCTTTCTGTACTGTAGATACAGATAATAAGCTTTGCAATGAGGATGACCACATGCCATAATACGATCCAACCAACCATCAAAATACCAAGTTGTCTTGAAAGAAATGTACACGAATATTATTTGCATTTATTGTTTAAAGACTATGCATGAGAAAGTTTGTGCTAAACCTGATGGTCCATTAATGGCTAAAAATAACATATTACAAATATGATAACTTGTAAGTAAATTGTATACGTTTAGAATTCAAAGTGACTTTATTATTAACTTCAGGTTTGCTACATAGTTAAGCACAGAGAATCATAAACTTACTTTAAATCTAATAACTTTACAGTTTTACAGTCAGATCAGGACTTCCCTATTTCACTGTACAGGAATGCATTTCAAGATGAAAAGTTGCATATGTTTGCATGTTGCATATTAATGAACCACATGGTTAGCATCATATTCTCATGTTAATCTGTGAGTTAAATTGTCCCGTAAGCAATATTTCTGTGCATCAGCACATGTAAAGGTGTGTGACCTGCAGTCTTTTTAAGGACTGCCAAGCAATTAACATAAACTGAATTGACCTCCCGTCTCGGAGATTCTTTTGCATCTCAATGTTAAATCCTTTGGTTCTCAGATCCATGCCTCTGAAATCCTTTAAGTCCCCAGCTTTCCAATTAAAAGAGATCTTAATTTCTCAGGCAATGGCCGTTGACAAAAGGTACTTGTATGAGACATCTGATCATCACGGCTTTGCAGTTTGGATGGAGTCCTAACGTGACTGTCATTCATTCAGTTTGCCTTGTTTGTCATGCCTTATTACCACAGAGTCACATGTTTTCAGACACATTTCCCCCTGAGAGTGTGTTGTATGATAGCAGCAAGTTGCACGGTGGGTGTTGTGTTTATGCATAAACATTAGCCTAATGTAATGTATCTTTAGTTATTGCTTATGTAATAATAATGTGTTGGTATACAGTCTAAAGGGCGATTTATAGTCGTGCGTAGGTCCTACGCCGTAGCTACGTACGGCGTAGGCTATCCGTAGCCTGTGTGTAGCTCTGCGTAGCCTGACGTGCACCTCGCAAAAATTTTAACAGCGCGTCAGTTCTACGCGGACCGCAAGCGCTGTGATTGGTCCACCAGAACCCCTCCCGTCAGGTAAAACAAACTGCGTCATAGGTATTTCCTTTTGCGACGGTGAAAACAAAGATGAGCCAAGTTGAGGAGTGATTTAACTCAAACTTCAACAAAAGTCACTGTTTATTTACTTCCATCATTGCTGGTCTTCTCAAATCATACACAACAAGTTGCGGTTTCTTCTTCATTTGTGGGTTAACTTGCCAAGTTTCTTCTTCTCTGACGGTCGCGGGCTACTGTGGTTACACGAGTGGATACTGCCTACCAGCGGTTTGCACGTCGACGCGGAGGACGACGCAAAAGTATAAATGAAAACCGACGCGGAACCTACGCCGTCACGCCTACGCCGTAGGACCTACGCACGACTATAACGAGCCCTTAAGGAGGTATATTCAGTCTTTTTTAAAGGGTTGTTGTAAATTATGCTAATAATGGTCATAAAGAAGTTTAAAACACAGCACTTTTGTCCAAGCTGGGTTCAGCTGTATATCAGTTGTATCACTTGTTCAGCTTTTTGGAATGTTTGCATAAAAAAAAAATAAAAAAAATAATTGTTATTTAAAATGTTTATGATGTCATAAATTTAGCAACTTTAGGCTAATGACTTGAGATAAGTGCCTTTAGAAGGCACTTCAGGTACCCTATAAATGTAAAGCAGAACTTCAATTTTCATGGTTTTCTCAGAACGTAGTCATCTGCCAAATGTGCATTTATTAAAAGAATACTTGGCACAAAAATAAAAAGCCAAATTGAAAGCTGACTTTTTCATGTTTAAGTGCTATAATTTGGTCCCTAGTGCTTCTATCAACCTAAAAAATGTGAAAAAGAACAACCCAGTAACTTAGTTTTCGTAAACCATTCTCTGCAAGCATGTGAAAAAATAGGTCTGCACTATCCAACCACAGCGCTGCCATTTAGTGCAGAGATCAGCTCATTTGCAATTAAAAGTGTACACCCAAAAACAGCACATTTTTGCTCACACCTACAAAGTGGCAATATAAACATGCTATAATAAATTATATAGTATTTTGAGCTAGAACTTCACATACATACTGGGGACACCAAAGATTTATTTGACATATTAAAAAAGTCTTGTGAATTGTCCCTTTAAAGGGACTTTACACTTTTTTAAAATATGCTTATTTTCCAGCTCCGCTAGTCGTTAAACATTCAGGGTTTCCCGCAGCACATTTCAGTTCAGGCGGCCCGCCTAAGCTTGGAAACCCTACCGCCTGAACTAGGTCGTCCAAAAAAAAAAATCTCTGCACAAAAGGCCGTCAAGTGCATCTCTGAGAATAGCGCGTACGCGCTTCACACCACGAGCGGGGACGCCCCCCACACGGCCGAAATGAGATGAAGACGTGGTCCGTCATGTCTGGAGGATAGCCAGTTGATAAAACGTGTCCGTGACCGTGACTTATGTTTTGGGGTATTTAAGCCTGCTATTGTATTCGTCTATAGTTCTTACAAATTTAAAGTAAGTTAGCTGGTGATTTTGTTGTTTGAGGAACCTGCTAGCTAGGTTTCACATGCCTGTTATCGATATTATTGTTGAGCGCTCTTGCTCACTTTATTTATGTGCATTATTTACATGCTACAGTAGTTACACTCCTTTAAGATAATGTAATTAATAGTGGGAAATAATCAGATTTTACCATTTTTGTGCCATCTATCATTGTTCGCCAGACATTCTACAACATCTGTCTTAGTTTGTGTTTATTAACCCTTTAGTTTCACTTCATTACGCAGCTATTCCCGTTAGAGGTATTTGTTCAAAACATTTAATTCATTAATAATCTAGTATGTGTTCATTTTCTTTCATAGTTTCGTCAAAATTAAGTTTTATTTGAGTGTTTTAAATAAAAATATTTTAATTTTCATCATAACTAGGTTATGCCGCGATTGTCTTCATCCATTGATATGCAACATGATTTAACATGATTTAACTGAATATATATATATATATATATATATATATATATATATATATATATATATATATATTTATATATTTATATATTTATATATTTATATATTTATATATTTATATATATATATATATATATATATATATATATATATATATATATATATATATTAGTGCTGTGTTCAAAATATCGATACGACGATACATCGTCATGGACGCCTGACGATGCGCGCATCGATACAGCACCTTCCGTATCGATTCGGATGCACTTTTGAAAATAACGTGACGAATCACTGTTGATCCGTGATCCATATGGAAAGAACGCATGTGTCCCGTTGAGTACGTAGAGTTAAAGGTAGCGGGGTATACTTTCACTTTGCGGGTCTGTCTCGCTGGTGCACGTGTCTGCATAGTGAGCCGCGTACTCGCGCTCTCTCTCTCCTGCGCATGCACGTATTTAAAATCAATGAGTTCAGTATGATAGCGCAGATATCTTAGCCTATACTACTGCAAAGGGCTTTATTAGCCACTCTCTTATAAAACAGTACTAATGCATTTGAGAACAAAGATTTGCATGTCAAAAGTGTACGTCTAGAGAAGAGATACAGAGCTACTTCAAACTATAGCTGTCACATTAATAATCTGATTTCTACTAAATAGTATTAACTCTGACTGCATGCCTATAGATAAATTCATAGATATAGAATTATTAAGTTAGAGACAAATATAATGCCTAGAGTAAGGCACTATCTTTGTAAAACTGCTTTTAAAAAAACATAAGTACTAACTTATATATATAAGCCCTAATATATATATATACAGTATATTAGGGCTGTCAATAGATTAAAAAAATTAATCTAGATTAATCGCATGATTTCATGAGTTAACTCGCGATTAATCGCAAATTAATCGCACATTTTTATCCGTTCTAAATTTACCCTAATTTAACACTTTTCAAGTTTTTAATACTCTGATCATATATACATGTATAGATGCTTTATGCAAATGGAAGTTAACAACAGCCTGTTTAAATTTTTAACAGAACCATCAAGCCATTGTTTTGTATATGCATTTTCCTTTAAGAAGAATTTTCTTTCTCCATTTTTATTTGATGCTGCATCATTTGTGACCTGTGCTGTCAAATTTAGTCGAAATTAGCAAATTTTCAAAAAAATAGTTTCATATTTTGACATTCTCTATTAAAACATAGAACAATGCATGATTTGTTGAAATATAACAAAATATGACAGAACTACAGCTGTTTGAAGTTGAAAGAGTCAGCAAAGTTAAATTACCAGAAAAATTACCACATCCATACATTAAATTACCACATCAATACCTCAAAATCACTGCTAAAACTATAAGATTTAGCACACATAAAGCAAAAACATAAACAATATATGTTAAACTTTTTTTCTTTTGTTTGATTGACATTGTGACAGACTGCTTAAAATCTAAGTGATCTAATATAATGTTACAAATCAGATATTTTTACCCAACAGTTAACCAAACATTTACTTAAGACATAACAGATTATAGATCCTGCGTGAATTCTTATCAAAGCAGATATTTGTAAAACTTCAATTTTGTGTAGATGTCTATATATCCGGGTCGCGCACTCGCGCGTCTGTGTGCACGCGCTTCAGATGTCAGTCAGCGTGAGGGGACCGCTTTTGAGTCTTGTCGTTCTTAATAACTCTTTAACATTAATCAGGTACCGAACTTTATCTCTCTTAATGACTCTTTTAACATCAATCAAGTCCTGCAGTCTATTTTCTCAGTCATGCATAAAAGCGAAACCAAAATGAATTGAGACGCATCTTTGCATTAGATTAAGCATTAGGAGGACGGGAACTTTACACCTCAGACGTATAAATATAGATCATTTCAGATGTCCAACGAGCATTTAGAGCATTGGATTTGCTAGACGATTTGGTTAATGTTCTTATTTCTATGAAAACCTTTGAATCATTTAGACAGGGTCACATTTGTTTGCGTCTCTGTTCATTCAACTATGGGCTGGACCAAGGTTCAAACAGAAATTGCGCGTTGCGTTAATCGGCGTTAATAAAATTAGTTGCGTTAAAATGAATTTGCGTTAACGCGTTAATTTTGACAGCCCTAATATATATATATATATTAGGGTTGGCACGGTTCGCAAAGCCCATGGTTCGGTTCGTAGCACGGTTGTAGGGCCACGGTTTTCGTAGGGCTGTGACGATTAATCGTGCAAATGCGCGTTTTCTCAATGAATGAATTTGAATTAATTTTGGTGGAATGCCGTCACATCCAAAAGCCAGAGGGCGCTCTCGTATAGAAACGGCATTTGTGCCACAGAAGAAATATCATTACAAATGCTATTCCAGAAAATGTCTAAAGGGTTATTTATATTGCTGTTCTTCAGATTGTTTCAGGTATTTTTTTATGATAATAAAAATATTTTGAATGGTTGTGTTTGACGAGTGTTGCTTTTTTAAATTCACATTATAAACGACTCAAACTCATAGTGATTTTAGATTGATAAGGACTTATGATCACAGAGCCGTAGTACACGCACAAGCTGTGCATGAAACACAGAATTGGAGGCTTGCGATTCAGAATCGATTTCAGGCAGGTCTTTTTAATGGGGAACGCGATATATCGTCACAACCCTAGTTTTCGGTTCTGTATGGTTCTTGTTGTTGTTGTTGTTTTTTTACACTCCAGAAATTTACTTCAGCATATGATATAAATCCACAATTTAGGATACAGTATTAACAAAATTGTAATAATGCACAAACTGAATTTGACTTGACTTTAAGCACATTATTGGGACAAGGGATGCATCAAAATGAAAGTTCTTGGCCAAAACCGAAAAAGAGGAAACCAAGGCCGAAAGCCGAAACACCAAAAGAAATTATGCCAATTATTAGTACTACCATTGCACTTATGGTATTTTTGTGTGTAATAGAAATTAGGGCTGTCAATCTTCCTCTATTATCCCATTCGAATTTCATTCATTTTTTTTTTTTAATATTCGATTTATAATCGATTATTTAATGCTCAAATTTGATTTATTAATATTTACTATACCTATCTACACATGTTGTAAAAACGGGCTTATGCATTGCCAATGCCACTATGAGCTCGTATAGTTGACTTGTTTTAAATTATGTCCACTAGAAGACATTGCAGTATTACTAATAAACATGTAATTATTTAATAACAGGTGATATCTTTCTTGCTAATTAATGACTAAGCTTAGAAACAAAATTAACAAAGTTGTCAACTTTAATGAAAATTTTTATTATCAACGCAGTTCTCTTTGTTCACGTATGAGGGCTGCGTAGACCGCATCATTAGTTATACAATACTTACACACAGCACACACATCCCCTGGCCTCCAATTTCACTATTCTTTTTTCATTTAAACACACCTTAGAGGAAGTGTGATCTTGAACAAGTATTTTGTCACTGGTCGAAAAGACAAACTTAACCAAACAAATTAGCATTAAAGACATTCCCAAAACGGTCGTCCATTAGGGTTGCCGCGGTGACGTAATTTTCCCACCTGTTAATCAGCGCGTCACAAACCCGGTCATACCGGTGTCACCGTGTGGGAGGGGCTTATAAATGCGCATGCAGACGTGCACATTTTACTTTCACTTTTGAATTACGCAACTGTTTAAATGCAGTGCTTGCGTACGCTGCGTTAAATTGCGTATGAATTTGCATGCAATGCGAGTGCAACAGCTGGTTAAGTGCTTGAGTCAGTGTGCGCAGGTAATTCTCAAAGAACCAGCCAGTCCCAAGCAGAGCAACCGGCTACTTCTCCATAAAACGCTGCTTGAATGATGGGTTTATTATTTTTCTTGATGATAAACACAACAACAAAACGATCTCGCTTATATTAAGCATCATATATGTATATTATAACAAAAATGAAGCACACGGCTTCTGCCTTCGTCTGGTCAGTCAGCTCGCCTCGCAAACTCTGACAGGAATAAATGAAATCTGACACCTGCTGCTCTGTGACGCGCGTTCAGCTCCGCTGAATTCAGGCACCAGACACATTCAGTTTGCTCTCTCTAACGAAACTACATGATTAAATTACACGAAAATATCAAAACGACGGTGAAAGACGGTGTCGCGGTGGGCAAGTGATCTAACCGGTGAGAGGCTGAAGCACTGGTTATCACCGTTTCACCGACTATCGCGGCAAGCCTATTGTCCATAGGACTGAGAGCGGTTTTCTCCTGACACTGTCCTCTTTACCTTGGCTGCTCCGTTCTCGTCTTCCTCATAACCTTCCTCCGCAATCGCTATCAGCTCCGCTTTCTCTTTCTCACGTACCTCCTGCTGCTGGTCTTGTTTCAAATGAATTAGCCGATGGAAATGCGGGTCGAGGTAGCTAGCGGTGTTTAACAGCATAAATGCGTTAGATAGTGAACACATAAAAAATATTTTTAAATCTATTTTTTTTAAATCCCATTCGAATAGTAGTTTTAACATTCGATTATTATTATTTTTTTAATATTTGAATTATATTCGATTACTGAAATTAGTTTCAACAGCCCTAATAGAAATGGAGTCAACACTAGGGCTGTGCAAAAATATTAGGGATCGACCGATATGGATTTTTTTGTGCCGATACCGATTTTTTTCCATCAGCCTTAGCCGATGACCGATACAGGCTGCCGATTTTCTTTAGCCGATATTTGGAGCCGATACTGCTTTTTCTCATTCAGTTTATATCATAAAAATGACACAATGATAAAACCAAATGTTACAGCTCTTAATTTAAAAAAGGAACATTTATTGAACTATATTTAACAAATAGTAAAAACAGGTGAGGTAGAACAAGTAAGAAAATTCAGTGCTGCTTAAAATACATAAATAAAATAATAATTACACCATTGCACACAGTAGCAGCAACCAAGCAGCATAACAAGGGGAACACTTTACTTTATCCATGAAAGTAACCAACTATTTACAACCTATTTAATGCTTAGGTCTAAGTTTTAGTGCACTTAACTTAATCTCTTGTAGAGCAAATGTCTTTAATAAGAAGACAAGGAAAATGTAAACAGCATTACTGATCAAAAAACAACTTAAAAAGAATTCTGATTAACATGCCAATTGCCCCACTTCTGTACCTCACACACCCTCTTGCCCTATAATAAATGCGAGGGATAGATAGTTTGCCTCAGCTCGCTTAAAACGCATAAAACTGAACAAATACATGAGGATTTGTGTACGGACTTCGGTCAGATAGTAGAGCGCGTGCACGTGGGAGAGGTGCAGTGAGACATGGATGAGAGAGTGCATGTATCTTTGCGCTCCCAGTGAACAGAAATGTTGACAAAACTTACAAAAAAACACTTCTCTGGTCACATAAAACTCATGTGGGAACTGTTTGGAACTAAGTGCTTTGAGTCGAATTTCTTATTTTTTTTCGCTGACGAAAATTCCGCGAAACTCCGTGTTAACAACCATAAACGTATGGAACCATGAACTGCGCTCTCCGAGTCCACAATGACGAGAAACTATCAGCAATGGATATTAATTTTTAGCCTTTTACTACTACATATACACTAGTCAACATTCGAAGTGGATCAAAACCATTCATAAAAGTTTACATAAAACGAATCCCTAATACCCATTCTTGTCTTAGGACAACTTAAATAAACTTTTTTGATCCACTTCAAATGTTGACTAGTATATTTATGGAGATGAAAATTAAAAACCCAGCATGTCCAGCTATGATAAGCTGTTCGGCTGATGACATGCTTTCGCTTGCGGCATTATGAGCACGCGTCGCGTCCAAACGTCAGACTGGTGGTCGCTGAATAAAACTCCTATAAATACCACGAAATCACGGAACAACGTCAGCATTATTTAATCCTATGACCAGTGTTCGTAACAGCTGCCGTATGCATACGGTTAGCCTAAAGGCTATTTGAAGCTCCCTAAATACAATGTCAAGCAGTTTTATAGGCATTCGCGTTTTCCATTATGACCACCAAACTTTCTTAGCTATGATTGCACGCACATATAGAGCAACGTGCTTACACTTTCAAAGTATATGGCAATATTTCAGTCAAACAGTTAAAAGATGCTTTGAAGTTTAAAACTTACCAGAGCAGGCTTGGAGCGCTCCGCTCTGCTAGTGGGGGGAGGGGCAATGCACGGGCTGCAGGCAGCCTCCAGGAACACATAGCTGCCTGTGGGCGCCTGTCTGTAATTAATGCCGGGGAAAAGCTATCGGCGAACGCAAGCCGCGAATCGGCCAATGCCGATACACCTAAAACCTGCTAAAATCGGCCCGATGTATCGGCCGGCCGATATATCGGTCGATCACTAAAAAATATCAATACAGCTAACTATCGTGATAGTTAGCTGTATCGATATTTCAATCTCTACTATCGGTATTTAAGAAAAAAACCATCAAATCCCTCTGTGTGCGTCAAACGACCTCCTCTGCTGCTGCTGTAGTTATCACTGTCCAGTTATCTGCCATATACGGCCATTCGGCCAATGTCTCAGAAGTTAGAGGGAGTGAGAAAATGGCAGAAAATGTAAAAACACCTGCAGCTTTCAAAGAGCTGCAGGTGTCCAGCTCTATTTTTTTCATTTTTGATAAAAAAGAAAAAGTATTGCAATGTATCGCAACATGTAACGCACAGCATTGTACCGTGATACGTATCGCATCACGGTCCATGTATCGTGATATGTATCGTATCGGGAGGCCTTTGCCAATACCCAGCCCTAGTCAGCACACACAATTTTAGAAGAAAATTAAGCCAAACAGCATGTGGCATGAACAAACCCAACTTCAGTTATATAGGCTATCTGCCTCACGTCTGGAAAAACTGGTGAGTAGGCTACTAGTGACACATCAGGTTGTTAAAAGTTAAACTGTTTGTTTAATTAATCCTTTGGTGCTTGTTTACCATGCAGTATACACTGAAAAAAAAAAATGATTCATTGAATTTAATAAATTTTTTTAAGGTAAGTGGTTGCAATCAATTTATTTAAGCTACATTTAAACAAAAAAAGATTAGTAAAGTAAAATAAAATATAGAACTTTTGTTTAAATGTAGCTTAACTAAATTGATTGCAACCACTTACCTTAAAAAAAAAAAAAATCAATGAATCATTTTTTTCAGTGTACATTTAAAAACTGAAATGTGCTAGTTGTGGTTTTGCTTTAACGTTAATGTTACAAAATGCTAATAAAAAAAGATGGCATTTTAATGCACGTTGAAACTCCGCATGGGTCGAAGGCTCAGTCAAATATGAATATCTTCTTTATTTAGTCTGACATGTTTTTGTTTAGAAAGAAAATCATATTTAGCCTACCTTCTCCGGTGAAACCCGTTTTTCTTATTAATGCCAGTTGCAGAAAAAACTGCTCTGTGGTTATCCAGTGAGAACAACAAACGGATCTAACAAATATATCTGAATTTAATATTATGTTACAAATAACGCAAGCTGGCTTGATACATTATTGCTGAGGGTGCAAAGTTACGAGCTTAATTTAACAACACCTCACAAAACTGAGCTATTGTTTGCTGTTACGGCATTTGCAGTTATCGGGTTCGTTATAACCATATCCACAGATAAAATAAATGTTCTCCGTTTCGCTTTTCATGTGTGTCTCATGTCGTTTTAACAACAAAATAAACTAGGCTATATAAGGAAGCTAACAAATCTCTCATGATGCACGCTGATGTGGTGGCGGAGAAGCACGTCTAACACCCGGCATTAAAACTCTAAACACTTAAATTAGTCTGCAATCTGAATTACCAAAACAATCAGAAATATAACATACATATTAATTTTCATGTATATTTTACATTAAAGTCTGTAAAAGACCGTACAGGTGAAGTGAAAAAGGATTGAATGAGCAGTAGCCGTATGCTGCAGTGGCGAATTAAAAACATTTGAATATCTTCTTTTTTCCCATTCTAATTATTATTGCAGATCGAATATTTGACCATTCGTGCACATCCCTAATTTTAAAAGCAATCATGTTTAATGTCGGTTATTCTGGATGTTAATCTGAACGAATGTTTAGTCGGAGCCTGTGAAAACTATACACAAATGCCCAGAGAAAATCTGCGGGTTTGGACACAAACATTACGGTCGTGGGCGGGAGTGGAACTCACAGGTTGCGGGTATCCTGGTCAGAAATTCGGCGGATGCGGGTTTGAAAAAAATCTAGTCCACACCGCAGATGTTACTTCAGACAAGCACGTGCAGGTCGCGGTTTCTGTTTGCGTCATCACATTATTTCGGCCGAAAATTGTCGGTGGCCGAATATTCGGTGCATCCCTAATTGGGACCATCTCTGAGCTTAAGCTAGGTGAGATTTTAAAACAGCAAGAGAGAAGACATTGATGATTTTTCATTTTCTTGGCAAAAAAAGGAGAATGTGTATTGCTATCTCTACAGGAACTTCAGTGTAGCTTTAAGCCTTGTACTTGACGCATTCACACGAGCGCGAGGGTGCGCACGGCAAAAATGAGATCAACGCGGAGTGGGCGGTAGTGCGCGTTGAGTGCGCGATTCCCCATTTCACTTAGCTGTGTGCACGTCAAATTTTGTAATTTTGCGCGCGGCTCCGCAACCCAAGAAGCACGAGTTTCAGGCTAATCTAAATGAGCATGACGTCTCATCATCACGTCGGTACCCAGTCTGTGCGTATATATATATATATATATATATATATATATATATATATATATATATATATATATATATATATATATATATATGTCATACTTTGTTTATTAATTATTTGCCTAAAGCACCGTCATCTTTTAAGCCCTGCGTTCTTGATTTTTTAATTATATTTCTGTATGAGATTTTTGATGTGTGAATTAAATGAAATCTTTTCAACACTCAGCTTTAAGGTCAGTTAAATGTTTTATGATTGGTTGAGGATAATCTGTCCAATGATTGGTTAAAGCCTACGATTTTTTTTTTTTTTTTTTTTGCACCTTTACACTTTAATAACACCAAAAACTTGATCGCTTCATGAGCCAAAAGTCATAAATGGTTAAGCACCAAAACGGCATGTAAGCATGTTAGTACAAAAAAAGACGAGGATCTGGCAACACTACAAGAAAGCGTGCTGTGAAGCAGCCTCACAAAAGCGTACAATACACAACGCCAAGAAGGAGGTTTATTGCGAAACATTATGCTGTTAAATTATTTTGGTCGAAGCTGTGAGTGAGACTGCAGACTATGGTTATCTCTTTGTCAATCATCACATTTTCAGGAGTGAGTCTCATTTAGGGGACATTTAGGGGATTCACCCCGCATTTAAATGCGGTTGTCACTCCTAAAAGTTTGCAGTGTATATGAGACCACAATGTGTGGAACTCCATCTAAACAGTCACGTCTTGACACTTACTTTGCATCGCCGGCCACAAGCTCTTTGTCTGCAACACGACAAGAGGCCATAACGTAGAAATTAATTTTGTTCATTTGTAAGGACATGAGACCGATCCGTGTCGTGGATGGAGCAGGCTTCAGGGAGTTCTGTCAAGAAATTTAACCAAAGTACCATATCTCTTTATTGATTTATACTGGTCCTCCTGTAAAGCTGGGGAAATGTCACTTAAGCCCTTTTGGTTCTCATCCCTCAAAGTATGAACTTTTTATTCACTTTAATGATAAGGGAAGTAGAAGAAAAGCGAAGAAGAGGCAGCATGATGGTAATGACGTGAGTCAGGCTTGAACTTGCATCGCCCACATAAGCATCAATGTGCAACTTGATAGAGCATATGCATACTTGTTGACCATGACTTTTCATTAAATTCTGTTCCTTGGTATCCTGTGTTCTTTATGTAGTACAAATATTTCAAGCTTATGAAATGGCCAAATTTGTCAGTTGTGATGATGAATGTGGTTACTGTGACTAATCTAAAAGTGAGTTTAATTTGCAAGTATCAACAAAACTTGTTTTATAATGCAGTCACACATTTTCTCATTAGAGCAGAAGACACAGTGAAGTAAAAGAAAAAGTCCCTAAACCATAGATTTTTCTCTGTTGATAATGGTTAAAGAGCCAGTAAGATGCAAATTTGAAGTCCTGGACAACAGGTTTAAATGCATGCAATGTCAAAAAAAACACTGCAATTTTCTCAAAATATAACTTTAAAATTACCCCATTTCTCAGAGATTACCAAATTATTCGTGTGAAGTCGTTCAATGACCCAGTCTGCCTAAACACCACCTTTCAGTAGCCTACTCTGCTCTGATTGGTCAACTGACAGAGTCTCTGCACAGACCACATATCAGTGGCACAGACCAACAATAGTGCAACAAGTATTGAATAGGGGTGAACCTTACATCGAATTTTCATCGTCATCGCGATATGAACTCACGCGATGAACACATCGCAACAGACAGCCTTGATGCGATGAATGAAGGGAAAACAGTAAGCGCATGTAATAAATGTTTGACCTATCACGTTTAGTCCTGAAGACGTGCTGCGTCCAAAATTGCCTACTACCATACTATATAGTATGCAAAAAGCACTACTTTGCCTACTATATAGTATGGAAGTAGGCGGTTTCGGACGCAGCGATGGTTTGCGCGTTCATGATATTAGGCCAATCAGGGGATCCCCCAAGTGAGCTACGTGAGGTGTCAGTTGCGACGCTGTGCCTGTTAGCAAAAACGATGGCAGAGGAAGGAGATAAGAGTGAGGAAAATGTGTTGTCAGACGAAGACCTTGTGGTGAAAATGAACAGCACTTCAGCTATATCATGGAATTATTTTGGATTTAGGAGAGATGACGCCGCAAACACGGGTACTGTGGAAGCGGTGATTCTCATATTGCGTCTATTGCGCGCTCAAGTTCATTATTTCAAATGTATGTGTGCTGTGGAAGCGCCACGGTCGTGACACGCTCGTTTTTTCAAGGTATTTCAAAAACATTTTAACTTTTCAGAATGACACAAGCGCAGCGTGCAGGTCATGTGACAATAACCTACGTGTCTAGTGTTTTCCACATGTTTTTAGGCGCGACATGTGAATGGCCCCTAAAACATGAAAAAAAAATATTTATCGCAACTCTAAACAATGTCATCGCACATCGCAACTTTTCCTCACATCGTTCAGCCCTAGTATTGAACATGATTTACTGAGAAGACATTATCGACATCAATACACATCATTCATCATTAATCCAAGCAATAAAAACGACAACAGACAGTCAAGAGTCGACTCCCTACTTTAGAAGCCAATAACTTTATTAATCGTGCACTTTTTGGTTTAACTACTTTGCACATTGTTTACATTGATGGACAGCTACATAACACATTGCAAATACAGGTCATTTTTGATTTTGGATCTGTGTGGCTCTTTAAACAATACAACATGTGATTTTTAGGATTTTATGTTCATGCTCAGCCAAACTATAAATCTTACTTTCTTGGCAATTTAGTGAAATGTGTAGGATAGCCTGTTTTAAATATGATGACATTGTTTTGTGATGATTTGTTGTAAAATGTTGATATTGCAAATTATTACCGGGTTGCTTGTAATAAGCTACGTTTACATGGACACATTTTGCCTCCATCAGATTAAAATCCTTCCGATTAATAAATCCTATCATAGCGTTTACATGAACACTTAATAATGTGATCAGATTGATGTGCGTGTTTATATGACACAAGATTTACATCAGATTTGATCATTTGACATGCGCACATTGCACAAATATAGTTTCACGCTGTTTCAAGATTTGCTTTGTGCCTCACTGATTATAAAGCAGCAGCAAAAACACCCATTTACGTGTGCCCAAAAAGCGATCAGAGAATAAATCATGGACTGACCGGACAACGCTGTCTTGTATCACTTTATGGGGAATTGGACGGATAATAGGAACAAGATTAACAAGACAATCACTTCTTGTGACTTCCTTCAGCAAAACAAACTCAAGTTATTTGCGTCACATGTCATTACCGCAATTCTACGTCATTGCACGTGTGCATATGCTCCACACTCCCGTCCTGTAGGTGGCGGAAATGCACCTTTCAGTGGGTTTGCCAACCGCCATTAAAAAAAGAAAATATGGCACATGCGCAGAGCCTCCCAGTTTCAGTTATCCATCCGATCAAGTGTATACATGTCATTTCGAGCGGATTACAAACGGTATAAACCACCCCAACAAGCGGATTAGATTTTTAATCAGATTGGCACTTTTTAGTCCGATTGAGGTGTTTACATGGAGCATTTTTATTCAGATTGATCATTTAAACGGATTACAAATGTCCATGTAAACGCAGCTATAGTGAATATGACAGATATGGAGCAGTTTACAGCAAGTCTGACTCACATGGGACTGCTTAATGTTGCTAGATTACTTGTAGTTGACCTTATAGTTGACAGTCTCCTGTGTAACAGGCAATACATTTCTTGGCCTTCAGGCTTTATAGTTCCTACTTGATAAATTATACCTTTTTTTACCTAACTTGTCTACTGAATTAAAAATATAATGAAATCAACCTTTCAATAACAAAACGCACCATGGTATTACCATTGGTATTGGGCATAGGACTGGGCAGTAAATTGAATTTTGGTAATATATCAGTGTTTTCTCATACAGGATAAGACAATAGTGTTTATATTTGACTGGGGGTGGTATAACCAAAAATCCATTTCACGGAATGAGTGATTTTATTTCACGTTATACATGTTTTTCAGTTTATATTGTTTTTGGAATATAAAAATGTGCAGATATTTGCCACTCACGAGCTTTTAACTTAAAGGGGCATTTCATCGATAGGAACATTTAATCGTTATTGAAAGTGGGTCAGATTTGTATTTCACACTCAACAAAGATACAGCAGTTCCTTCTTCCATTGATGCAAAATGACGATTTTTACATCTTTGAAAGAAGGAAGTGCCTCAATGAAATCAGTATTTCTCCCATCTCAGGGGAAACTGAGGGAATGATGCACAACCATTCAAAACATGACTGGGGTTGTAACGATACAAAGCTTAATGCAAATCGGTTAAGTGTCCCTTTAATGCTCACCCCAGTTTTAAAATATGGGAGAGTTAAAGTCAGTGTTAAAGTGAAAATGCCAAGAAGATAACAACAGATTAAGTCTTAATAGACAGAATCTTTTTTGAGTTATACATTTTATAGACTATTGAAGCGATAGTATGCATTCATTGTATTTTGTATTTATGCATACTGTACATTAAAAATAGGCAGTATGTAAAATGGCCAGGTATTAATATATGCATAAACCTACAGGCAGTATAAATACTTGTATATGAGAGACGGATCTCTAGATTTTATAAATATGACAGGTGCTATGAGGTGATGACCATGAGTCTGTTTAAAGGTCTTGACACCCTTTAGTTTCTCTTAGATTAGACCTTAACCGCATCTCTTTCTCGTCTTTCTGATTATGAAGATGTTTGTATTATAAGCAAATGGCGCGTTAAACTACATCTCTCCAGCAGCGCACGTGTCACTGATATAAACGTGAGGTTGCCTTAGTTTGCTTAAAGTTCAGGAAACTTTACAACTATTAGCATTGTGTGCGAGAAGAGCTTTCTTAATTTGGCGACGCAGCCGCTTGTGCGCGCCTCCAGAGACGTCGCGTGAGAGACCGGCTGCTGCATGAGCACACACACACACACACACACACACACACAGAGAGAGCAAGCGAGCAAGCAAGAGAGACCCGCTGTGGAGCTTATTATGTGATACTATTTGAAAGCTTACAATGTCTAGTTTCTGCAGATATGCATCACTTTGACATATATTTTACTGTTATATTTGAAAAATATAAAATATATGAATAAGTCTTCTATTAAATGAAAGCTCTCATTCTCAGGAATAGGGTTACATCGTTATTTTTGTTCTATTATCACATATCCAACAATCATCGAATGAATAATGAGGTAAGCAGGGCTCGAGAGTGCATGGTTCAATATCTCCACCTGACTAAGTGTCGAGGTGTCCGTGAGCAAGACATCTAACCCCAGCTGCTCCCGATGAGCTGGATGGTGCCTTGCATGGCTGACACCGCCGTCGGTGTATGAATAAGTGGGTGAATGTGAGGCAACTTGTAAAGCGCTTTGGATGGCCATAGGTCTGTTAAAAGCGCTATATAAATGCAGTCCATTTACCAAACAAGCTAAAAATGTTTCATATTCCATAAACACCTGTATTTACCTTCGTCCACTTGTGATCCTATCGACCAAAATGCATATTAATACCAGGTGTAAACAGCCTCTAAGTGATAGATTATATCTTATAAAACGGGCACTTCTGGTTCTTCATTCTGATTGTTTGAAACGCGTTCTAAGCCATGATAAAATACACCGGTAACCCCACGGTTCAGACCACATTACATAAGTATCACTGCGCCACTGTTGCTGCGTACTGATTTATGAAAATAAACCACACAGTCTTTAATCATATTTTTTATTTGTCTACAATTGCACAATTAATGGCGATATCCAGATAAATGTCAATAAATATTGTTGAGTCATCTCGTCGATAAAGATAAAACGTTGTCTGAGGAGTTTATAACTCAAGTTCATACGTCCGCTATTATCCACTGGGTGGCGATCTTACCCAACTTAAACACTGACGCATTCACTGAAAACACCGTGTAGTACTGTTCATGGCTCTGAATCTGATCTCTTACATAAGTTCTTTACAAAAATGGAATTATCTCTGCTTTTAGCAAAAAAAATTGAGAGGTGATGAGAGAACAAATGAAGATAGAATGAAAAGATTTTTTTGTTTGTTTTTGTTTGAAAGCGGATGGTCTGTTCTTTCTAGGAATGCACCGAATCCAGGATTCGGATTCGGCCGAATACTGGGCTTTTTGACGGGGTTCGGGTTCGGCCGAATCCTAGATTTTTTTTCCACCGAACCGAACCCTAGGCTTGCGCTACGCTGGTCGACGTCACGCGGCCGTTGATTGCACACATCGGGTGCTGACGTGGAGATGAGCTTTTTCTTTCGGTGAGCCTTAGGGGCTGGACACACCAAAACTTTTAAACACGGCTGAAAACGCCTTGAGGACGCCAAATGCCAGCTGTTCTTCAGCCGAGCGCTTGGTCGCAGTGATGCTTCAGCTGTGAGCCGGTTGGTTGCTGTGGTAATGTCCCGCCCCTCCTCCACTGTAATTGGATGGCCGTGTGAAGACTGTGACATTGACGAGCGGAGCTTCTAACTCAAAGTATATTGTTTTCAGCGCGGAGCTGCTTGCTTATTGGAAAAACGAGCGTGCCGCAACGCATCGCTTTCATTATGCATAGGCTTATGGTAATCGTCAAAATAGTTTTCCAACTTGTCATCCTGGCATAATGTACAGTTAAAATTAAATAAAATGAAAAATACACTGCTGTGGACGTTGTTTACTGCATTAATGTGCTTTACTGTGTTAATGGAATAAGGATGCGAGTAGGATTCGGTATTCGGTTTCGGATTCGGCCAAATCTTAAACGGTGGATTCGGGATTCGGCCGAACCTAAAAAATCTGGGTTCGGTGCATCCCTAGTTCTTTCATTTGATATTTTATGTTTATTTAAAGAAGATAATTTTTCTGCAAGGCATTAAACTAAAACTGGGTGGCAACAAAAAAAAAGCTGACGGGAAAGAGTGCAGCATGCTTCCAAGCATATTTGATCATCACTTCAACAGTTGCACAATATAAATGTTAATGTATAAATTAGATGAATGGGGATTTATAAATAAACACCACAGTCTTAAATCATATTTTCATTGTGTCTTTGCTGCGTCTGTGTTGGTTGGGAACTGCGCTCTGTTTCAGTCACACTTGATTCTGAGGAACTACTTTGTTTGGCGGAAGAGTAATATTTATACTAATATTATTACAACTTATTTGGGTTTTATTTTACAAAATCCCGCTAACGTTATGCATATGAAGTAACCGTTTTATAAACGCAATAAACCCCTCGAAGTAGTGGGGTTACAGTGCATTTTATAACAGCTAAGGGGGTCGTGCCTAACAACGCCCCTTAGCTGTTATAAAATGCACTGGTAACCCACTGCTTCTTGGGGTTTATTGCTTTATTAAGGAAAGGCAAGATAACCATCGCTTCGGAATGTCAGCATTCCCAACAATGTCCTAGCATGCCTGTGCTGTATGTGCTTGTAATGTCTAACCATTATCGTTCACTGTTCATTATTTACTCATTCAAACGTGCAAGAACTTCTTTTCAACATTGAGATTTGACAAGTTTTCATGTTGCTCTATTCTATACAGATTTAGAAAATGAGTAAGCTTAAATGATGACATAACATACATTTTAAAATATTCCCTTAAGAACCTCACAGCTGGCTAAGTTAATGTAGGACAGGATTGTTGCTTGTAGTGTTTCCTGCACGAACCAGCAGAATGGTTCTTCAATCGTTTGATTCATTCCTGTGCTCTTTCATGGACAGCAGTGTATTTTTAGAAGTGCTCATTTCACGCTTCTGCTTGCTGATATGGGATTTGGCAGCCTGTTGGTCTGTGATCAACTGTATTAAATCGGCTCGGTGGAAACTATCAAGGCATTCTGAACCTCTTCCAGACCACATAGTGCCAGTGTTGTTAATTGGTCACTTTAAAAGCTATCAGTGTGCAAATACAGCCTAGTGCTGATAGGAACACCGCAACTATTGACACAAGATATCCTCTGTACCCATTACGGTAGTCTATAGATAAGATATTGTATTATATAGTGATAACGTTTTTTTTTTCAAGATCCTAGTCTCAGGGGACTGAATTCTCTGTTTCTTACTCTAAAATGTCTTTTCTAGACATCATATTAAAGGCGGAGTCCACGATGTTTGAAAAACGCGTTGGAAAAGGAGACGGGCCGACTACCAAAACACACTTATAGCCAATCAAATCAAATCAATTGCCTGGTTGCGTATGTGTGGGGCGGGTCTATTAACAGAAAGTCCAGATTCTATTGGGGTAGGGGCGTGTTTGTTTGGGTGATTTCAAATATCAACATTGGCTTTCAAACATCGTGGACTCCGCCTTTAAGTGAACTAGCAATATGCTAATTTATTTGACAGGCCAGTTAATCAAATATCTTAGAGTTATTGACATAGCCAATAAAGTGTCTGTTTAACAAACGTTTGTTTGCATTTTCTCGTTTCCTTGTGTCAGTTACTAAAAAGTAGTGTTTCATTTACTAGAAATTAAAGTTGCAATCTGTGACTTTTTAAAAAAAAATTCTGAGCAAGAACGTAAATAACCAGTATTGAAAACTGTATCCTTATCACCTATATTTACAACTAGGAATGCATCGGAATTTTAGCCGCCGAAAATGTTTTTCCAAAAATGGCATTATCAACTTCACATTATTTAAAAAAGCTGTTAAAATGTAATTTGTTGCATATAACAAAATTAACATTATTTAGTTTTGTTTTATTTTTATTCAATTTTGTCGTGTTGCTTTCAAAAAAGTTTTTGTTGTTGATTATTTTATTAAAAAGGTGATTATTTATTGATTTGTAGTAATTTGTTTGTAGTCATATCATACAGTTATTTTAAACCTTTTTTTAACTCTTTCACCGCCAGCGTTTTTTAAAAAAGTTGCCAGCAGCGCCAGCGTTTTTCATGATTTTCACAAAAGTTTAATGCCTTCCAGAAAATGTTCTTCTCCAAATATATAAACATACAATATACCAAATGAAAGAACAGACCCTCTGCTTTCAAACAAAATAACCGTTTCATCCTACCTTTAGTAGTTCTTTTGTAATCAGCTTTTGAATATGGGTAGGTTTCTGCAAAAACCTTTTCTCTTGATTGACGAGATATCTTGTCAGTGGCGGGGAAAGAGTTAATTATTTTTCAAGTCTTTTTTTCCGGTGCATCCAGAATTTTCTGTATCCGTTTTGGCCTAGAATTTTCATTTCAGTTCATCATATTAGCTTATGATAACGATTTGTAAATTGAACTGTCAACTTGGATTTAGCAAGAATTGCCGTTTTTGACTATGTAAAGTAGAGCTGCAACCAACGACTATTTCTTCTGTCGACCAATCTAACAATTATTTTTTATTATTAATATAGTGTTCTTTTTTGATTAGCTATTTAATCTGTTGGATAATCTGTTTTTCTACTCTCTGTCTGATCTGACAGTCATTGTTTGTTTTATTGTATTTTAACACAACTGAATGCTATTTTCACATATTATCTGTTCTGTTGTCAGACATAAAGACTATTAAAATTGTCTTAAAAAATAAAAAAATTGTCATTACACAGAGTTACTACAGAAGGCATGCGCGGGCATAGGAGAAAGAGAGCTCGCGCACAAGCACACAGAGAACCAGTGTGTGTGGGAAAACACTGCTAACCTTGCATGATAAACTCGAATCAGTCGTCTTCTCTGTCAGTAACACGTGAAAATGCAAGTACACAGAGGAATCCGCATGGAAAACACAGCCAACTTTTAATTCTTTCACTCAGTGTCATGTATGAGAGGCGCTGTCGAGGGACTTCACGCAGAGAGAGAGAGAGCACGCGCTCACAAGAGAGGCACCACCGAGCGCTCACAACAATAAATGAAGCTGTTTTAAATGAAAATAAAAATGTAAATGTTGCGGCCATTGTTGATTTTGTGACGCACACAAACAAATCAATGTATGGGAAACACTGCCAGGAGCAGAAGCCGCCATTACGCGAGATGAATGTAAACAGCGTGACGCGTCGACGCATTTTACGCATTTCAACGTATTTTCATAGAAGAAGTAATCGATGACGTCGGCGCGTCGTTGCAGCACTAATGTAAAGTAGCCTGCAATTTTATGTTTTAAACAGACATGGCAATAGAAAGTCAAAATGTACAACCTGTGGCTATAGTTTATAATTTATTAAATTGAATTGTTGATTTTTATTATAAACAACCATGCATAATGTGTAAATACAATATTTCCAACATGACTTATTGTCTTGTGTCAGTAGACCAAAACAAGTCGTTATTGTAAATCATTTTTGGTATATAAAAATGTTATTTTGTCATGATACAATTTATTTTCATCACCCTTTAAAGGGACATTCCACTTTTTTTGGAAAATATTTTCCAGGTCCCCTAGAGTTAAACATTTGATTCTTACCATTTTGAAATCCATTCAGCTGATCTCCGGGTCTGGCGGTACTACTTTTAGCATAGCTTAACTCTAGGGAAGCTGAAAAATTGGCATATTTTCAAAAAAAGTGGAGTGTCCCTTTAAAAAGCCTGACTGATTGCTGTTTGAAAACAATATTTAATCAGTAAAATCTTGTAATTTTTTGCAGATTGGTTTGATGACTGTTACGCTATGTCCCATCCGGCTCTTGCTAGCTGCATTCATGATGCTGTTGGCCTGGCCGTTCGCCTTCATCGCTACCGTGGGTCGCTCAGAGTCTGCGGTGGAGCCACAGTGCTTATGGAGAAAGTAAGATTTTCTCTTCCTCTATTTAAACACACATTAATATTAATCCCCTGGATGATTTCGTTCAGCAGAAACAGAAAACTGGGACATGAAAACAGCTCTAAGTGCCAATAAAAAATATACTGCACTAAACAAATAGTTTAGGAATAGGAAAACAGAATAGACAAATGGCAGCCTTCCATATTTACTAATTGAAGACGAACTTGTTTCACTTTACTCTTTACCATCTTGTGGTGCTACAGGGGTGTTTGGTTTTTGATGCCTTTGAGTTTACATTGATCCACTGATACATTAATCAGGAATGCGATGGGTGTATCAGTCGTATGGGCGTATTGAACTAAAATCAATATGCCTAACTGCACTGTTGGAAATTTGTATAGGTTCTTAAACAAAACCAGTATAATTAATGAAAAGAAACAAAAGTGGATAATTGTTAACATCTTTCTTTGCACTACTACTTAGTTGTGTTGTACTTCAATTAAGTCTGCACCTTTGAACATACAACACAGTGTAGTCTAACTTGAAAAAGAATTTGTGAATAAGAGAAATTGAATTGCCAAATAAGCTAGAAGATTATGACATTTTAATATACAATTTGTTAGTGTTCAACTGAACAAAGGAAGTAAATTGAGATATTTTTAATGAACTTCCTATAATGAGAATCCAGAACCATTATGACTTTCATGCCTAATTGACACAATACTTTCATTTTCAGGGCTATCAACCTACAAATGACTTGCTTTTAGCTAAGCAAAGGACATTCATCTGGGACAAATGTTTTCTATCAGTTATATTAACATCTAGTTTTACATGAAATGACTCATAGGTGGATATAGTGATTCAGCTGGATGTCATTGGTTGTATTATGCAGTAAGCGTGATGTGACTTTTACTAGATAGATGACGGGCACATTAATCTAATGACATACACTCATAATACGCACATGCTGCCATTTTTCCAATGGCTTATTCAAGACCCCTTTGGGAAACATACCCTGTTTATAGGGAGCCTCTAATTAAACACTTTTTAATAGCTATGCAGATTAAGTCCGGTAATGTTAGTAACTAATAATAACCTCATTTGATCCCGAATTAATGAAGCAGTTGGTTTTTTTTCGCTTTGGGATAGCAACTCTTGCCTGAAACTTGAGCACAAATGGACAGATTACAGTCCCACAGACACTTGTACAATTAGTATCACTTATCATATGAAAAATATAGTACGCATACTTGCTTAAGTAACTGTGAATGTAAAAGTCAGACTGTAGGCTTGCAGTAATTGCAATAATACCATATCCTGTATTACAAGCTCATGTTCGAAGAAGAGTCCATGCCGCACGCATTCAGGGCTGAGCAAAAGTCCAACATCCAGGTGCGTGTGAGAGGGATTCCGTGCACTTTACAAACTTTCTCGTGCAACGTGAAGCCCACTAACCCTATTATGTGAGGAAAAGCACGCAATGCACACGCAATCGGCTAAACCCTAGTGGGCAAGCAATTAATTGCATACAAACTAAGTGTTTGAATAATATGTGTGTGTGTATTGTGTGTAATTGTCGCAGTGGATATGTCCGCGATAATTAATGCAAAATTGCCCCGATTGTCAGTGAACTATGGCTCTGTGTAGTAAATGCCGCTCCATCTTAAAACAGCTGATGGCGATTTACTACTGATCAAGGAACCGGCATTACTGACAAGAGGCGTGACAATCACATGTGATTTATCGTACAGCCCTAGTCCAGTTAAATGGATTTTACTAGCAGCTCAACTAAGCTCAGAGGACTTCTTTCACACTAAAAAAATGTGTTGTCTACAAACAACAGAAGAACGTTAACTGATCTCTAACCACCTTTCTTCTGCAGGGTAGTGGACGTGGTGTTGAGGACCATCATGCGGGTCATGTGGTTTGCAGGTGGATTTCACTGGATCAGCATTAAAGGCAGACAGGCTCTGCCAGCAGAGGCCCCCATTCTCACCCTCGCCCCACACTCATCATATTTCGACGCCATGCCCGTCACCATGACAATGGCATCCATAGTAATGAAAGCTGAAAGCAAAGACATTCCTGTCTGGGGAAGTAAGTTTTCTTTTATTTTAATTTGTTGTTGATGATAGATCGTTTTGTTTTTTCGTTGGTTATTATTCAATTTATTATTTTATTATGTCTCGCTTTTTTGGTTGTTATCATGGTAGTCATTATAAACAGAATCTGACCCTAATTAATTTTAGTATGATCTGCTTTGGCCCCAGAGATGTTGGGTTTAGTAGGTCGGGTGCGATAAATCGCAATACACACTTATAATACATGTCTGATATCGATTCTGAATCGCAAAGGTGATATCATGCACAGCTCTTTTATGTACTACAGCTCTTTGATCAGTAGGAAGTCCTTATCAATCTATAATCACTGTGAGTTTAGTCGTTTATAACAGCATTTAAAAAAACCTCGTCAAACATAATCATTATACATATACTTTAATATCATCAAATTAAATTTAAAGGTTTAAAGAACAGCAATCTGGTTATAGTTGGGATGTAACGATTCAACTGTGTGTCCCATTAAAAATGCCTGTCTGAAATCGATTCTGAATCGAAAGGCTGCGATTCTTTGTTTAATGCACAGCTTGTGCGTATACTACGGCATTTGGTCAGTAGGAAGTCCTTATCAATCTAAAATCATAACAAGTTTGAGTCGTTTACAACGTGCATTTAAAAAAGCAACACTCGTTAAACAAAATCATTTAAAATATTCTTTATTATCATGAAAATACCTGAAACAATTTGAAGAACAGTGATATAAATATTCCTGTAGACATTTTCTGTAATAGCAATTGTAATGCTACTTGTTCTGTGGCACAAAGGGAGTTTCTGCACGGGAGCGCCCCCTGGCATTCGGATGTGCCTGGATTTCATCGTAATTCATTTAAATTCATTCATTGAGAAAACGCGCATTTGCACGGTCAATCGTTACACCCCTAGCTTATAGGCACTTGTGTAAATGGTACTACTTCTGCTGTGCACATTGACTTTCTGCACGAGAGCGCCCTCTGGCTTTTGGATGTAGCGACATTTCACAGTAATTCATTAGTTATGTTTACATGCAACCAAATAATCCGTTTGTAAATGTATTGCTGGCTCAGATTGAAAAGCCTTCATGTAAACACCTTAATCAATACGACTGAGGTCGATTGGGGGCTAATTTCGATAATTTCGAAAGGATTGGTGTTGTCTGAACTGTGATTTGTTCATTATGGGAAAAGCATGAACTCGACGAGAGGTGTTGTGCACTGCGTTTCCAAGTCCCCTGCTTTTTCTCGAGTTCTGATTTAGGCAATTTTTTAAGTTATATTTTGGCCAGTTTTTGCCTTTATTTAAGAGTGAGTTTAAGTAGAGGACAGGAAAGTACAGGAAGCAGAGAGGGATATGGGATCGGAAAATGACCACAAGCCATCGGCTCCGACTTGGCTACTTTTAAACGGTTTCCGCAAGTTGATTTTTTTCAGTTAAAGATGAAAGGATTTGTTAGTCATTGTGATGCTTTTAGGCTAGTTTTGAATGTCTATTGTAGAGCCCGACCAATAAAGGATTTTGAAGGCCGATACCGATACAAATGTTTGTTGGTTTTAAAATCTGATATTCCGATATATCTGCCGATTTTTTTTTCTCCCAGAAACGCGCAACAAAACATTAACAGATTTCCCTAACATTAATTATTTGTAGTTATTTATGGGTTTTAATTAAAATAATCTGATAATGCATTTTAAAAAGAAACTTGTTTCTTTTTATTGTCTCGTGACCAACTCACCATGAACTCGCGTAACCGTTGTTCTCTCTGCCCAACTCTGGCTGGATCAGCAGGTTGCAGGATTGTAGCATTATACACGAGTGTTGCCAACAGGGAGGTTGTAGAGTGCCCTCTGGTGGATAAACTATACAACGGGAACACTCATGACATGGTTGAAGGCTGTTTCATCCGTTTTTTTAAATATTAATTTATCGGCCATTATGAATGGCGATACCGATAGTTTGGAAAATGCCTAATATCAGCCGATAATATCGGCCTGATATATCGGTCGGGCTCTATTGGTATGGTTTTTCTACATGAATCTGGCAACCCTGGCTGTGCGCTTGCGCAGACGTTTGATTCGGATTGAATGTCCATGTAAATGAACATTTTAATCAGATTGCAATGTTTAGGGTGCATGTAAACTCCACTGTCGTAACCTGCAATCGCATTAAGTTCAGTTGGATTGACAACATTTTGTGCATTTATACATAGCCAATGAGAACAATGGCAAGCATAAGGGCACGATTTGTCCCAGTCCTAAGGTTTAGAGATACAAATGTATTATTGCTTTTTCCAAAAAAATCATACGTTTTTTTGAACGATTACATTGTATCAAAAATTTCCACCTTGTTAAATTTTCTCATGAGGTCAGGTTGTCTGTATCGTTGCTTGGATGTTAAAACTAGATTGAAATTACAGCATAAAAGTTTGTTTGTTTGTTGCTGCCAAATGTTTGATTAAAATGTTTAAAAGCAGAAAATCTGTACACAATTAATAACGATTTGGTTCTAGATTTAACCATGAAACTCTGTGGAGTTTATTGGCTTGTTTTGACATTTTTAAAAGACTATAAACAGTAACCTGTGCATGAATCATTTCAGTAGTGTTATCGTCTTATCTGTACGGATTGTAAATCGATAGTTAGTCAGCAGGCCGGTTCTCTAATGACATTAGGGGCCGGTGCTGAAGTCCCAGAAGACAAATAAAGAAAGATCTGAGCTGTCACTGATGGATTGCATCTGGGTTGCACCACTGTGAACGGCATAATCCCTACTGAACGGGTGTCTTTACTCTTCTAAAATTCATCCAATTATGCCACAAATGCTTGCAAATGTACTCGCTCACTGCAGGGTTCCCTGGGAAGAAGACATTTAGAAATAATTCTAGTTTTTTCTTTGTTGTATTTAAGCAGCTGTGCTAAATACAGTTTATTAACTTGCTGACAGGCAGTAGGATGTGTGCTTCCCTGAGAGCACAAACTTGAAGAACAAGAACTAAAACTGTGCTTGTAATTCTTGTCGGTTGCAGCTATTTCAGTCTGACTAGAAGTTGCTGACCATGTGCTATATCTCTTAACAGTGTGTAGTTTTGACACACTGACCCGCTTGATGCTCATGGCTCACAAAAATGGCAACAGCAATCATTTAATTGGCTGGTCATTAGACTGTTTCCAGGATTCAAGGTAAACCGGTTATTATCTGTCTGCTGAGAAGCTGTTTACAAAGGCCATGTGCATAGCACAACCTTTCGCACATGACAACCACAATTACTTGAGTTCCTGTCTATGTGTGGATTTAACAAAGGAGTTGCACCCAAAACACGTGACGGTTGATAAAGTAAAAGTTACACTTTCTAGCATGACTATCAGCAAGGAACGTGTATGCCAGCAGTTGTAAAGGACTCGTTTGACTAAACAAACAATAACGCGGCTCAAGCACTCAGGATATTTTCTACTGGCCCAGAAGTTCTGGCAAAAAGTAAAATATAGGAACAAACAATCAAATTTTGAGCAGAAAGTACAGACAGCAGCAGGTTTCTTTGGGCCGCTGTCACTTTAAAACACGTTTTATTACTGAACTGTTCACATTTATGTTCACACTTAAGACATAACTGACTATAGCTAGGTTTCCATCACACTCATTTTATGGGTTTTTTGAAATATCGCATAAGAAACGAGTGATGGATAATTTTGAATAAAAATCCCTTATTTTCAAAAAAAGTTTTTATGCTTGCTTGAGGTGGTTTTTAACTTGTGCGAAAAAGAGTAAATGCGAATAATGGGGGATAGAAATGCATCTGCCAAATAAATTATGACGTAGCGAAGTTGATGTTGTCTTTTCCCTTATTTGAGGCTCTGCATCGTCGCAATGCCCTTGCATCTAAATTCTGCATTTCTTTTTGCATTCAGTTTGGCAATTACAAACGGCACTGCTAATAAATGAATAACTTGCCAAATTGTAACTAATTACAGTCCTGTCTCCATTTTGTAAGCATGCCTTGTTTTATTTACTGTTGGTTACCAACAACATTCGCTCGAACAACTTGGATGGAAACTCAAATTTGTTGCATTGGTTTGTTTTTCCTTTTTTTTTGCGAATTTTAAAAAGATTATGTTTATAAGAATATTAATGCGTAAATATGTCCGTTCAAGCACAAGAAACGTGTATTCTCGTTGTATGTATTTCAACATACTAGCTAGTCGACATAACATGCAGCTATCGATTCTTTTTGTAATCGATTAATCTAGCACTTAATCAATCAATTAATCGATTAATCGGATGAAAAAGTTGTGTGTTTTTAAACAACCAAAACAAATAAAGCATAACGAAAATGATGTGGCTGTTAAATGATCAAGCATTTGGCCAGTGGCAACAATTAAGCAATTACATTTATTAATATGCACAACTGATGTCAGGGCTAGATTACAGCATGAAACCTAAGTAAATATCTGGTTTATGTACATTTCTACACCTGCAGAATTTACCATTAGGCTACTAACAAATAATATATCATTTCTGGGGTGAGCCTATTTGCTATGGTAACAACCTGTGTGTGTGTGTTTGTGTGTGTGCACGTGTGCTGTGCGTGAGGAAGAGTGACTCTCCAGTCAGACCAGATGCTTCATTGCAGTTTGGTACGGCAGAAATGCATACACTCATTTTCAATAAAACGTGCAAGTCGCGCAACTGCTGCTCATTAAACTCGTGAGCATTTTTCCCGCTTTATTGGCCTTAAATACATATATGCGTCAAAATTCCCGTCTTTGCAAGCATCTTCATAAACACGACAATTTAGGGCTTAAGAGAAAGTGAACAGCTAAAAGAGAAAGCGCATGTGTAACAGTATATTGGGCCCGGTCTTAAAGGGGAAGAGCTTGAGTTTTGTTTGTTTTTATCTTCTTTACCGTGATACATATTGTTATCATGATATAAAATGAATCCTATCGTGATAGAAGATTTTGGTCATATCACGCACCCCTATGTGTGTGAAGGGGTTCTTTTTTTAGGCTATACTATCTTGCAATTGAACGTAAATATGTTTACTACTTAAAAACATCAAAGCTAAACATCATATCTAGTCAAACCACATAACGACATCGCTACAAATACAGTATGGGATTAAAATCAGCGAACACCAATAGGCTACGTTTCCCTGTTTCAGTGACGCTTGGTGAAACAGCAGTGGATGTTTTCGGTTTAGATGCTAAATGTAATGTAATGATAAGATGATACCAAACTTTAATTCTCTGCCGTTTATGGACATCTCCGCCATTCCAAATCTATCACGCGCTATGGTGTGCTTCCTGAATATTCAACAACGCTTCGTGTAAATCAGATCTCTGGGCGTGTAGTTTGCGTCATAGGAATTTAACTAAATCGAGTAACTCGATGAATCGTTTCAGCCCCTAATACTAGCCTTGAAATGTGGATTTCTGGGTGCATGCTTTAGATCAGAGGTCCCCAACCACCGGGTCGCGACCCAGTACTGGGTCGTGGACAAGTTGCCACCGGGTCGCAAGAACATCCCGAAAAAAAATTTGTATAATAGCCACGTAATAGCTTAATCGGGTATTTTGTCCTTTAAGAGCCGACTACAAATAACATCGATCATTTCCACTTTTGAACAGGAGCCGTGCTCTCTCTCTTTTTCTCCGCCTCTCTCTCTCTCTCTACCAGTGCATCAGCGATCACATTGCTGTCATTAGAGTTTGAGCATACAGTACTTCTAAAACACAATCGATCAAAGAATTGCGGAGGTATGACTTTATGAATCATTTGCAAATGTACGTCGCAATGATGTACATATGCGGAGACGTTCAACTGTGTGACAGCGCAAATGACTGAAAAGTAATTATTTTATTCTTCTTTAAAACAACTTCAGAATTATCCATCGATCGTAGCACCATGATCAAAATAAACGATTAAGCTAATAATATTTGAACAGCTACACTTTAAACGTAGGTTTGAAAGGAACCTAAACTTGTCAATCATCATTAATCATGGTCGTGAGTCTCCGTGCCTCTGCGCCCAGCCGAAATTCTTCTGGCATCTCTCCTCCTTCACTGCATTTTTCTTCTCTTCTGTTACTTGGAATTGGGTCTCGAGCCCGACCAAGATTCGAGCTGCCTTCGAGAACAGCAAGCCAAGTTCGTTTAGGTTCCATTAATTAGTAAGACTAAATGGGCAGGCAAACTAGTAAAAACAATGAAAGTAAAAAACAATCCGCCAAAATATGGTTTTACACGTCTATAGAAAATATACTCTAACCTAAGTAAAGCAATTATTAATTTTCCTAATGCATGGTTGTTATCTTTACTTCCGTTTAAAACGTACATTTCGAAAAGGAGGATTTTCAGCACGTTTGAACAGCAACTCAGCGACCCCAACCCCGGTCCGCGAATATTTTTTTAAAGCTGAAACCGGTCCGTGGTGAAAAAAAGGTTGGGGACCCCTGCTTTAGATAGTCGGACACACAACTTCTTAAACATCTTATAAGTAATGCATTGAGATGTTTTTTGCGTCTTGTTGCACTTTTATGTTCAAATCGGCAAAGCCTAAAAACATTTGCAAATGACAAACTTGCATGACGATGCATGCTGTGGCCGGTCTGGTATATGACAGAATTGTCCCGAACATCCCTCATGCTCGCCCTGGGCCATTGGGCACTCCTTATTGTTGAACCCTGATTGACAACTTTACCGCCCTGCAATTGATAGTAAACCACAGTCACTTGTAGTTGCAGTTGTCACATAAATACTAAACAAAACCTCTTGTCGGTCACTTTATATTTTGATAAGTGTATATATCCTGTCTAAGTGAGCCGTTTCTTAAGAGGATGTGACACAAGACCTGCTTTATGTCTCATGCAGTTTGTTTGCAATGGGAATTTGAATAAAATGAAATACAGAAGAAAATGCATGTTAATTTTCAACTTGTCACATAGCCTTTTTTTCTGAACGTGAGAGGAAATCATTTAAAGCTCACATAACACACTCTGTTTCTGCTTATCTCATGTTAATCTTGAGTATCTATAAAGTAGTATTACATCCTTCATATGTCCAAAGAGCATTTAGTTTTATCAGATTTATAAAAGACAGATCAGCTTTACCAATAGTTTCCGGAAAAACACGAGATCTTTGAGACGTACCATGGGAGGAGTGAGTCACATGCAACACACACAAAACATTATTCCACTATCTCTGGATAACTTATAATGTAAATGACACAAACATGTAGTGAATCATATACACTTACGCGCCAATTGCCAACAAAACACAAACATTTGATGCAGTTTTACTTGGCGCCTGTGACTCGGTTGGGACTGTCCCATTTCAACGAAATCCAGCATTAAATAAACACACGCACAACTCCGCTACTACCCCGGATATTGTCATAATGCTGGGTTCTTTGGGAAGCTGAACAAGCTTAAATTTCCCTCACAAACAACAACACACTTCTTTGGTGATGTTGATTTCATGTCAGCTTTTAGTTGGTATGTGCGTGCCCATATAAGGACTTTCACTGTACTTCCATCACTGAAATTGCCCATAAAAGAAATAAAGCAAGATTGTTAAATCTTTCATGTATGAAAACTTCCCGAAACTTCCCGTGGATTCGGCACATAAATACTACGTCATTCGTTCAACTACTTTTTTGACACTTTGCTTATGTATAGCATAGGGCTGTCACTTTTCGTTCAAAAATCGATTGCACAATCGTTCGGACCAACCAAAAAACGTTTCGAAAACGAAAATAGGCAATCGATTTTAACCAAATATGTACTAGGGATGGGCATTCGATTAAGTTTTCATAGTCGATCGTCGGGAGAATTAACGATCGACTATCGATTAATCATTAATAATATTTTTATAATAAAAATAATTATTTAACTTTTATAATTCAAAAATGTTGAATACAAAAATACAGCGTGTTTTCCTCCATGAGACCTTTATTACAAAACAACTTGTGGCAGACAGTTAAACTACATTTAGTTAGACAAACGGAACATGTGTGCGCATAAATATGCGGTGCTCTAAAGCAGCGGAACCTGCAGCTGCGAGCTGCGTTCTGAAACAGAGACCTCTTTTGTTCCAAAATAAAAATAAAAAAGAATCATGTTAAACAATAACTTAAACAATAACTTAAAAAAAACATAATACTTGGATCTGACAGGGTTTGTCAAAAACTCAAACTATCCAAGCCAATAGAAAGGATATTAGCCTTCTTAACTTTAAGCTAATTCAACAAATTAGGCTAACTTTACTTTAAGCCTCATGAAAAATAACTTTATTAACTAACATACAACTTTTGCACAGTCTACTGATTTTTGTTAAGAAAAATAAGCATGTTGACATGATCTGGTGTCAGACGCGACCGCAACCTGGTGACCGTCAGTCCAGCCGCTGAAAACACCCGCTCTGAGGGGACTGACGTTGCCGGGATGCACAGGTACCTCAGCGCTAACTTGGCCAGCGCGGGGAACCTCATTTCATTCACTTTCCACCAGTCTGTAGGTGGGCAATTCAGGGGTGGGGGAGTTTCCCTCAGAAAGCTCTGAAGTTCTGCTTCAATGCCAGCCTCGCATTGAGTGGTATACTGGTCCCCAAGGAGTTGTGCCATAGCAGACGACTGGGACTGGGAGGTCGCGACTTCAATGTTTGCGCTCCCCTCGTCCGTGGCAGATAACCCAGCATCGACTCCACCAGCCGGTTGAACAGCCGCCCTATTAGCCTCCACCGCCTCTCCCAGTTCAACCAGTTTCGCATTAGCAGCCAGTCTCTGTGTTGGTGTAAGAAAGCCCAGGTGTTTGTGACGAGGGTCCAGCATTGATGAGATCATGGGGGCGAATGACAGAAACTCATCACCAGATTCAATCTATATAAATATATGATGGGGAATCAATAATCAGAAAACATTGTGTTTTTTGTTGTTGTTTATTTTATGAATAAAATATTAAAATGAATATTTTTATGGAGTAAGAGTAACTGTTTTATTCTTCGCGGGGCTTATTGCTTAAATCTAAATAGGTAACGAATAAACGAATTCATGTGTTATAATAACGTTATATTTTTAGTGTTTATTTTATGAATAAAATAAATACCAAAATGAATCTTAGTAATAGTTTTATTCTTTGTGGGGCTTATTGCTTAAATCTAAATAGATAACGAATAAACGAATACATGTGTTACAATAACGTTATATTTTTAGTGTTTATTTTATGAATAAAATAAATACCAAAATGAATCTTTTTTTATGTAGCAAAAGTTTTATTCTTTGCGGGGCTTATTGCTTAAATCTAAATAGATAACGAATAAACGAATACATGTGTTATAATAACGTTATATTTTTAGTGTTTATTTTATGAATAAAATAAAAATACCAAAATGAAATTTTTTATGTAGCAATAGTTTTATTCTTTGAGGGGCTTATTGCTTAAATCTAAATAGATAACGAATAAACGAATACATGTGTTATAATAACGTTATATTTTTAGTGTTTATTTTATGAATAAAATAAATACCAAAATGAATCTTTTTTTATGTAGCAATAGTTTTATTCTCTGCGGGCCTTATTGCTTAAATCTAAATAGATAACGAATAAACGAATACATGTGTTATAATAACGTTATATTTTTAGTGTTTATTTTATGAATAAAATAAATACCAAAATGAATCTTTTTTTATGTAGCAATAGTTTTATTCTCTGCGGGCCTTATTGCTTAAATCTAAATAGATAAAGAATAAACGAATACATGTGTTATAATAACGTTATATTTTTAGTGTTTATTTTATGAATAAAATAAATACCAAAATGAATCTTTTTTTATGTAGCAATAGTTTTATTCTTCGCAGGGCGTATTGCTTAAATCTAAAAAGGTATCGCAGATAACAGGACATCCATGTAATGTATATGTTATGTATAATATAAAAAATTTAGCTTACATTCATTCGTTGGATTAGAGAGGAACGCACTTTTGCCTTGAATTCGGCGAGTCTGGGCCCGTCTCCTTCGCTGCGCATGAGGTGAATATTGATGAGGCCAAAGGTGACGGGATAAGTGTTGGAGATGGAGACGTCTTTCTCCGCAGACATAACCGTGGTGGCACATTTAAGTGCAGACAGCACGGGCTGTGTGTCCTCCATCAGCTGCCAGTACTCATCCTTCAACTCCAGGATCCTGGCATCTTGAAGCTTGGTGACGGTTCGGTCTGACAGCACAGCAACAACAGCCCACCGCTGCTCCACCAGCCGATCGAACATCTCGCACACAGAGTTCCACCGTGTTTTACACGACTGGGTAAGCCGGTGAGTTGCGAGGCCCATTTGCTCCTGTTTCTTTTGCAGCGCTTTGGTTGCTATAGTGCTGTGTTTAAAGTGGCTTACGAGTTTACTAGCCGCTGATATTACCCGATAAAGATACAGTGCAAATCCATCATTTATTGCCAATTGGAGGGTGTGCGCGAAGCAGGCAACGGAAATCCAGGGCACTCTGGTGGTACTGTTGGCAGCTACAATATTGGCCGCGTTGTCATGTACGCATGCAATAACTCGGCCTTTAAGTCCCCACTGATCTACAGCTTCAATCATTTTCTCGGCGAGGTGGTCAGCTGTATGCCGGCCTGGCAGGCTTTCTGTGAGGAGGACAGCCGAGTTAATTTGCCAGTCATCACTGATGAAGTGGCAGGTTATGGTGATGTAGCTCTCAGCTGTTAAAGCGGTCCAGCAGTCTGTAGTTAAAGCAACTCTCTCAGCTTTGCTCAATTCTTTAAACAGCTGCTGCTTTCGTTCTTCGTAGTGAGTTTCTACCAGTCTGGTGATGGTACGTCGTGATGGAATTTGATATGCGGGTTCCAATAAATGAATAAGTTCTTGAAAACCATTGCCCTCAACAATACTTAAGGGCAGCATATCCATCTCAATGAACTTGCCGATCGTTTGGGTAATTTTCTCTGCTCGTTGTGCATCACAGCTCCGAGTCCGTGCTAACGCCGACTTGATGCTAGGTTGAGACTGAGAGCACGATGCACCTCCATCGACATTAACCAGGGACGGATGCACTTTATTTAAGTGGTACATCATTTGAGTCGTGACCGTGTTGTACTTATACACGGCATCGCAATGTTTGCAGTGAACTGTTTCGTTTTTTAAATCAAAATGGTCCCACGCCACACTTCGCCGTGACCTCTTCATGATTATTCTTTTTAAATCTAAACGGAAGGTCACAGATAACGGAGTATGGTGTCAACTATTGCACCCTGGTGGTAAAATGTTGAACTGCTTCCACACAGTGAAATTCATTTAATTGGTTCAAGACACACACTACGCTAATCAACGCAACCTGCATTAGATAAAAAAGTATTTGATGAATCGATAACAAATTGACGTCATCGACGAAATTCTTAACGATCAATTATCGATCGTCGATTAATCATGCCCATCCCTAATGTACACTATTAATTTTAAAAGAATTAAATAGTTAAAAATATAGAGTAACAAAACTCACAAACAAGCAGAAAAAGAAAATAAAGAATTCCGAAAGTGCAGTAGGTGTGCGAAAGCTAGACAGAAAATACCCAGCAATTTTACGCACCTATAGTTTCACGCTTTCAATCGCTGCATCTAGTGTTTTGCAAAGAAAATGGAGGACAACGTCAATAAACCTGTGCAACACGAGACAGCGTCGAAATTGTGACCTTACAGGAGATGATGAGTTATGACAAGGAGCCACAGCGACCCGTTTTTGAGATGGAAGATTGGCAGTACGAAATACGCAGCTGGCAACGAAGTACCCGAGTTTCCCTGGGACATCAGTGCGGTCGGAGTGCGTCTTCTCAACAGATGGACATAGTGAATGAAAAGCGCTCTGCTCTTGACCCCTAAAATGTTGATCGACTTGTTTTCCTGACCAATAATTTGTAATGGCCCTAGTCTTTTTGCGCATTTCATTATGCCTGCCTAGTGCCGCCTAAGTGTCGGTTACGTTTAATAAAATACACAGCATGTTCTCAACTTCAAGTAAGTCTATTTAAAGTTTCATTTTTGAACAGTTGTTTGAAATGGTTCGAATCATTATTTAAAATAAATTTTGAATTGCCTAAATCATAAAAGCAGCCGGTTGAACCTGAAGTAATGTTTTTCATTTATGGCAGCAGTCCACTCTTTTAGAGAATGTTGCACTACTGTTGCTGTTTTTTATTCTGCACGAAACTTAATGACAATGAATAAGAAAATTTGCTGACTTGTGCGTTTCAGGCACTCTCTTTACATTTGTCTGTTATTTGGCGTTAAATGGAAACGTCTTTTTTAGACATGGAAAATCGATTTTACAATCGATTCAATGAACACTTATATTTTAAAAATCGAAAATGATTTTTTCACAAAAGTGACAGCCCTAGTATAGCATGAGGAATGCAACACTTAAACTGTGTTAATAAATTAGAATATATGAAATAGCTTTGACCCCCCCCCCCCCCCCCCAATGTATATCCAATTGGGTGTTTTCAGTACAACAGCATATTCCTTTTCTTTTATTTATTAAGCTTTAATGTGAGCCGTTGTATTGATTTTACCCAACTGGATATTTAGTAATTCATTTAGATTTTTGAGTGAACTTCTGATCAGCAGGGAGGTGATGAGCCGCACGTTTCAGTTTAATCTTTGTGGTGTTGAACTAATGGCAGTAATCTGTACCGCACTTCATCTAAATCATCAGTCCTTCCTCCATAAACCTCCAGAGCTCCAAAGGGTGTGTTGATGGATTGAACCCCAGGGATGGTGAGCTCATCCCAGCCTGCAGCTCTACTGAAGACTGATTCGTTGATGATGGCAGGGTTTAAGGGACAGGCAGTATTCAGCAGGGTAACAAGGCTCGACAGTGAATGTAGGGAAGTGAAAGAGGAAGAAGCATTATTAGCTTGACATCTGGATGTCTCAAAGTAAGCAAATAATAAAACAAAGATTCTCGTAGTAGTTACCAAAATAGTGCTGGTGCTCTGTGATTTGGGAACCATTTTGGTGCGTTTTTGTATCATTCGTTTCATTATCAATGTTTTTGACAAGATTTGGACACTAATAAAAATTATTCAGTGGTGTTTCACTTTAAAGGTTGGGTTTAACGGTATAACAGTTAAAGTGCCAAAATGCAAAGTGTCAAAAAAGCAGTTGAGATGGAGTATTTCTGGGCCAAACTCATACCTCCTCTTTCCTACAAGTTTCGGAAAGTTTTTTTTCCAAATGGGTATCCCTTATGCAGGACTCAACACAAAGAATTTTTTATAGGGTTCAGGTTTTCACTTGCCCTGCCAAAATGTGTACTGGCCCCAGCAAAAAAAGATTTTGGTGTTGAATATAATTGTATGCATATACATTTTATTCATTACTAATTGGCAATAAAGTTTAGTAGAAAGTTCAAAGGATTATCGGCAACCCTTTTAGACACCATGCAGCTTTTCTCATGAGCTTTGAGGGTTTGTTCACGATACTTGCTTGTTCCAACGACAAAGGCTTATGACTTGTCTGATTTACCTGGAAACTGACGGCAAACTGGAAAACATTGCATAATTTCTTTCATCGTGTTTACCCAAGTAAAAAAAGACATTTGGCCTCATAATTAGATGGTGCTGCTCCCTAAGGGGTTGTGCACACCAAAACTTTTAAGCGCGGCGGAAAACGCCTGGACAACGCCGAATGCCAGCTGTTTTTTTAGCTGAGTGGTAGCTTTCTTCAGCTGAGCGCTTTGGTACCTCTGATACGTCAGCTGTGAGACGGTTGGTTGTTGTGATACTTGTCCCGCCCCTCCTCCACTGTGATTGGACGGTCCCGTGAGAACTGACATTGACGAGCGGAGCTTTTTACCCATAGTTGAATATTTTTCAATTCTCAGCGTTCAGCGGAAGAAAACCGCTAGCTGCTGGCTAGTTTGAAAAATGCCAAGCTTCCATTGGAAACAATTGAAAACATGCGTCGGCCTCGGGCGTAAAAGTTTTGGTGTGCACCCCCCTTTAATGTCTCTTTGCTCTACCAGCTGACATAACACGCAACAGTGTCCACAACCAATAAGGTAGGAGAAACCTCATGACATTGCTGAGAAGTAAATGTTCGCAACACTTAAAATGTGTCTCGTTGGTAACATAACATAAGAATACATACAGAAAAACGGCCACAGGCAAAAAATATATATTTAGTGACTGAGAGCGAAGCACTGGCCTGATCGGGCAAGTGACAATACTGTTTACTGGCCCGAATGTCTCTCACGCTGGCCCCGGGCAGTCCTTTATGTTGAGCCCTGTTATGTAGCATGGGTAACCGTTACGTGTCATATTTCATTAATGAGCACTTCCCACAGAAAAGCACGCTTTTATGGAAACAATTGATGTAGTTTGTTTATCCAGGGTAGCAGCGGAGTTTTGCGCGTGTGTTTGTTTTTAACGCTGAATTTCGTTGAACAGTCCTAGATGGGTCATGAGTTCCCAGGCGGTAAGCGAAACTGCTTCTGTGTTATGTTGGAAATTGGTGCGTAAGTGCATAAAATGTCAACGACACGAACACGTGAATCATAAGTTATCCAAAGATGTGTTTGTGTGTGTTGCTTGCTCGTGACTCGCTCCTCCCACAGTACGCCTCGAGGACGTTGTGTTTTCCTGAAACATTGGCTAGAGCTGATCTGTCTTTTATAAATCTGATAAAACTGAAGACTCTTTGGAGATATGAAGGACTTAATTCTACTCTATAGGTACTCAAGATTAACATGAGATGAGCGAAACAGCGTGTGTTATCGTAGCTTCAAGTTGTCAGCAAATAAGCTTGCATTTGTTTTCTGTAATAGCTTTGTGTTGTGCACTGTCCTTTATGTGTCATTAAATCAGCTCATGCATTTTAAGAAGCTCATTAAGTTCTTGAGAATAAAAATAAATAACTCCACACCTTGCGAGAAGTTTTTTGTATGCACACACCAGACCAGGTGATATTTGACCTCCTACAACATAGCCTGTGATGGTAATCATATATTGTTATTTTCTCCAGCTCTGATCAAATACATCCGACCGGTGTTTGTGTCCCGATCGGACCAGGACTCCCGAAGGAAGACTGTGGAGGAGATCAAGAGAAGGGCTCATTCAGGAGGAGAGTGGCCTCAGGTACCATCACACCTTACACACGCCGAGGATCAAGGCTTATTTAGACGTGCAACATGTGCAATATTTTCCATAGAGTCAGCTGTCTTTGAAACTGTACGCCAAGCAATTTTTTAAATAAGTGAAGAGTATATGCTCATTCCTTTCGCATGAGTTCCTCTTATGGAGCCGTGTCAGTACCTTTTATAACAGCATCAGTTAAGGATTTTACACCCTGTGATGTGGTACATTAGATCGGGTAATAATTAACCATTGTGAACAGATTGGAAACTCATTAGCCTTGTAACTCTCTGCTTTCTAGATAATGATATTCCCAGAGGGGACATGCACCAATAGATCCTGCCTGATCACATTTAAACCAGGTCTGTATGTCTTCATTCACTTACTGCCTAATGTGCAATGTTTCATATTTCAAAATCAACTATTTGGCCTTAGGTTGCATAAACTGTGTTCACGTTAATGTGTTTTTTATGTAATATAACCTGGATATTGTGTTTAGACTTAATGTTTGAATTGCTGAATGGTGATATTGTAGATAAACTGGTTCTACCTTTTTGTGTGCGGCACAATGATAATGAGTTTGATTCTTGGGTAACAATTCTTTGAAAAAGCCAAATTAGCCCCCGATTTACTCACCTGAAAGCCATCCTAGATCCTTAGCCAAACACATTTAGGCACAGTTTCACAGACAATGCTTAGCTTAACACTCTCTATTTTTCATTCACTCCGCAAAGAGACTTTTGGACATACAGATATGATTTATACATCATTTAAAATGTTAAAGTGTCTAGTTTTTTTCTGTCCACTCCCAATAAAAACAGAATGTTGTGCTTTTCGCAAAATAAAGAAAATAAACATGATGCGCGTTTTGTTCTCTCTCCCTCAGTGAAGTCCTTTCTCAAACGCGTCAGAAAAATAAATTGTAACTTAACGAATACTTGTCATAGAAACAAAAGATAAATGTCTACATAATGCTTGAAATGTCAGCTTTTAAATGATGTAAGTGAGATCGAAAACATATATTGTCATTCGGTGTAAACTGTATGAGAAGGAGGAGAAGTACCGTCTCTCTCCTGTTACCTGTGTATCTGTAATGAGATGAGATCGCCTCACCCCCGCGCCATTGAAGTGAACGAGCAGAAACATCCATATGCATAACTCGTGCCTCCTGCAGTCAATGGATACGCAATTCACAATCCAGTTTCTCCATTCCTTGTTGTTTCATCCGAATGCACCAAACACGACATCTAAATCCTTATTTACTTGCGTATGTGTGTCAGTATCTCCAGACGCGAGTGTTTTCCTTGTTCTTCCGTCAAACATTTCACGCGATGGGAACACACATACACAAACACACGAGTCAGGAAACTCAACGCGCTTTTTGGTATTCTTATAAAATACGCGATTGCAAACAATACAATCCTTATTTAGTTGCGTCTAAGCGCATATCTCCGCACAGCAAGTTTATTAAACACGTGGATCACTCGCGTGTGCACACATACTGCTTTCATGATCAACACGTGAGGTAATGGCGGCGGCTGTAAACAAACATTGATAAGTTTATCACGCTTGTCCCTTGTTGTGTTTCTACTATAATGATTACAAAAACACAAATAAGAGTCCAGACAATGTTAGGCAGTTCTTTTGAGCTTTTTATTGCCCAAAAGTAAACCTCTCGCTGGCCAACCAAACACTAACCCTGTGTTCATTTTTACAATGGCCAAAACAGTACCTTTACTATGATTACTATGGTTTTTAAAGGTATACTTGTGAAATTAATAGGAAATATTTCTATATATACATACATTATATATATAATTTTTTGTTATAAATTCCCAAGTAAACCTTATCATGGTTTTACTACAGAGAAAGTTAAATTTCTGTTGAACATCCCCACAAGGCTCATTATGTGGCTCATTATGCAACTCTTTTGTCTCTCAGCTGTCAATCACTGATTATTCAGGAGCTTTCCCGCCTCTACGCATACGGCCTTTCCCAAGCAAATGTGTCTTAGAAATTGTAAATCAAAATATTGTTTTTGTGAATGAGCAGGTCGGATGATTTTCACATCATTTTAAAGAAAAAACTCTAGACTACTAGATCCTGTTTTGAAAAGTCTTGGGAAAACATGTTTCTAATGAGTTTTGTGGACTTGTATCAGTAACCTAAAAATGTAGCTTTTTCAAAAACCACGCATAAACATTTTTCTCTCAAAAATACAAACATGTACATACATGATGATCATATAATATTGTAGTCCAGTTTGTGCTGAACGCAGTGTTATGAGAATTTTGCCGTTTATATGTTTTTAAGCAACTGAAAAAAGCACAAATGTCAGTGCATGTCAAAACTTCCCCAGGGTCCTAAAAACCCCTTAGACCCCAGAGGGTTAAACCAGGAATATGCCTTAGTTAAATTAGGATATTCAGGTCACTTTTATAAAAAGCTTTGCAATGAACACAGCATTATGCAAACAATGGATATCGTTTATTCGGGGTAGCAGTGGGGTTGTGCGTGTGTGTTTGTTTAACGCTGGATTTGGTTGAAATGGGGCGGTCCCAAATGAGTCATGAGTAGCAGGAGGTAAGTAAAACTGCATCAAATGTCTGTGTTTTGTTGACATTTGGGGCGCGTAAGTGCATATATTGTAATCGGTAAAGCTGATCTGTCTTTTATTTATCTGATAAAACTAAAGATTCTTTTGGATATTTGACAGATGTAATACTACTCTATAGGTACTCAAGATTAACTTGAGATGAGCAGAAACAGTGTGTGTTATGTGAGCTTTAAGACACCTTAAACATTTATTTAAGTCCAGGACTAGCCTTAAGCCTTGTCTGTGAAACCGAGCCTAAGAGTTATATTAAATAGTGGCATGGCTCCAAGTTGGTTCTTTGGTTTCTGAGTGTCTTGTGACTTTTTATGTTTCATAATGATTCATATGACAACTAGTCACTTGACTCACGAGAACCAATAGTCATGTTTCCTTCACTATGATTTTTAGCAGTTTGAAGTATCACAACAAAAACGAGTGATGGAAACGCCACATTTTAAAATCCCTAAATTCGCAAAACAGTTTTTGATTTATGCGAGAAAAAGTAAATGTGAATAATGGGAGATGGAAACGTCTTTGCCTAATTAATTCTGACATAGCGAACATTAAACCCACAGGACTGACCATCTAGCTGTTTCCGTTGTCTTGTCTTAACCATATTTGGGGCTCGATATCGTCACATTGTCCTTGCGACCTAGAGGTCGACCGATAGTGGATTTTACCAATAACTAAGTTGGTCCCTACTTGCCGATAAGCGATTAATTGACCGAAAACAAATACTGGATAAAAAACAAACACTCAAAGTGAAACGGTGCTGAAATGTATTACAAAAGTAATAGAACAACAGTACTGAACCAGGAAATGTGCTAAATGAAATAAATGTATACATAAAATATATTATTTAAATGAATAAGTATTGAAGTAAATATGAAAAACTCCCACTGGTAAAATAAAAATTACATAAATGCATATTATATGTGTAATCTCTTTTTTTCCTTTTTTTAAACATTTAATTTGCTTCTATTGAAACATTTAACACTCTGGGGTCGACTGTGGCGTGAGCGCCGCAAACTCTTTATTTTTCAATCACTTCGCAAAGAGACTTAGATAACTCTGCTGATTTTGGACATACAGATATGATTTATACATCATTTTAAACGTTAAAGTGTCTATTTTTTCGGTCCACTCCCAATAAATACAGAATGTTGTGCTTTTTGCAAAATTAAGAAAATAAACATGATGCGCGTTTTGTTCTCTCTCCCTCAGTGAAGTCCTTTCTCAAACGCGTCAGAAAAATAAACTGTAACTTAACGAATACTTGTCATAGAAACAAAAGATAAATGTCTACATAATGCTTGGAATGTCTCCTTTTAAATGATGATTATCTAATCAAAATAACAAAAGTTGTATTGCAGTGATTAAAAAAAAAGTGATTTCAGATTTTGACAGCTGCATATAGTTCACTTCCTCTCGTTATTTAAAAGATAGATAAAAGTAACCAGCTGGAAATAAATGAATGCAAAATAATTGTAATAATCCTGACATTAAGCATATGGGTTGGTTTATCTTCGTGTATTTTTGTGTAACTGTTTGAGGTAGGCTTGTTGCGATAGTCGGTAAAACGGTGATTACCGGTGCTTCAGCCTCTCACCGGTTAGATCACTTGCCCACCGCGACACCGTCTTTTCGTCGTTTTGATATTTTCTTGTAATTAAATCATTTAGTTTCGTTAGAGAAAGCAAACACTGAATGTGTCTGCTGCCTGAATTCAGCGGAGCTGAACGCGCGTCACAGAGCAGCAGCTGCGGGTGTCAGATTTCATTTATTTCTGTCAGAATGCGGCGAGCTTACTGACCAGACGATGGCAGAAGCCGCGTGCTTACTTGTTTTTGTTATAATATACATATATGATGTTTAATATAAGCAAGATCGTTTTGTTGTTATGTTTTTCATTAAGAATAATAATAAACCCATCATTCAAGCAGCGCATCATTCATATCACCGGGTTTGTCACGCGCTGATCAACGCTTCACTGTAAAAAAAAAAATCCGTAGAAATTACAATGGTATTGCAGCTTGGTTGCCGGTTAATTCACGGTAGATTTAAATTTGTTATTTACTGGCAAGAGTTTGTTCAAAGTTAAATAAATATCTTTACAGAATAAAACTATACAATAACAGCCTCATGCAAAGCATTCTGGGAACCAGAAATCATCATCAACCTTTTTCTGTTTTTTGCTTCAGATTTTGTTTCCCAGAATGTTTTGCGTGATGCTGTTTTTTTAGTTTTACTCTGTAAAGACAAAGAGTTGTAAATATTTAATGTTCATTTAACTTTGAACAAAATGTTGGCAGTAAAAAACATAAATTTAAATCTACTGTAAATTACCGGCAACCCAGCTGCAATTTCTTCTGAATTTTTTTACAGTGTGGGAAAATTCTGTCACCGCAACAACCCTAGTTTGAGGTACTACTAATATAGGGCCCTATAAAATCTGTTTTATTTTTTCCCAAATTCCGTTTTATTTTTTCCCAAATTCCGTTTTGTCCGTTTTAATTTTTGCAAATTCCGTTTTGTTTGTTTGAATTTTTTTACCAATACCACACCGTAAATCGCTCAAACAACTTGATGGAAACGCACCTAATTTGCATTTGTTTGTTTTTCTTTTTTTGCGAATTTAAAAAATTTCGCTTCATGATTGAATGGTAACCCAGCTAAGGATTGTTTACTAAATACGCTTGGTGCAAAGATGCAATATATGGCATTATTATAATATTTTTTTTATCTGATGCAGGCGCATTCATTCCAGCAGTACCAGTACAACCTGTAGTGATCCGCTACCCAAACCAGCTGGTGAGACTTTTTGCCTGTTGTTGTATTTTCTATGTATTTGTTTGCTTGTGGTTATTTGTGAATTTATTTAGGTAATTTTATTTCTTTTGTGAAACACAAAAGATGCTTCATCGTATGGAAAGGGCGTGTAAAGCAAACATGTTAGATTTAAGGTCTTGAGTTTGTCTTGGCAATATGTCACATTATACAATTGAGCTTTTTTCTGTGAGTTTTAAAGGATTAATTTAGTGTTTTCTGTATTCAGGACACTATCACTTGGACATGGCAGGGACCTGGCGCGTAAGTACCACATTTAACATGGGAAACAGTTACTTTACTTTACAGTTGCACCGTCTAAAAGAGACATTTTACTTGTAAAGACATGCTGACAATTCAGCAGTCGAAAAGATGTGTTACTTGTAGCTTGTGTTTGCTGGCATGCTTCCCTTTATAATTGACTTTGACTGTTAGAAAACACTGTGTCAGCTAGTTGTAAATGCTTGCATGCATTATTTATAAAAGAATCTCAATTACTGATTAATTCAGGACAGATCGAGCAGAAAACAAAGGACACACCTGAACGCAAAGATTAATATTCTTTTTTTTTTTTTTTGCAGATTTAAGATCCTCTGGTTGACACTGTGCCAACTGCATAATGAGTTTGAGATAGAGGTAAGTCTTTTACTTTTTTCACTCTCCTGCACTCATGGTTGCGGTGCACCATGGGATTAAATAAGGGTGACGCATATTGACTGATAATACAGTGAATACTCAGTCACATGTTTATTTTGACCACTATTACCAGAATGTTCATGCTAAAATTAAATGTGAATTGATGCTGTCAAGTTCCCAAAATGACAGATCTAGTCTGTGTGCTGATTTTGATCTGGGTCGTATCCCAGACAGATTGCTTATTGCTGGATCCTACCGTGTCACGTCTGGTGTGGACTCACACATCAACTCGGTTTTGTGCTATTTATTCATCTAGTTTAATTTGCTCATTCGTTGTGTTAGTATATAGTTATGTTGGTATTCTGGAAGAGGTTTCTGAGCAGATGGCTTTGGCTTTCTTACACCAACCGGCATGCAAATTCTCCAGACTCATTCTTTTCATTAAGAAGCCATTACCAGTTTAATTATGAGCGGTAAAGAGGGATGAGGTGCGTGTATAAAACCTGCCGCTCTCATTATTGGACGTGGAGTAAACCGAATGGTGTCCAGAGCGTCAGACTGTGACCTCATTTACTCGCTCACTGAAGATGAGTGTGGTGGTTTTGGGAAGCTCCGGTGTTGGCCTACTTTGTACCGAATGTAATGTGTGTAGATATGTGTGAGCTGCATTAGAGAGTCAGAACACGACTTGACCTTGATTCAAAGGCTTTCTTGGTGTCACAGAATTGAAGTGTAAAGAAAGCACTGACTGGTTTTGTCTGTTCCTTTCAGTATCTGCCTATCTACACACCCTCAGAGGAGGAGAAGAAGAATCCTGCGCTCTTCGCTCACAATGTGCGACGCATAATGGCAAAGTAAGTTTATATATTTGTAAAAAATATTTGTACATTTTGTATTTTATTTTTGGTACAGTATAGAAGTTACCCACACAGAAATTTGAATCTATTTAAAACACACACATTCCTGTTTGGCATCATATTTGTGTATGGGGACGTACGATAAAACATTATTGCAGTGGTCTCCAACATGGTGTTTGTTAACGCTTCACCTGTATAACTGATTGAAGCATTGTGATAATAAGTGGTAATGTTAATGTGGTTTTTTTTTTAGGGCTCTGCAGGTTCCTGTGACAGACTACTCATTTGAAGACTGTCAGTTAACTATGGCTGAGGGTCAGATCAGGCTACCCGTTGACACGTGTTTACTAGAGTTTGCCAAACTGGTCCGGAGTCTCGGGTGAGTGTCATTACATAACACAACAGTCATCAGGAGGGATGAGGTATTTGGGTTTGTGGCTTTCTAAAGCCTTATTTAACAAGCTCATTAAACCTCTTGTAAACATTGTCTGGTATTGTAGCACACCCGCATATACCACTCGCTGGACAAAACAGGAAGTCCTGCGCCCATTTCAAGTAGTGGTCGACCGATATGGGTACGATGCCAATATTGGTACATTGGTACACTTATATAAAGCAATTCTTGCTCCCAAATTACTTATGTTATTATGTCATACAAAAAGGAAATGGGCAACACTTTTTGCGTTCTCAGGACCTTTTTATGGTTTCTGTACCAAAGGCTCGTACGGAAATAGGAAAGAAGGCATTTCAGTATTCTGCACCTTCATCATGGAATACGTAAAATGAAAATGAAAGACTTGGAGGCAGATGTCTTAATATGTAAATGTTTTTAGACTGTAAGCATCTAAATTGATTTTATGAGGCGTTGAGTTTAGTTTTTTTTTTTTTTGTACTTATGTGTTTGTATTTTTTTTTATATGCTGCTGCCTGTCTTGGCCAGGTCACCCTTGCAAAAGAGGTTCTTAATCTCAATGGGATTCTCCTGGTTAAATAAAGGTTAAATAAAAAAATGAAGAAAGCAATGTGGCCGATATTTAAAATATATCATTATAGTAACTGAGAAACACACAAACAATTAGTGAAACTAAATAAACATTGATTTTGCATATTTATGCAATATTCTCTCTTTTGATGAGGTAAAATTATGAGGTTAAATAATTGCTGCTTATAGATTAAGATAACATGAATAAATAATGACAAAAACAGTATTTAATTCCTTAATATTAACAAATAAATTGCATTCGGTTACTTTACTCAGTAAGAGGATGTTTCACTTTCTTAAAGGTGCAGTGTGTAATTTTAGAAAGATCTCTTGACAGAAATGCAAAATAATATTAAAAAAAACTATATTATTAGGGGTGTATAAGACCTTTTTATAATTAGTCATTATGTTTTTATTGCCTTAGAATGAGACTTTTTATCTACATAGAGGGTCCCCTACGTGGAAGTCATTATTTTGTGTTGCCATGTTTCTACAGAAGCCCTTAACGTACAAACTTTTTTTACTAAGTTGTCTCCGATGATGACATGGTTTTTTTTCGGTGGTGGCTAACGTAACTTCTCAATGTGTTTCAAAGGTGAGGGGTGAGCAGTGGACTGAGCCGTTGGTTGCAATTCACAATCTCACCACTAGATGCCGCTAAAATTTACACACTGCACCTTTAAAGTTAAAAATATACTACTAGATAAAAAAATTGTGTGTCTGTTCTTCTGTTTTGTCTTTGTAAAAACAATGCAAAAACACGACAATTGCACAGCCTAAATTATGTATTTGCTTAGATAAAGACATGTAGCATCAAAACAGAACAATGTCTTGTCCTCCTTACGCACACGCACAGCTTTCTGGGCTTCGAGTGACGCTGGTGTGGGGAAAAACAGCTTCTTGTTTATAAGTTACGTACAACGCACATATCTGAGGAAGATACGCTCACTGTTTGTGAGGTAAATTTGTTTCAGTTTGTTGTCGCCAGTTGTGGTTCCCGCTGGACTGCGGTTGTGTCACCTCACAGAACTGTTTGAGTGACACTTTTGGCGCTTTTCCATTGCATAGTACTCCAAGGTCCGGTTAAGTTTGGGTCGGGTCAGCTCACTTTTGGGAGCTTTTCCATTGGGTGCAGTACGTAGTACCCGATACTTTTTTCGTACCACCTCGGTTGGGGTTCCAAGCGACCCGAGCTGATACCAAACGTGAAGAGAAAACACTGTAGATCACTGATTGGTCTGAGAGAATCGTCACGTCATCGCTATAATGTAAAAGATTAGCTTTACCTGTGCTAGGCTTGGTTGCGCTGTCTCGAGCAGAAATGTTGTCATCTGTGCTCTGCTATAAGTTCCCAAACTCACGAACAAACATCCACAGGTTGAGAATCACGAACACCATAACAGTTTTTTCCAAACTTGCAGTTTGTGGCGGAACATTCGTGACGAGCACGTCAGCATTATATGCTTAAATGCAACTTCAATGAGGCTCAGCGGAGCGCCGTCGGCTGACGCTGCAGTTTGAACAAACTGTCATGTAACGTTAGTGATAAACGCGTTGTGCAAACATCTATTTGTGGTGGCCAATTTTAATTTTGTGGCGGACTGAGAAATAAATGAATGTATGGGGATGTATTCCATTAACGCTCTCACTTGATGTCACAGCAGTAGGAAGCGCAAATATAACGACACGCCTGTAATCCCTCCCACTGCGAAGTGATACTAAACTCGATGGAAAAGCTAACCAACCCAAAGTGAGGTGAGCTGACCCGACCCAAACTAAACTAAACCGTGGGGTACTATGCAATGGAAAAGCGCCACTAGTTGACTTGGAGTGTTACACACAACAAAATGTCACGTTAAAAAAGGGAATGATGATTAGTTATCTCACCGTCTGCTAGACGCTGCCTGTGTGTTTGACTTTGTGCAACGCTGCATGAGCCAGTCGACATATAGCACAAGGCTTCTGCAGGAATGATTTGATAGCATATGAAGCAGTTTGCAGTGCTTTGGTGTCTTGTGCCATCCATTCTGTGGGCTCGAGTGTATTTATCTTGGAACACAATGCTAATGTGCTATAGTGACCCAAACGGAAAAATTTATCGGCAATATATCGGTCGACCTCTAAAGTCATTGTTTAAGCCAGTCATCTCTTATATCTAAGAATGGTTTACTTCATTCTATGGGTTCTCTTCATTCTAAACCCCGCTTTTAACTTTAGGTTAAGGAGCGTCTTACACTTGTTGTGTTGAAGCGGGTTTATTCCTAAAAATTTAACCAGGGTTATGAAACCCTGCTACACCTGAATTTGTGGGGTTAACCCTGCATTGCAGTGCTAAACGCATGCAGTGAAATGAAGCAGGGTTAGAATGTTATGACCCTAATTAAACACAGCTGAAGGTTAACTAATTAAGGTGTTGAGGGGTGCTTGATAATTACACACGTGTTTATAAAGCAGAGTTTCAGACACCTGACCTAAGGTTTAGGAATGCACAGCGTGAAATGTCAGATTATGAATACCCAGGGTTATCTCTTAAACCTTGATTAAGTATGAACTGTGTGAAATGTGAAACAGATAACCCAGGATTCCATTAACTCTGTGTTAAGAATAACCAGAGGTTAAATATTTTAAGTGTGAAAAGCCCTACTTTTTATTTAAATTTAGATCTTATATTATTAGTCATTAAAATTATATTGAAAGATGGTAATAATATAACTAGATAGGTACATTTCCTGAAGAAAATGTGAAGTGGTGCTTGCCGAGGCAAATTTCGGGGGACAGTATATGTTTATACTCCATACCACAAGTAAAAACAATCCAACCCCCGTGTCTCTACGATGTTCTGATACGGAGTTATAAGGCTTTGTTTACTCTGTTGCTAGGGTACAGTATTTGGTTGCTAGGGAAAAAATTGACATCCACTAGTGATTACACGCCGCGTCACGAGTAAAACGGTCCAACCCCCGTGTCTCTACGATGTTCTGATGCGGAGATATAAGGCTTTGTTTACACTGTTGCTAGGGTACTGTATTTGGTTGCTAGGGAAAAAATTGGCATCCACTAGTGATTACATGCCGAGTCAAGAGTAAAACGGTCCAACCCCCGTGTCTCTACGATGTTCTGATGCGGAGATATAAGGCTTTGTTTACACTGTTGCTAGGGTACTGTATTTGGTTGCTAGGGAAAAATTTGGCATCCCATAGTGATTCCACTCTGAGTCACGAGTCAAACGGTCCAACCCCCGTGTCTCTACGATGTTCCGATGCGGAGATATAATGCTTTGTTTATTCCGTTGCTAGGGTACTGTATTTGGTTGCTAGGCAAAAATTTGGCATCCCATAGTGATTCCACTCTGAGTCACGAGTCAAACGGTCCAACCCCCGCGTCTCTACGATGTTCTGATGCGGAGATATAAGGCTTTGTTTACTCTGTTGCTAGGGTACTGTATTTGGTTGCTAGGGAAAAAATTGACATCCCTTAGTGATTATACTCTGAGTCACGAGTCAAACGGTCCAACCCCCGTGTCTCTACGATGTTCTGATGCGGAGATATAAGGCTTTTTTTATTCGGTTGCTAGGGTGCTCTTATTTGGTTGCTAGGGGCGGGGCTTGGGAGTGGCCAATGATGTGACCAGTTGTTACACTCCGAGTCACAAGTAAAACGGTCCAACCCCCGTGTCTCTACGATGTTCTGATGCCGAGGTATAACTGTTTGAATTTTATGTTGCTAGGGTGCTTAAAAGTGGTTGCTAGGGGCGTGGCTTAATAGCTCTGGGACTATCCTGATAAATTGATTGGATGTCTGAGTAAAATGAGCCCACCCCCATGTCTCTATGACATTGTAAAGCGAAGATATCCCGTCTGGGCATTTTATAATGGCAGTCTATGGGAGATGTTGCTAGGGTGCTCAAAAGTGGTTGCTAGGGGCGTGGCTTAATAGCTCTGAAATGATCCTGAGAGACTGATTGGATGCCCGAGTAAAATGAGCCCACCCACTTATCTCTATGACACTGTAAAGCAAAGATATCCCATCTGGAACGGTTTTATTCCCTTATATGGGCGTGTTCCCTGCCCCATTATAAGTCAATGGGAAATTTCGGGGGCCTCTTACACCCCAGGGATACAACTTACACCCCAATGTGATGTATGTTCTTCCAGAGCCTACCACCCTCTTCAAATGTTATAACCCACACGTTTCTACAAAATCCTTGAGCGGAGCTATGACCCATCAAAGTTGGGCCCAATGTTAAGTCAATGGGATTTTTCGGGTGGTTTTTCGCCCCCCTTTCGGAAATCCTGCACCCGATCGCTTATAAAAGTCATAGCAGACGTGTCCTCAATAAGCCGGCCGTTTTGAGCCCTGTTTCATTGGTCTACGACAAACCGTGCGGGACGAGTTACGCGCCGAAAAAGTGTCCAGATATAAGAATAAATAAATTATAATAAGTATGAGCAATAATAATAGTGATGCCTTGCATAAATGCAAGCACCACTAATAAGGTTTCCTCTTGCATTTATGTGAATGTGTGTTTATATTTCAGATTGAAACGTCAAAACTCGGAGAAGCTCCTGCAGGAATACGGGACGAGAGCTCGTAAACTTCAAGGCGAAAGGTTGAGTCTGGATGAGTTTGCCCAATTCCTGGACCTACCTGTGTCAGATGTGGTCCGAGATATGTTCACTCTCTTTGATGAGGTAAAACTGCTTTTTACGTATGTTTTGAAGTTCTAATACATATGTCGTGCTGAATTAGGATGACCTGGATATAGTATCAAGTAGGGCTGCAACAAACTATTATTTTCATAATCGATTAATCAAGCGCTATTTTTTCCGATTAATCGACTAATCTGTTAAAAACCTAAATATTTACTTAATTAGAATTTTCACTTATTATAGCTAAATAAGGCACTAAATTATAGTATTCACGTGTAGAAGTCTACTTTAAAAGTGCAAAAACCACACACTACTACAGAGTTTTAATAATACAGTGTTCCCACGGGTCCTTGAAATCCTTGAAAGTTTGTGAATCTGGGGGAAAATTGCAAGGCCCTGTGAAGTTTTTGAAAATATACATACTAGGGCTGTCAAAATTAACGCATTAACGCAAATTCATTTTAACGCCACTAATTTTATTAACAGAGATTAACGCAACGCGCAATTTCTGTTTGACCCTTGGTCCAGCCCATAGTTGAATGAACAGAGACGCAGACAAATGTGACTCTCTCTAAATGAGTAAAAGGTTTTCATAGAAATAAGAACATTAAGCAAATCGTCTACCAAATCAAATGCTTTAAATGCTCGTTGGACATCTGAAATGATCTTTATTTATACGTCTGAGAGGTGTAACGTTACCGTCCTCATAATGCTTAATCTAATACAAAAATGCGTCTCAATTCATTTTGGTTTCGCTTTTATGCATGACTTAAAAAATATACTGCAGGACTTGCTTGATGTTAAAATAGTCATTAAGAGAGATAAAGTTCGGTACCTGATTAATGTTAAAGAGTTAGTAAGAGCGACAAGACTCAAAAGCGATCCCCTCACGCTGACTGACTGACATCTGAAGCGCGTGCGCGCAACCTGGAGACATCTACACAAAATTACAGTTTTACAAATATCTGTTTTGATAAGAATTCACGCAGGTAGGATCTATAATCTGTTATGTTTTAAGTAAATGTTTGGTTAACTGTTGGGTAAAAATATCTGATGTGTAACATTATATTAGATCACTTAGATTTTAAGCAGTCTGTCTCAATGTCAATCAAACAAAAGGAAAAAAGTTGAACATACATTGATGATGTTTTTGCTTTGTGTGTGCTAAATCTATTAGTTTTACCAGTGATTTTAAGGTATGGATGTGGTAATATAATGTATGGAATATGGATGTGGTAATTTTTGTGGTAATTTGACTCTTTCATCTTCAAACACGTGTAGTTCTGTCATATTTTGTTATATTTCAACAAATCATGCATTGTTCTATGTTTTAATAGAGAATGTCAAAATATGAACAACTATTTTTTTTTTTTTTAAATTGGCTAATTCTGACTCAACTTGCCAGCACAGGTCACAAATGATACAGCAGCAAACAAAAATGGAGAAAGAAAAATCTTCCTAAAGGAAAATTCGTATACAAAACAATGGCTGATGATCCTGTTAAAAATGTAAACAGGCTATTGTTAACATACATTTGCATAAAGCATCTATATATGTGTATATATGATTAGAATATTAAAAACCTGAAAAGTGTTAAATTAGGGTAAATTTAGAATGGAAAAAATGTGCGATTAATTTGCGATTAATCGCAGTTAACTCATGAAATCATGCGATTAATCTAGATTAATTTTTTTAATCTATTGACAGCCCTAATACATACATAGATACAGGTCATTGAAAGTGCTTGAATCTATTTTATGCAAGAAGTTTTCTGTCACAGATGTCACAGACCAACTAATCGATAATGAAATTAATTGACAACAAATTTCATAATAAATTATTATCGATTTTATCGATTGGTTGTTGCAGCCCTAGAATCAAGTTCATAAGATTTTCCTAAACATGATCAGATGTTAACTGCTAGAATTACATTTTTACGATGTTCATACCTTGTATTTCTTGCTGAGCAGAATGAAGATGGCTCAGTGGACATCAGAGAATTTGTGATTGCTTTCTCTGTGGTGTGTAGGCCTGCAAAAACACTGGAAACCATGAAGCTGGCCTTCAAGGTGTGTGACATTTAATCCCCATCTAGGGATGCACTAATATATCAGAGTTGCATCCCATGTTAATGAAAACACTATTGTCAATGATGCTAGATAGTTTGCAATCAGAGGATTATGGTACATTACAAGGTTTTTTACTGGTTAAAGGTTTATTTGTTGGATGTTTGTTGCTTTCAGATGTTTGAGGCAGAAGAGGACGGGGCGATCACAGAGAATGAGCTGACGTGTATCTTGAGGACGGCTCTGGGGGTTGGAGAACTCAAAGTCGGACGACTGTTTAGAGCCATTGATGAAGAGGACTCTGGCAAACTCACCTTTGGTAAGAATTAAGTTTATTTGATGTATAAACAGAGACGGACTGGTCATCTGGAGCACTAGAATTTCCCAGTGTGTCGCTGGGCAATGTGTCACGCTGGTATGCACATATTAATGCAGCGGTCTAACGGCACTCGTCTACAGGACCGTTCACATTATAACTCTAACTGTAAAAATATAGTTTTGAAAATCGTTTTCTATTAAAGAGAATAGCGTAGTTCACACCACAACTATAACAATAAAGATACAATGAATGATATCGTTGGGATCACTTTCTGAGTGATTTTTTCCCCACCTGATGAAAGACTAACCATTGACAGCCAATCAAATCTATTTAAACTTCAAGTTCACGCGCACTTGAAATTACAGACGACACTGTGGAGAAGCTCATTGCTGAAGTCTATGACATAAAATTACCTTAGATATTCAGCGCTGATGAAGTTGCTGTTAAATTAGTAGTAATGCTTTTCCATACCACACCAAAAGGAAAGATATTAGATTACATAAACTAGATTCACTGTTTAGAATTAGGCGAAACGTTACCCGCTGTGTAAATGCAACAAGAACAGTATATTTGCATATTCAGTAACATGTAAACAATTGCAAAAGTTTTTATTACAAGAAATATGCATTATTGGTTAATGCCATTAAATGCAAGTGATTTGCGCAAGTGAATGAGCATAAATTTAACTTAACCGTCCGGTGATGTGGACGCTAGTATAGTTATCGTTATAATGTAAAACACTTTTATTTCAAAGTGTTGACCAATCAAATAAAAGAAGGTGGGAGTTTCTGTTCATGGAACCCAAGCATGATTGCAAACCAATCAAATTACTGAGCTGAGCAGTAATCCAACCAAGCAAATTAAAGAAGGCGGAAGTTTCTAGTAAAGCAATTAGCCCCAAGAAGCAGTGGGTTACCAGTGCATTTTATAACACCTAAGGGGCATTGTTAAAACCTCCTTAGCTTAAAATGCACTGTAACACCACTGCTTCGCGGGGCTTATTGTGTTTATAAAACGGTTACTTCATATGCATAGCAGGGTTTCATAAAATAAAACACAAATAAGTTGTAATTATATTAGTACAAATATTACTCTTCTGCCAAACAAAGTAGCTCCTTAGAATCAAGTGTGACTGAAACAGTGCAGTTCTCAAGCAACACAGACGCATCAAAGACACAATGAATATATGATTAAAGACTGTGGTGTTTATTTTTATAAATCAACATTCATCTTATTTATACATTAACATCTATATCGTGCAACTGTTGAAGTGATGATCAAATATGCTTGGAAGCATGCTGAACTCTTTCCCCGTCGGCGTTTTTTTTTTTTTTTTTTTTTTTTTTTTGCCTCCCAGTTTTAGTTTAATGTCTTACAGAAAAGTATCTTCTTTAAATAAACATAAAATATCAAATGAAAGAACAGACCATCCGCTTTAAAAAAAAACCCTGTTTCATCCTATACCTTCGTTTGTTCTCTTGTCACCTTTCAATGTTTCAGCTAAAAGCGGAGATAACTCCATTTTTGTGAATAACTTTTGTACGAGATCAGATTCAGAGCCATGACGGTGTTTTTAGCGTTGAGTGAATACGTCAGTGTTTAAGTTGGGTAAGATTGCCACCCATTGGATAGTGGAAATATGAATTTGCGGTAGAAACTCCTCAGGGAGCGTTTTCTCTTTATCGACGAGATGACTCAACAATATTTATTGACATTTATCTGGATATCCTGATTACCGTAAAACTTCAAATAATAGCCCGGGCTTTTATTTTCCCAAACCTATCATCACACCAGGCGCCTAAAAGAGACAGGCGTCTATAAGAGACAGGCTTTTAATTTAATTGTTCCAGCATGACAGCAGGAGGTTACCACATATTACGTTTTATTTTTAATTTGAATGTGTTTAACAAATTAGTTCGTGTAATAACAACAGTCTTAAAATATTGGCAGTATAAATAAAGCAAACAATGATATGTTTTTTTATTGGTTGTTGCGTGAAATCTTACCCAGATACAACAGTGCTATTTTCTGATTGGCTATTGTGTAGCCTCTTTCTTTTTTTTGTATTGGCTCGCTCGACTAGAACTCTGGGGAAGACGGGCTTGATAGAGAGAGAGAGCAGTGCGGCCAGATACATTTTGGGCGCTGCAGCATATTAAATATGATAAATAGTGTTTCCGCGTGAGAAAACAATGTGTGGCGGGAGTGCATGCATGACAAAAGACTGAAAGCCGGCTATTATCAGCGGCCCCAAAACACTACCGGCCCACCGGGAAAAGTCCTGACTCTCCCGATTGCCACTTCGCTACTGTCATCATCACCTCAATCCTGCCGACGAAGCTTGTTGTGTTGTCATAGTGATGAGTAAAGGAACAACTGCGTCTGTCACGTGACATCTACCGGTAAGCAAAAAAAACTTTAGCGTGTTCAATCTGCACCATAGAACTGTCTTAAACAGACTATCTTACGGGTTTTAGAAGATTAAATACAACCCGAAACTTAAAAACAGACCAGGCCTTTATTTGAGACAGGCGTTTATTTACCCAAACCTGTCGTCACACCAGGCGTCTAAAAGAGACAGGCGTCTATTTGGGACTCGGCTATTATTTGAAGTTTTACGGTAATTGTGCAATTGTATACAAAATAAAAATATGATTAAAGACTGTGGTGTTAATTTTCATAAATCAGTACGCAGCAACAGTGGCGCAGTGATAGTTATGTTATGCGGTCTGAAGTGTGGGTTTACCGGAGTATTTTATCACGGCTTAGAATGCGTTTCAACCAATCAGAATGAAGAACCAGAACTGCCCGTTTTATAATTTCTGTTTGACTTCATGTGGCACTGCAGGAACCAACTATTGGATGACATCAGAGTACTGTGAGAAAGAATCAGAATTCTCTATATGATTTCTTGAATTTTTTTTTTTTTTTGAGACCCAGTCCGCCCCTGTGTATACAAAAATATGCTCTCTAAATAATATAAAATCCTCTTTTGGGATAATTTTCACTAAAACATTTATTAGAATTATTAAATAATTGTCTCATCGTGATTGTTAGATCACTGCAATGATTGCACATCTCTCTAAAAAACACAAGGTGGAGCTGCAGCGCCTGTATAAACGAGACAGTATTTCATTGGCAGTGTACCACGATACATTATGCAAAGCCATTCAATGCAGTGGAAAATTCTGCAAAACTTTGATAAGCAGTATGAAATGCCAGGTAAAATATACATTTCCAAAACAACAATTCCAAACTTAGTGAAGTGAAGGATGCTATTCCTAAGGATGTGTAAGGAATTATTTTTTTGCAGCCGCTACAGACATGTGGTCCTGTACTAATATGACCTTAGTAGATTTGGCTAATGTTTAAGGCCTGTTCTGGGATAGTCAGTTTATTTTAATTTTATTTTTCAGACACTTTATTGTGTTTATTTCTTATGAAGAATTTACGGTTTTTGAAAGATATATTTATTCAATAATTACTTTTAAATATGTATTTTGTGTATTCATATTTACTGCCAGGTAAACTTTGCAAAAGATCAAATTTAAATAATCACAACAATGTGTGAAAATTATGCCATGAACAAATAAAATGTTTGAGAATTTAATGTCAATACAATAAAACAGACAATTAATCGTCTTAATTGTCATAATTTATTAGACAATTAACCGTCAGCCAAATTTCATAATTGTGACAGCCCTAACTTTTATCAATACCATAATCAGTATTAGTTTATCTGGTAATCTTGCAACATCTTTGTGATCTCTGTGTTCACTCTCTCACTGTCATTGTTCTTTGACGCCATCTTGTGGCAGAGAGCTTTAGGAACTTTGCGGAGCAGCATCCAGACTTCGCTGAGAATTACCTCTACTCGGACAACACCGGATTCTGGGGCGTCTTTTCTTCCCACGTCTCCACTCCCGTGTCCAACGGTTTCTGTGCTGATTTCACCCCGAGCGTCCACCAAAAGAAACTCGACTGAGCTCCTTCCTCGATCTTCAAGTCACTCTCCAGAGGAGGTTCAGGCAGTCACATTATGGCAAAGTTTACTTCCGGGTATCCGTAACATTTTTGTCATTATTTTACACTTGCTGTTTTTTCTTCTCAGCGTTTCAGCTCTGTCGTTTTGGGATCGGGAATGTTTATTTTTTAAGAGCGGATTGAAGGGATTTTTTTACGTAAATCCTTAAAGGCCAAGCACTTATTTAGTTTTTCATTTTCTCATTACTTCGAGTGATACTGACTGTGCATGTTTTTAAAATATGGGGTGAAAGTGACACAAACAAATGAAAGGTTCTGATTGGTAAGGAACTCGTTTGGTGCTTTATCGCCCTCTTTCTCTCTCTCTTTCTCCCCATCACTGCCCACATTTTCTCAATGCTTTGTGACTGTAGATGCCTTTATAACAATATGAAAGTGTTTGCATGGGCTCGATGCTAGACAACAGTATTACTCAGTATTTGACTAAATGATCTTTGAGCACCAGTGACAAATATCTGACTCTGCTTGCTTCTGTATAAGAGTATCAGATTTGAGGTGCAAGGGTCCAACTAAGTGCTGGTCTGAATCAAAATGAGCCAGTTTAATGTCTCTCTATTCTGTTTTCTTTAGCTCAGGGGTTCGGGAAAGTGGCTAATGTTGTTTTCATTTCTTTTTCTTGCGTGAGGTTTATCGTACCACAACCAGTTTAATTCACAATCACGTGTCAGTCGGCTGTTTCCCTTTTTTATTTTATTATCATTTTCAGATGAACAGATCAAGTTGCTAAAACAACTCCATTAACCAAATCCATAATGACTGTGGTGTAGTTAGTTTTAAGAATCAGGTATCTGAGTTTTACTACGTAATAAAATGTGTTTTTTATAAATATACATTTTTCCTGTATTTTTCACTTAAAATGGCCGATTGAACATTCAAAACAAGTAGAATAATTTGGCTTTGAATCATGTAAAGTTTATTGTGTGCCTGACAGTCTCCCAGTTTCCCCTGCATTTTAAATAATGCAATGTATAAGTTTTATGTTTATTTGAAGTTTTGAGTCCTTTATACGAACAATAAAGTGCCGCAGAGGTGACGTATTTTGTAAGCCGACCCGGAAGTTAGCGGGACATTGGTTCCCCTGCCAAAAAGCCAATTAGTTTTACTTTACTTTTGGATTTGGAAGGTTTATAATACATACACATTTTGTCCAATCATATAATCTTCACAGATTAACACAACTTTCGTGAATTTTAAGTGTATATCTGTTCTCTAGAAATAAAAAGCTAACTGTAGGCTGTAGTCCTTGTTTTGGTCTCTCAACATCAACGTCATTACCACCAATTTTTGACAGCTCATTAAACTTTATTAAACACATTTAAGAACATGTTCCCTGATAAGGAAATACTCTCTGTGGATAAATGTATGTTGGGAATCGTGCCCATGTTGCATTGTTTTTGAGATCTTCACACGTGATGATGTTTAAAGTCCCCAACAATGTCTAACAACATGTCCGCCATTTTAAAGACATGTTAACGCTTTAAAAAGTTACGAGTGGATTAATATGATAGAATAAAACGTTGAAAAATATTTTGGGATTATGTTAACCCAAAATCTTATTTAAAGAGTTTAACCTAACCCTGTTGAAAAACCCATTGACTTTGGGACGATGCAACCAGAAGTGCTAAAATGCTTACTCGCTCTTGGGTTTTGCTTACAAAGTGAAGACATCCTGCGGCACTATAAAAGTCCAATTTGATTTATTTTTGACCTAGCCTAAGGAATGTTGTTTTGTGTTTAATGAACAACTTATTATGTGGTTGCATAAAAAAGCTGTAAGACTGATAAATCAGTCAATGAATCTGTGCATGTATGTAAGTGAAGCAGCCATTAGGTTCAATTTTTTAAAGCATGATAGCTGTGTTTTTTTTTTTTTATGTGAATCAGCCGAATTGACAATTTTAGTGCTGTTATTTTTATACGTTCAGTTTACCAGAATATTGCAAGTTTTCAGTTCATTTCGCTAAAAGTAGCTGTATTTCAACCTAATGTATGGTTGTATAAGATTCGCCTTTTTATAGTAGAGATTTTTTTGTTTGTTTTTGGAGAACATTCCAATCTCAAGCATCAGGGGAGAAAATCATCTAACGCTATGTCAAATATCTGAGAGCAAAAGTACTGATCTATGGTCAGCCTCAATCTGTAAAAAGGTCACTATCATTTAAAGTGATCCTAGATCTGAATATATAATCTGCACAGTCTGATACAACCTCTACACTGTACAACCTGTAAAGAAAAAGTACAAAACTGTACACTGGTTGGTGCCTTAATGGTTTCTTTTTGTACCTTTGCAGGTATACTAAACAAAATACAATGTTTTACCATTTTGCGTTCATTACTGTACCTTAACTCATTCCCCGCCAGAATGAAAGTTGCCTGCCAGCATTGTTTGGGATTTTTACAGAAGTTTTTTTTTATTGAGTACAAAAGTATATAAACAACAAAGGCAAATATACATTCACAGCGTAGTTAAGTATTACAGGCTCAGGATTTTTACAGAAGTTTCACAAAATGCCTTCCAGGAAAATTTTCGTTTAAATATATATAAACATACAAATATATCAAATGAAGGAACAGACCCTTTGCTTTCAAACTAACAATAAACAAACAAACAAATTTTCTCTGCTTATAAACTCTTAAATTTTTAGCAAAAAGCTGAAATAACTATGTTTTGGTGAAGGAATTTTGTCGAGATCAGATTCAGAACGATTATCAGAACATAGATGGACTGTAAAGTTTATTAACAATTTTTTGCTTCATTTTTTACATAAATTGGGTAAGTGTGCCTTTAGATTACCATAAAACTCATCAGGAACACGTTTTTTTTTTCAGGCAAATGTTTTCTCTTAATTGACGGGATAACTCGTCAATGGCAGGGAATAAGTTACCCTTACACTGTAAAAAAATCAGTAGAAATTGCAGCTGGGTTGCCGGTTATTTACTGGCAACATTTTGTTCAAAGTTGAATGAACGTTTAACATTTGCAGGTCTTTGTCTTTATAGAGTAAAACAAAAAAAGCATCAAGCAAAACATTCTGGGAAACAAAATCTGAAGCAAAAAACAGAAAAAGATTGATGATGATTTCTGGTTCCCAGAATGCTTTGCATGAGGCTGTTTTTGTATAGTTTTATTCTGTAAAGATAAAGACTTGTTGATGTTTAACGTTTATTTAACTTTGAACAAACCCTTGCCAGTAACTAACATAAATTGAAATCTACAGTAAGTTACCAGCAACCCAGCTGCAATAACATTGTAATTTCTACAGAAATTTTTTACAGTGTATATTAACCTGGAACAACAGGTCCTTAAAGGGATAGTTGACCCAAAAAACTGTATGCTGTCATTCTCACCCTGATGTTGTTTCAAACCTGTATAAAATTCACACAGGAAGATATTTTGAGCAATTTTTGGAACCAAATCGTTTTTGGGCACCATTGACTTCCATAGTATTTTTCTTTCCTACTAAGTCAATGGTGTTCTGTTTCCTGCTTAATTACAAATATATTCATTTGTGTTCAGCAAAACCAAGAAATTGATACAGGTTTGTAACAACTTGAGGGTAAATAATGACAGAATTTTCATTTTTGGGTGAACTATCCCTTTAAAAGTATACAATGGGTCCTTAGGGTATAATATAAAAGGTAAAACATTTTAATGTGTTGTATACTAATAAAGGTACAAAAAGGAACTTTAAGGGTACCACCCCAGAGTCCAAAAATGTACAGTTTTGTACTTTCTTTCAGACATGTACTTTTCTATTAAAAAATGAAAGTTAGGAAATTATTCAGACACAGTTTAGTACTAAATTCCCCCTCATGTTTTCAGTAAATCAATGTTTTATCTATGTCACCATCTCTGACTTGAAATAATTTATATTTCTGATATGTATTTTGAATGTTCCAAATGCAGGGCATTTTGTGAATTTTGATATACATATAAGAATTGTTTTCACTGCCATGAAAGATCTGTGATTTGAAGTGTTATTTACAATGACTGAATTGATAGACTTGTATCTTCACTTTGGACTATTTTGTTATTTTATGCTGTTTTTCTTGATAATCATTACTGTTACATTCTTTTTTATTCCCCTCACTTAGGAAATTTCATAAATGTTATTGTTGGCCTTGAATTAGTCTTTTTTTTTTTAGAAGAAGAGAATGTATTGACAATCCATCACAATCAATAGTACAAATGTAAACGCCGTATCATACAATATATTCGACTATCTGCATCTACTCACAAGACAGACTTTAAGGACACGGCTCAAACAGTGAGTTGTGAGTGAAGGACGCTTGAACCCGACGTACAGTCTTTGTACAGATGACGGTTTGAGTCGCTAACTCGCCACACTGTTTGTTTTCAATCCAGTTCTCATGGGTTCCCCCACTCTTATCCCAATTTGATATTTATGTATTTGTGCTGGCACTTTAGATTCGTAAACTTTTTTTCTGAATAATGTGATGCTGGTTTGCATGTTAAAGTGATTGGTTATGATGTCACCGTGGTCGATACCCAAACAGACCGCATGGAGGTTTTATTGTAATGACAGCTGAAGGGGATTGTGGGTTTGCTCAGTGCTATTTTAATCCCTGACTGCTCGATCGTTCTCTGACTAGTATGCACTAAACTAGTGTTATACACTGAGGGCGTATATGGGAAGTTTTTGTGTTGATCAGGTGCTTTTTGAATGTTTGGAGTATTAGAGATTAATGTCTGTTTTGCTGTTAAACAGGGAAAGTGAAATGTGACTGAGACATGTTTTTATCACATTTATTTTGAAAACCTTTTATTTTATGCTGAAGGTCTAGATTAAACGAGGCCGACAGGAACCCTGAGCAGACCCCGGTTAACTTAGCTTACTAAATATTTGGAGAAACAGTGATTTATGATTTTTATTTGAATCAAATTTATAAATGGAATAAGGGTCCAGCTGTCTCTCCATTGTAAAACCTTTTTTTACGTATAGTTAATTTTAAATACCTCACAGGAAGACTTGTTCTACTCTGTTTTGTAAAGCTTTCCTAAACTTGAAAATCTTATTTATTTTACTTTTTCCGCCTGTGACGATGTTTCAAACTGAGCTGAAGATGAAAGACCGAGCTGCTTTTTCATGCGATGAGTCTTTCTGATGGCTCTTCTGTTACTTGTTTCGGCTAATGTAGATGTTGTAGGTTTGTTTTCTATTTTATCCCGAGTTTTATTTTTTATGTATCCAAAGAGTCATTTTTACAAGATACCTGGACTTGTCTGTTTCGACTGCTATGAAATGTCTTGTCATTCTGACTCTAATAAAAAGGGACTCTTGACTACATTCTTCTGGATCTGATTATTTTTTGAACTCTGTCTCCCCCTAGAGGTTAAGACAAGCGGTTGCGCTACCATTTGGTGAGTACGTTCAAGGTCAAATCATGTCAATTGATAAGATCATAAAAATCATTTTAGATTGTTGAAGGTGACTTTTTTTATTAATAACTATTTATATATACGTCTCTTAAGCATTATGTTACATAATAGATGTATATTCCAGTAAATGTTAAAATTAATATTTAAAGGGATAGTTCATCCAAAAATGAAAATTCTGTCATCATTTTCTCATCCTTATGTTATTCTAAATCTGTATGTTTTTTATGAACACAAAAAATATATTTTGATAAATGATGGTAAGCACACAGCTGATTGTAACCATTGACTTCCATAGTAGAAAAACAAATATTATGGAAGTATTGTGGTAAATGATGGTAGCACATAGTTGATGGTGCCCATTGACTTTCATCATGTTTGTTTTCCTACTATGGAAGTCAATGGTTACAATCAGCTGTGCTTCACATCATTTATCAAAATATCTTTTGTGTTCATCCGAAAAAAGTAATTCATACAGATTTAAAACATCATGAGGGTTTAAATATTTTGACAGACTTTTCATTTTGGGGTGAACTATCCCTGTTATAATCCAGTAATATATATTATGTTATTGTATTTACACAAAATCTGTTATACAAGTAGTATATGCCTAATTATGTTTGTATCAATTTGATTTTTTTGTACTAAAGTATATATTTAATGTGTCTCATTCAATAAACAAACAAACGTATGTGTCTTGTATCTGGATACAATTTTTTTACCCATTAATCATGTTTCGCCAACAATTAAAATTTATTTTACACTAACATTTAAAATCAGATAATATCACACGTACAGTGTGTACGGAACGAATTCAGACCCCTTTAGAATTTTCTCTCTGTTTCATTGCAGCCATTTGCTAAAATCAAAAACGTTCATTTTATTTCTCATTAATGTACACTCAGCAACCCATCTTGACAGAAAAATTTAGGAATGTAGGAATTTTTGCAAATTTATTAAAAAAGAACAACTGAAATATCACATGGTCATATGTATTCAGACCCTTGGCTGTGACACTCATATTTAAAAGTGGAGTCCACGATGTTTGAAAGCCAATGTTGATATTTGAAATCACCTAAACAAACACGCTCCTACCCCAATAGAATCTGGACCTTCTGTTGATAGACCCGCCCCACACATACGCAACCCGGCAAGGATGTCGGTTAGTAGACAAGCTCCTGAGCTCCAGAGATAGGGAGATTTTCAGATGAGGGCTTTGGTTGCTATGAGATTGTTGCTTTTTGTTTACACTGTAAAAAAATCAGTAGAAATTACAGTGTTACTTGCAGCTGGTTGCCAGTAACTTCCCAGCAAGCAATTTTGGCTAAAACAAGGCCAAATTTGGGCTGTCAGTGAAAGTCTAATAGACGTCTAACATAGCCCCCAAGAATAGACGACACATGTACGTTTAAAACAAATGAAAGCAAACACCTGAAAACATGTTGACTTTGCTTACATGTTGGAATTTCATACATCTTCAAGTTATTTTGCCAAAAATGGCATGTAACCAAATTCAAAGTTATTTAGGGTAGAAGTGGGTTACTCATAGCCGGACTAAATTGGGTCTATGTCTGGGTTACAGTAGATTTAAATGTATGTTATTTACTGGCAACATTTTGTTCAAAGTTAAATGAACATTAAACATTTACAAGTAAAATTACAGCATCAAGCAAAACATTCTGGGAAACAAAATCTGAAGTAAAAAACAGAAAAAGGTTAATGTTGATTTCTGGTTCCCAGAATACTTTGCATGAGGCTGTTATTGTATAGTTTTATTCTGTAAAGATAAAGACTTGTTAATATTTAATATTTATTTAACTTTGAACAAACTCTTGCCAGTTAATAACACATTTAAATTCACGGTAAGTTACCGGCAACCAGCTGCAAGTAAACACTGTAATTTCTACGGAATTGTTTTACGGTGTATCAGTCGTTGAGCGATGTGCCGGTTGGTTGTTGTGATGTTTGTCCCGCCCCTCCTCCAATGTGATTGGACGGGCGAGTGAGAAGTGACATTGATGAGCTGAGCGCCGACGCTCAGAGCGGACAAAACCAATTAAAAACATACGCTGGCTGCCGGTGTGCACACTACAGCATTGCTCAGAGAAATGGGTGTTAAGGATGGAGTGTAGACGAAAGCCATTATCTGTTCTGAGTTTTTGTGTGTTTATGCAAATCATCATCAAACCTTGAATTCACTTGCTTACCTTATATAAATCTGGCAGTTTTTTCATGTAAGCTGTGTTCGACTTCATGTGGCCCTGTATTGTAGACCATTCGACATAATGACGATATAAAACAAAAGGGCATTTTTTAAATTTTAAAGCATACAGAGCACTCATACACCAATCGATGTGCACTGCACCACATGAAGTCAAACATACTCCATGAAACATTTTGACGTGACATCACAGCCTTACAGGAACATCCACATGGAGGCATACTGGTGTTGCATTACAAACAGGATAGATCCACCTCCGAAAGGCATGAGATGGGTGACAATCATGGCTGCCATTCTGAGGAGTCGTTTCAAACCAAAGTACAGAAAATTTGAAGTGAAGGATTTCACAGTGTACAACTGATAGACATTTCACTCGTATGAATGTCTGCACAGATTTTTTTGTGTGTGTGGTGAAAACTACTTACTTGCCTCAATGAGTTGCACAAAGTGCATTCTAAAGGGGGTCGCACACCGGATGCGCAGCTCAGCGCCGATTCGCGTCTATAATAAATCGGAGGCATCGTACACCAGAAGTGCACATTAAATAGCGCGAGCTTATTCAGATAGCGTCTACTTCAAAATGCAAAATATATGTTAGTAGCCAATGTTAATCATTAATGATTTGGGACAAATATGATGTTTTTTAATGTTAAACTATGTGAGTGGCGCTGTGTGGCGCGACAGGGATTTGAGCAACTTCCTCAGTCGTAGCTGGGCGCCACAGACAGGTGTCACTTGTTGGCGCTGGTGTGCGTATACTCATAGAAAACAATGTGTTAGATTTTTTTAGAATGGCGCAGCGCTGCGTGTCCGGTGTGGGACCCCCTTAAGAAGCAGTTTTGCTGTAAGTTTTGGTGGGAACAGTCATTGGCCACTACACCATTCAATAAATATGACACATTTGGGATCTCTTACAAGTATTAACTAATAATTAACTCAAGCGCAAGTTTTCACAATTACTATCGATGTTATGAGTAACTGGAAACAATGGTTTTTGTACTCCCTTTAAACCTTGAGAAATGCTTTTAGCCAGGAAAAACTGCATATACCCTATACTTGTTTGTTGTTTCTAGGAAAGTCTTAAATCAAAGTATTAACATTTAATCAAAGCTTAAGTAAACACGTGGCAGTTTAATTGATGTATTTTTGGTAATTATATCTCTACATAATTGTTCAAAAACATGGTTCCCAACTGGAAGCATTATTGACTCATCCGGATCAATAATACATGTAACTGTCTGTACGTTTTTTACTGATTCATCCAGAAAATTAAAGATTTTTGCCTTTTGTTTTTTCTTTTGGGGTGTGATCTAAATATTTGCAGCTTGAAACATGTTGAATTTTGACAGGACTTGTGTGGGAATGATTTTCCCCTTCAGGTCTTTGCGCCCGTCACTTGACTGAAACTAAATATGCGAAAGCACAATTATTAATAAATGAGAACTCATTAATAGAAGCATACACAGACAGTCAATGTGAGTGCTGTTATAATAAATGTCAGCACTTTTGGTAGACCACATCTAATTTTGTAATGTGATGCTTTCGTTTTGTATTTTCTGCACCCCTGTACTATACTGTCCTCTTTTGCCATGAATATGTTTGATTGTGATTCTTTTATTGAGAAATGCAATCATTAATGAAGTTGCTTACTGCAAAGGACAACACTAAACACTCACCTAAAGGATTACTAGGAACACCTGTTCAATTTCTCATTAATGCAATTATCTAATCAACCAATCACATGGCAGTTGCTTCAATGGATTTAGGGGTGTGGTCCTGTCAAGACAGTCTCCAGGGCCCGTATTCATAAAGATTCTAAGAGTCCTCTCAGAAAACTCTTAATTTAGCTTAAAAACTTTTACGTAGGAGTCTTAGCCTAAGAGCTTTTCGGGACTGATCCGAGAGCAACTCTGAGTAAGGAAAAGACAAAAACTTTTATCTTAGTGAGGAGGCGGGGTTGACCCTTTGCTACGTGTGACACAATCTTTTGAAGACTGTGATTGGTTGGTTGTCCAAGAAGGAAGAAAAAGAGTGCTTTAAGTGTAGAATCAACACGATTTTTTGGATGATTTTAAATGTTTTAAGAAGATATTAGAGAATTAAAGCTATAAATATTACAAAATTGCATCTAAAATAATAACTTTTTAAGGCTTAGAATGAAAATGAATACACCAAACCAATGAGTTCTCTGAATTAAACTGGACCAACATGAACCAGATAATGTGCATGTCAAGATAGAATTATAGTTTGTATATAAAATTACATATGAATGTTTATAGTGTTATATAGCAGAATAAAAAAGTTTGGGTTAATACGTTCTCATTATGAATTATGCACGCATTTCAAGAGCATTCGTCTTGTAAATGGATTTGAAATGATGATGTGCTGAGTGCTGACTGTCGCGTCATATAGATGAGAGACAAGATCTGCTTAACTCAAACTGTAAGTTTGTCAATCACGGGCATAATCTCCGCGGAAATCTGCGGGCGCGGATTCCGTTTGGCCCTGACCATCAATTTGAGTATATAGTATATACTTATTCATATATATTTTTATGTACATGCTGTTAATTTCATACTTATTTGATAGGAAATAAACAGTGACACAATGATTCTGTACGTTTGTGTGATTACTTTGCTTATAGGCATTTGTAACAGACCTAAATCATCTTTGCTGCATAGTTGCGTTTTTTCTAGTTACCGAATCTGTTACTGTAGTTAATGTAGTGATTACTTTTATTTCTGGCGCTATATTGTATTATTATATCTCTAATAAGATCGGTCACAAACATGATTCCTGCATGATCTAATGTGTTGCATGTTATAAACTTACTGTCATGCATTGTGTGCAACATTTTTTGTCTCCCTCTTCGTGTTTTGTCCACTTTCCCGGTTGCCAAAAAACCTCTTAAGCTTCTTAAAAATCCTCATTCGTGCTCCTAACAATTTTGACCTTAAGACCTCTTTTAAGGGTTAAGATGCTTTCTGAATTCTTTACTAGGATTTTTTTCTTTCATTTTAAGAGTAAACGCCCAGATTTCTAAGAATTTTTTTAGAATTGCATCACTAGGAGCTACTTTTTGCATTAAGATTCTTTATGAATACGGGCCCTGAACTCCAAACTGAATGTCAGAATGGGGAAGAAAGGCGATTTAAGCAATTTTGAGCGTGGCATGGTTGTTGGTGCCAGACGGCCGGTCTGAGTATTTTACAATCTGCTCAGTTACCGGGATTTTCACGCACAACCATTTCTAGGGTTTACAAAGAATTGTGTGAAAAGGGAAAAACATCCAGTATGTGGCAATCATGTGGGAAAAAAAGCCTTGTTGATGCTAGAGGTCAGAGGAGAATAAACCGACTGATTCAATAATAATAATAATAATTCCTTACATTTATATAGCGCTTTTCTCAGTACTCAAAGCGCTTTACATATGAACAGGGGAATCTCCTCAACCACCACCAGTAAATTCATATTCAAGCTGATAGAAGAGCAACTTTGACTGAAATAACCACTTGTTACAACTGAGGTATGCAGCAAAGCATTTGTGAAGCCACAACACGCACAACCTTGAGGCGGGTGGGCTACAACAGTAGAAGAGCCCACCGGTTACCACTCATGTCCACTACAAATAGGAAAAAGAGGCTACAATTTGCACGAGCTCACCAAAATTGGACAGTTGAAGACTGGAAAAATGTTGCCTGGTCTGATGAGTCTCGATTTCTGTTGAGACATTCAGATGGTAGAGTCAGGATTTGGCATAAACAGAATGAGAACATGGATCCATCATGCCTTGTTACCACTGGTGGCTGCTGGTGGTGGTGTAATGATGTGGGGGATGTTTTCTTGGCACACTTTAGGCCCCTTAGTGCCATTTGGTCATCGTTTAAATGCCACGGCCTACCTGAGCATTGTTTCTGACCATGTCCATCCCTTTATGACCACCATGTACTCATCCTCTGATGGCTATTTCCAGCAGAATAATGCACCATGTCACAAAGCTTTATGAAAGTCATCTGGGCCGTGACTGTTCCCTTCTGTCCCAGAAATTTGACAAATACTCATCAAATACTCATATAGCCTATAATAAATGGCTCGACATAAATAGTTGTGTTTAGAAAGTAAAAGTTGGATTAACAGGAACAGTATGTAAGAAATTTATATCAATTAATCATAAAATGGCCCTGATATGTCACTAGACATTAAGAAATCATTTTTATTTCAAATACTAATATCACTGACAACAGTGGTATGTCATTTAAAAAGTGGAGTTGCAGCCCTCAACTGATGTTTATGTTGTCATGTTGTGTATTGGCCACCAGTTGTGTGATTGCAGTACCAGTTTTAGCCACAAGTTTTGTGATTGCAATGAAAGTTTTGACCACAATTCTACATACTGTTCCTTTAAACAATGACTTCAATTGGTAACGCCTAAAATTATATTTATATAAAAAAGTACATTCTCACCCTAAGTGAAAAATGTAAATTGAAAATATTTAAATATACCAATTTAAGTAATTTTTAACGTTTTTTCACCTTATGATTTAAAGTGAGAAAACTTAAGTTGATTTTATTTTTAGCCTGTTATACACTGCAGGATTTTTGCACTCCTATAAGATCATTACCCTATGACACTGTGCGACATGGATTGTTTAAACTTTCGTACAAGCATGTAGACTACGATGATGACACGAAAGCTTCAGCGGCTGCGTCACACGTTATCGCAACATCACCAGCACGCGCTAGTGGGAATCAAATACCTGTACACAGGTCGTAGCAGCAGACACACTGTGCAGTGATCATGCTGAATTTCTGACACTGTCAGAAAACTATCGTAGGCTATCTTTGGACGCAAGACCGGGAAAACAAACCACCGATGAAGAGCCACGATCACAGAAATTGCGACGATTGTTTCACGATGGCAATCTTTATCTGGGACAGACAAAAATTGTGCAGTGTATCTCGGGCTTTAGTTGTACCAATTGAAGTGTAATAAATATGTAATAACAGTGTAATAAATGTGCATTAAATGTGAAATCTTATAAGCAAAGCAAACACATCAGAACCTTTGTTTTATTGTGTTAGCAAATGCTGAAAATGAAAATCTAATAGGTGTCAGTTATTGAATTAGACCTGACGCCACCAACCATAACAATATTTGTTCAAAGGCCATGTTGGCATCTGAATTACCAGATCCATGTGTCATTTACATGTTATTGCTCCTACAGACGTTTGTGGCCCTGGACCACAAAACCAGTCATAAGTCGCACAAGTGTTCAAAATGATTATATATTTTTTTAATGCTAAAGATCATTAGGATATTAAGTGAAGACCCAGACAGCAGACGACGCCAGGCTGGTGCCGCACCGAGTCTGCACAGGATCCGCACTGACTTTGGACCAGATTCATTGCAGATATGGCCCGGAGTCGTCTGCTGTCTGGGGATCATGTTTCATGAAGATACAGTATTTGTACATTTTCTACATTTCCTTCTAAGGACTTCTTTTGGACAACTTTAACGGTGATTTTCTCAACATTTCGATTTTTTGCACCGCCAGATTCCAGATCTTCAAATATTTGTATATTGGCCATAACAAATAAGCTTTCCATCAATGGAAAGCTTATTCATTTATCTTGATATCAAAACATGTACCTTAGTGGTCCAGGGTCTGTTTTTCTACCTTGCATAATGTTGTGGTTAAACAGTATTCTTCTTTTTTATATCTGCTTGGCAGTTTAACATATTAAAGTTGGAAATGTTGCTGTTTAACTGTAAGGTTCTTTACTTGTATTATGTACAATGTAATATAATTATATAACATAATATGGATTTTTCATACTGTGTGAGGTTTGTGTTCTGATCACCATAAACACTTCAAGCACGTCTTAAGATTTATCCTTTTTTGGGGGGTCCCTAATGGGTGGTGAATTTGTCATATCTGTGTAAAGGGTAAGTTGATAACCCTCTCTTTGATCTGTTACGCTGTGCTTGCCAATCAGTTGTCTCAGTTTAACAGATGCCAACTTCAAATGATTAATTTCCAGCCTCAGGCCAGGATTAATGCCATGAATGACTAAATCCCCACAAACAATTAAAAAAATAAACAAGTATTTAAAATGAATGCATGCTTAATTTATACAAAATTTGATACGTACGTGTCCATTATGTGCTAAGCTATATCATCTATACAGTACTTGTGTAAAAACACCTACAATATAAAAAAATGTCATAAATGATCAAATGGAGGAAAATTGAGAAAAATAAAGAGGTGAGAGAGATAGGGAGGTGGGAGGAGATTTGGGAAGGTACTTGCATTTCTTATTTCTGGAAATCCCACAGACATCTCCAGACCCCCCTTTGGTCAGTGGACTGTGTCTGCTTCTGCCCAGCGTAGGAGAAAGACCGTCCACATTCACAGCTGTCCATCAACTGTTTACCATCTTTTATTTAAATCTAGATTTTTTTATTCGGTTAAACAGAATGTACAAAATTGTCTCACAAATTAACAATCATCATCAGTGCCTAGAGTCGTAAGAGGATTTTCCAGAAGTGTTTAACATTACCCTGAAGGTAAGATTTTTACTGTTTGTCATTTTTTGTGTTTGGTTGAAATTTAGAATTGTAAAAGCTCAAAAGATGCTGGTTTTATGATTTTCTCATTGTGATTTGCAACCTGTTAATAGAGCAAAACAATTATTTTTCTCCTGCGCAGAATCTGCTTTTTTATACTTGGCTTTGTTGCAGAATTTGTCTCAGAAGTATTTTTGAGCAATATGCTGCAATTTCTATTTGTTTCTTCTTTTTAAGTATTTTTTTTTTTTTAAATAAAATAATTTGCATGATATAGTTTATTTTATTCAATTTGAATGAAATAAACCAGATAAATGAATTATTTATTTATTATAACAATAATTATTATTTTAATTTTTAATTTATTTTAATTTTATTTTAAATAAACTATTTAAAATACTTGGTATGGTATGCACTGTACAGTTCAAATGTGCATTTGTAACGTAAAAAATTACATTTTTTAAGTATATCTAATGTAGTCAAGTAGATTTTTATACGTTTTCACCTTGAATAAATCTGATTATGTCTGAAACAATTTTTTTAAGGTTATCTGACGATTTTAAATGTTCTAGGGTTATGCTACTGGACTGTGGCATGAGCTTTGGATATAGCATATTTTATAGTACTTTAAATTTAGACTAAGTATGTATAATGATTTATACATGTGAAATTTATTTATAGATTTTTTTATTGAATCTGAATACATTTCCTTTGTCACTTTGATCTATGGATTTTCCATCTTTACAGAGACATTTTATTTTATTAAATTTGGGACCCCCAGATTTACCAACAGCTTTTATATATTAGTTAAAATAAACATTATATTACATTTAGTAAGACCGTTGGTAGGCATGTTTGATTTCAGGTGTCTGTTCTATGATGATGCCAATTTTGGTTGCTCAATTATCAACATGGCTGAATTGCTCCTCCCTCCCTCCGTCTCTCTTTATCCCCCTCTCCATCCATCATTCCTCTCTCATCTTGTCAGAGAGGCTTCTGTATCTACAAACAGAGGTCCTCTCTCCATCCTCTGCCTTGCCCGGCGACCCATGCTAAAAGGTAAACTACCGATCACACACATGTCCTCCGCCATCGCCCCCGTCAAACCCTCCAGTACCACCGGCCCGAAGGAGGTGGAGCTGATCCTAGTGAAGGAGCAAAATGGGGTCCAGTTCACCACCTCCACCCTGGTCAGCCCTACGGGTCAAACCCACCCCTCAGGAGAGGAGAGGGAGACCTGGGGTAAAAAGATCGACTTTCTGCTCTCTGTGATTGGGTTTGCGGTGGATCTTGCCAATGTTTGGAGGTTCCCCTACCTGTGTTATAAAAATGGAGGAGGTGAGAAAGAAGAAACATATTCATAAAAACATATTTACAAAGCAATATGTGTGATTTTGGATTGATCTCAGCTGCAGCTATTGAATTCTCAGTTAAGGGTCAAATGAAAAATGTTTTTGTGGTTTTCATCTATAAGTAGATATAGATTTTTCTGTGGAAAGCTGCCATTTACAGTTTAATTTGACGTTCTGGTAATGAGTTTGTGTGTATGTGTGTGTGTGTATCTTTATATGGCAATAAAGAATAAGTAGCTGAATTGATGTTGAATATCTAAATATCTGTTTGAATATCTGTTACTGTGTTGTGGTTTTGTACTATCAGGTGCCTTCCTGGTCCCATATATGTTCTTCATGGTGATTGCTGGAATGCCGCTGTTTTATATGGAGTTAGCACTGGGTCAGTATAACCGTGAAGGTGCAGCAGGAGTCTGGAAGATCTGCCCTATCTTTAAAGGTAAGTAAAGACTTTTTAGAAGCTCTATTCGTTTTTTTTTATCGTGCATAAGTATTCATTTTTGTTAATCATGCATATACTGTACGTATGCCGGCTCTTGAGGCTGAAGGTGTTTTTGTCCCCTAAAAGAGCTCATCCGTACAAACATTCGGACAGGTACTGTTTATCTCCAGCTAAAATCATATCCAGTCAAATGGAAGACAGAAAAATTGGCTTTTAGTATAAAATTTGTCTGCCAACAGCCCGGGCGTAAATTTTGTCACTTTGCTGGTAACACATGATGATGGACTGATGTCAGCATATAAGAGATAAAGAGAGTTCTCTACCTATTCCATGGTACTAAATCGAAGATTACATCTCGTGGCATGACCAAGATTTTGTCTAATAAGTATGTGTTACCTATGGTGCTGTTCAAAAGTTTTACCATATAGAAAGCAGGTATCCACTTTATATTTAAGTAAATGTGAGCGCCGCCATCTTTGAGCTCCATTGTGTAAGACGTCTGATGAGCTACTAAAGCTAATTGTAGTTGTATTGAGAGGGACACAAGTGTGCCTTTTTGACTGGTTTGTTTAATGTTTATTATGAAATCCAGGAAGACTGGCATAATTTGTGCAGTTAGGGAATGCCATAATAGCTGGTACAAACTGAGAAAATTTAGACAAAACATTTGTTTTAACTATAATACACGCACAAGAGCTGAATGTGTAGGTGGCGCACATGCACTCATGATCTGTATTCACACATCTATCCAGTGAAACCTATCAAAAAAACTGCCAGTAAACAATAAATACAATTGTGTAAAAACAACTAACATTATGCTGATTTAGCTGGTTTATGTTTTCTGCTATTATATATTATGCGATTATTGTAAGGAAAATATATGACATAAACTGCTTCTTAGTTAATGTTTATGTGCTTGCGCGCACTTGTGCTATTTTTTGAATGAAAAAGCAAATCATTTTAAAATAAGGAAATCATTTTATAAGCCCATGTCTAGTGCAAAAGAAGTGATTTAATAATATTAAACAATTAAACAATACTGAATAAATGTAATAGTTTAATATGTATGTTATGGTTTTTTAACCAGTGGCGACCCGTGACTGCTCATCCGAGGATGCGCTAATTCAAAATAAGTGTTCGGAGTGTCACGTGTGTGGTTCCCTTTTCCAAAATATGTGTCCTGCGTGTCGAGAGATCCTGTGTGCATCGCGTGTTTTGTCAAAATAAGTGCCTGCTGGAGACGCGTCAAAACCGTTTATGATAAAAGAGACACTCACGTCCCCAAAATACACGCTAGACACTCCCTTAACAGTAAACTCTGATTACGCATGAGATTATGCGAGTATGTGGCAAACGCGAGCATCTCTTTTATCATAAGACGCATTTAGACGCATCTGCAGCAGGCACTTATTTTGTCAGGACACGTGATGCACACACAATCTCTCAAAGCGCAGAACACATATTTTGAAATTACGAACCACACACATGACAAGCGTCATACATGTTGGGACGAACTTCGCATCGTGCGCCCTCAAAAAAAGAAATCACCAGCCGCCACTGTTTTTTAAAATGTGTTGAATGAGAAAGATTGTCGGACCGCGTGAAGCTTGATGTGTCGCCATAAAATCTCAAACAAGTCAATAAAAAATTGCCGTTAAAAAATACTCACCAGAGGGACAGTCATGACATTTTAAACCATAGCCTGAAAAAATTAAAAACATGAATTCTTGGTCTATTCCATGTACAAACACTCGAACTGGCTTTCCCATTGTATGCTTTTGTGCTTTTGAAGTTGCACATTGAACACCCGTCACCCCCGAGAAACAACATGCAATGACTGAATATATCTTTATATGATATATCAGGTCACTTCTTCATTTTATCCTCCCACTGGGTTATACATGGCAGGTATAGTAAATATTAACTGTTTAAATCATGTTTTATGCGTGCTCCCACTACACTGTTTTCTACCTGCCGGATATTGAAACGGGAGTCTTGCACAATAAATGGAAATACGTCACATCACTTCCGCTTTCGAAAATAGGGTGGATACAGTGTGTCTAAATATACTGCTATGGCAGTGGTTCTCATACTGGGAGGTGAATTTGGGGGGATGGTGCCGGGAGGCGAGCATGGCAAAAAGTTTGAGAACCACTGGGCTAAGGTCTGGTACACTGACAAAGCCATCATCTGCTTCCCTCCATGTGGTAAAGATGACTGTTTTCCATGTCCAATACGGGCTGTCAAGCACGTAGCAGAGGGAGAGAGAAGGAGACGGACATTTTAATCACAAGCCTGGCTCTCCGTAAGCCTGGCACTCAACGAGAGATTACTGTAATTATCACTGATCAACATGTTTGCTTCCTCAGGATCGATGCCCTGAGAGGGGCTGGGATTCACACATGTGCTGATAATATATGATAGGAGAATCCTGCTATTTGCTTTCAGACAAAGAACTCAGTTTCCAGAACCGCAGGGGTTTGTTGGCACGTGGTGCTGATAGGCAGACTTTAACTTTATCTTCTTAAGTTCCTGCACAGAGACCTGGCCGGAAACACCTCTGTTTACTTTGTGTTTTCAACTCAAACATTAATATGAGATTAAATGTATAGATTAATAATATAGATTTTATCAAACTGTTGCAAAATGTTTTTTTTTACATTACATCTGTGTCCGAAATGCATTTGATATTATATGTCATGTTTTTGTGTGAAACACTAAAGTAAAATGTTCAGGTCAGTTCAACAGACCTTGAGGGACGCTTTCCCGAACATGGCTTAAGCTAGTCCTAAATGCTTAGTCCTAAATAAAGCTAGTCCTAAATACGAGATGTCAACTAAAAACAGCTTGCACTAACATATCGTAAAATATTTTGGTGCCATTGTTTGTCTCAAGATTCATAGAAAACAGTCATGTTTTTTGTAAGTTATTGTTTATGGAAAACCATCAAATGTTGTTTTCCATTCAGCATATTCAGGAGATGTTACACATGCGATATGATGCTACTGTACAAGGTCCCAATGGTATTTTGGTGCCCATTCAACCTATGTTAATATATATTGGGTGATTTAGGGGCGGTTTCCTGGACAGGGTTTGAATGAATCCAGGACTAGGTTTTAGTTATTCTAGGACATTTAAGTATTTTTTACAAATAAACCTTACAAAAAACAATACTGGTGTGCATCTTGAGACAAAACAATGGCATTGATATATGTTCAAATATATGCTCAAACATGCATTTAAGTCATCCCTTAAAGTTCATGTAAAGTCTGGAATTAAATGTGATATTAACCACCCAGCCAAATTTAAATGATTTTAAACATAAAATTAATTATCAAAATCTTGGGAAAACAGGCAGGAATCTCTGCTCTCAAACGCTGGGGGCGTGTCTGCTGTCAGCACAAAACCAAGCCCTCTCCAGGGAAAGTTGCTGTCTCTCTTAACTTTCAAAATACCGCTACAACCTGAATGCCACTACAACCTCACAATTTAGTTGGGGGCAAATAATCCCTAACACAGAAATGTGGAAAAAATGTTTAATGTGGCTTTCACATCCCACTAAACACAGGACGTCGGATAGACGTGCAGATCATGTCTATATTGGGTCGGTCGGTCCATGACCAATTCTGGACATCTATTCGACGTCCAAACTAGTTCCACTATTTGGACCTCCAACCATGACCCTATTGGACGTCATATTTACGGGCAACATTTGACGTTTGAACTGGGTGATTTTTTGGACGTCATTTGGACGTCATATTTACGGGCAACATTTGACGTTTGAACTGGGTGATTCTTTGGACGTCATTTGGACGTCTATGACATACCTATGTCTATATTACATGATTAGGCCTATAAAAATTTGTTTATTAACAAATATCAGCATTATTGTACCAACATGAATAATACTTACGAATAGTCTTTATTATTTATACAGTACTGTTTTTTCTGCTTTCTTGAATTATATTCAAATTCATCTAAATGTACAATTAAAAATCTGTAATTAAATGTGTAGTTCGTTATTTTAACATTTTATTTTTGAGTTGTTAGTGAGACTTGCTTGTAACCCAGAGATCGGTAGTTCGAATCCCACGGCTGGCAGGAAATGACTGAAGTGGTTTGGTGTTGCGATGGGTGAAGTGTGGAGACAATCCTTTTCGCTTTTTTCATGTGTCTTGTCCTTACATGGAGGTCCTACGGATGTAAACATTTAGACGTGCAGAAGACGTCGAAAAAAAGACGTCGCCTGGCGTTACAAAACAACCCCTTTTATGGACCGGATTTGGACATCCAAAAATTACATGAAAAAGACGTAATTCCGACGTCACTTTGCGCAGTGGGGTAGGACGCGGTGTGCCTTGCGCTATGAAGCGTATTCATTTCAATGGGTTGCGCCGCACGAGGGTGTTTTTTGTTGCGTCGAGCAAAGCGCGGTATAGTTCAACTTTTGCGATGCGCTCTGTGACGATTACCCGTGCGGCCAATAGAATTCCCGGAGCTTTAAAATACAAGTTTATGCTCCTACAGAGACATCGGAAGGAAAGCCGTGTCATGGAAACACGTAGCAATTCAAGTTGGCATGTCATGTGTGTTTAAAAGTCAAGTAGCTTTAGGCAGCTTCAATTATGTGAAATGAAGACGAGCAAATTAGATTCTGTATTCCTCATCCACTATTTAACCCAAATATAAACACTGTAGTAATTTATTGAAAACCCCGCCTACTTTGGCCTGGCCAGCAGAGCGCAAATCGCTTGGCTGCGCTAAACCCAGCAGCGAGCGCAGCGCACACTGCGTCCTATGTGAAAATCGCATAACTCCACAATTCTTTACATTGTTTACTGTCTTTGTAACATTTTCCAGCAAAACATTTCTAACATTTAAGAACAATTCTCTGAAATTACTTTACACAGTCCTTATTAACTTTATTTACAATATTATTTTTTTCTGCTCTTAAACCCTTTCCCAGGTGTGGGCTTCACGGTGATCCTTATCTCGTTGTATGTGGGATTTTACTACAACGTCATCATCGCCTGGGCTCTGTTTTATTTGTTCTCCTCATTCTCATCTGAACTTCCCTGGATCAACTGTAATAACACCTGGAACAGTCCCAACTGTTCAGATCTCAACGCCACCCTGTTCAATGACACGCACAAGGCCACGCCCGCCCTGGAGTATTTTGAGTACGTCTTCGAGATAAATGAGATGAATCATTTCTAGATAAACTATAGACATTGCAATAAAAATGCATTCAAATAGAAATGCATTTTGGTTTGATCAATATTCTTATTTAAAGGGGACATATCAAGAAAATCAGATTTTGTCCATTTAAGTGCTAAAATTGAGTCCACTGTACTTCTATCAACCTAGAAATCTTGGTTTCTGTAAACCATTCTCTGCAAACATGTAAAAATAGGTAATTGAATTTTGACTCCCCTTGTGATGTCAAAAGGGGATCTTATTATTATAATACCACCCCTTAATCTGCACTATCCAACCACGGCACTGCCATTTAGTGCAGAAATCAGCTCATTTGCATTTTAAAGAACACGCACAAAGTGGCACATTTTTGCTCACACCTACAACGTGTCGATTTTAACATACTGTAATAAATTATCTGTGGAGTATTTTAAGCTAGAACTTCACATATGTACTCTGGGGACACCAAAGATTTATTTGACATATATTGTGAAATGTCCCCTTTAATGCTTATTTCTAATATCATAATGAAGTATGTATTTCTTGTGGTCTCAGGCGAGGGGTCCTTCACCTTCATGAAAGTGAAGGGATAAATGATCTGGGTCTGCCCCGCTGGCAGCTCACTGCGTGCCTGGCTGTAGTCATCGTGGTCCTATACTTCAGTCTGTGGAAGGGAGTGAAGACATCAGGGAAGGTTTGACATCTCTCAGAAATAACTCTATTGTCCTGCTTGCCTACCTTCAATTGAATTAATTTATGATATTGAGCTGTTTAAATGTTGCATTGTTTCAAAGCTGCTTTACATAGAAAAGAAAACATTATGTTCATTATGCTCACGTGTCTGTGTGTGTGCACAGGTGGTGTGGATCACAGCAACGATGCCCTATGTTGTTTTAACTGTTCTGCTCCTGCGTGGTGTCACTCTGCCTGGAGCCATCGATGGCATTAAAGCTTACCTAAGTGTAGACTTCCTCCGTCTGTGTGATGCTCAGGTAGACATTGATCTAGATAACTTAATTTTTTTACATTTATGTAATTGGCAGATCCGAAGCGACTTACAGTGCATTCAAACTATACATTTATATCAGTGTGTCCACTGGGTATCAAGCGTTGCTAACACAATGCTTTACCACCTGAGATACAATTAATAATAATAATAAACATAAAAAACAATTGTATTGGACATGGATGGTTTTGTCAGATTTAGCAAAGTTATGGAGACAATAAAGCCACACTCACATATACAGCCCTACGAGACCAAAGCTTCTTATTTTCTAAGCACCCACACACTCGCACCTGTTTACATCTGTAAACACACAGACAAACACCTGCTGAAAACCATACAGGTCCCAGTTCAGCAAATGTTGAACATGATTCAGTAAGAGAAGCCTGAAGAACAGGTGAACAGAAGACTGTGCGTTTGATCATTTGGTTTCGTTCAGTAGTGTTAACTGGGTTTCGATGCGTAACCAAAGAAATTGATACTGTGTGTGTATTTATGTGTATCAATTTCTTAAAGAATCGCTCATCATCACAAATGCCAGGTGAAGTTACTATTAGCCTTAAGTAAGTTTTTCTAGGATCTACTATCCTTTCCCAGAGGGCCACTTGGCAAAGAGACCTCAAAGCAGCAGTTTCAGAATTAGATTAGACACATGTGTGCAGCAGCAATTTGCAAAATTACCCTGTATTCACAAGTGTCTTTCATCTTTCTGTTGAATGAGTTTCCTGCAATTATCTCTAATGATAGCTGTTGTGCGGCCCCTTTTGTGCGGCTGGCCGGGGCCGTTTGTGTCGCAGGTCTGGATCGAGGCAGCCACGCAGATCTGTTTTTCTCTGGGTGTGGGGTTTGGTGTGCTAATCGCCTTCTCCAGCTACAACAAATTCAGCAACAACTGTTATAGGTGAGCAATCCCGAACCTTGAGTTAGGAGTCACGTTGAAGCGATAAGACAAACAGACACGGCACAATTCACAGGTTGGCACGCATATAAAAACGTTCTATTGCTGAATAAAAATTCCTTTGATGCTTTGATCCTTTGATGACAATAAGTGTTAGATTGGTTTAATATCAGATTGAGGAGAATGAAGCAGTGCTTGTTTAACATGTGCCTTTTTCTTATAGAGATGCCATCATAACCAGCTCCATAAACTCTCTGACCAGCTTCTTCTCTGGATTTGTCATATTTTCCTTTTTGGGTTATATGTCACAAAAACACAACGTTGCCCTGGATAAAGTTGCCACTGACGGTGAGTGACTGTGTTTCTGAGTCATTGTCTAAAATAAAATAAAATAAGTGGGTAGCACTGTTGCTCTCACAGCAAGAGGGTCCTCAGTTCGAGCCCCGGCTAGGGCAGGTGGCCTTTCTGTGTGGAATTTGCGTGTTCTCCCTGTGTTTGGAGGTTTACTCCAGGTACTCCGGTTTCCTCCCACAGGCCAAAAACATGCAAGTTAGGCAAATTGGAGATGCCGAATTGTCCCTCCCGCAACCTGTGTATGGATCTACTTGTCTGAATAAAACTTGTGTATTAACTGGTCAATGAATATATTCACTCGCATGAATATAGCTGTAGATGCTGGAATGGCATAAAGAAGAAGAAAACCATGCTTATTTTTGGGTACCATGGTTAATTTTTGTAAGAGTTCGGTGACATGTGTGCTGTATTTCTGTTGGTATGCTTGCATTCACTGTTTTCACAACTACATTTTATTTGCATAAAAAAACTGAATTTAAAGTGTATTGTTTATACTTCTTCTGATTGCATTTATTGTAAAAAAAAAAAATGGTGTAGAATGCTGTAGAAAACCCTTTAAAACAGAACCATTTGTTTGGTCAACCAATGGCAAAGAGAGAGAATAGCTTAGATTTCTGCACAATTTGGTGACACAAGAAGCTTTGCAGACTTCACTTTAAATTCAGTCATAATTGCAATTCATTTGAACGAGTTTGAACAAATTATGACCTCTGCTCCTCTTCAGGTCCTGGTTTGGTCTTTATAATTTACCCAGAAGCCATTGCTACACTCCCAGGCTCCTCGGTGTGGGCTGTTATCTTCTTCATCATGTTGCTCACTTTAGGAATCGACAGTGCCGTGAGTTCCTGTAATAAAATTGACCATACTTGTTTTTAGTCTTGGGGTTACACTTTATTTTGATAGTCTACTTTAGACATTCTACTAACTATAAATAACTTTGCAACTACATATCAACTAACTTTCAATAATTTGCACCTATATGTCAACTAACTGTCATTAGAGTATTAGTAGACTGTAAGGGTTAAAGTTAGGGAAGAGGTTTGGGTAAGTGGAATAAGTTGACATGCACCTGCAAAGATACTTGCGATATCATCGCAGTAAAGTATTAGTAGATATTAAGCAGACAGTTTACTAATTCTCTAAAGATTGGTAGTTGATAAGTTGTTGCAAAGTTACCCATAATTAGTAAAATGTCTAAAGTGGACTATCGAAATAAAGTGGTACAAGTCTGGGAAACTAAACAGCCCCAACATGTCCTGTGACCTACTTGACATATCATATAAGTATATCTTTCTTTGCGTGTACATTTGCATTTGCCAGTACATTGCAGTAGTGTAACAACCCGTTTGGAGGATACTCAACACTACACTTTTGAATATCCCCTTTATCGACCACCCATCAGAATACTATGTGTTGAATTAGGTGTATTTGATTAGGCAGAAGCCAAATTGTGTACTGTTGGGGATAAAGAGAAGAGTGTATTCTTATACACAAACTAAAGCTGATCTTTCAGGAGCAGTTCTGAAATGTTTTAAATCACACTTGATTTATAGACAGCTTTTGGTTACTTTAAGTAAGCAGGCTCCATAAAACATCTAGTTTTTCTTGTGGTGTTCCACATGGTTATGTTTTAGGACCTTTCCTATTTTCATTTCATATGTAACGTTTAGGTAATGTAAACAGAATCAATGGAATATATTTTAATGTTTATGGAAATAATACATAACTATAAATCCCTAATTGATCAGTTGTTTGTTATATATTTAATTGTTAATGTTATAAGACTGGTGTCCTGCAGAGTTTAGCTAAAACTTCCCTCAACACACCTGCCTTATCTAGTCTGCCTAGTAAGACCTTGATTAGCTGGATCAGGTGTGTTTGATTAGGGTTGGAATAAAACTCTGCAGAGACACCAGCCCTCCAGGAGCAGGATTGGACACCCTTGTTATAAGGTCTTCCTGCATGAAAAATCCATAGTAGTGTAACCAGAATCAAACACTGTTTTTCAGATGGGAGGGATGGAATCTGTCATCACAGGACTCATAGATGAATTCAAGTTCTTGCACAAACATCGAGAGCTCTTCACACTCTTCATCGTAGTCTCCACGTTCCTCATCTCACTGCTTTGTGTCACAAATGTATGTTAGAGACAAACACTCATTTGGTTAAATAGTACACCTGATCTAGTTACACAAACACATACGTTCAAAGACTCTGTGGCAAGATTCTGGGATAATAACGTAGTAAAGACACTATATATTGTATACTATAGATACGTGTCAAATCTCTATTCATCTTGATTGCTTTCTCTGTCTGTCTGTCGGTGTCACCCCCTTCCCCCTCCAGGGTGGCATCTACGTGTTTACCTTGTTGGACCATTTTGCAGCAGGAACATCGATTCTCTTTGGTGTGTTGATTGAGGCCATTGGTATTGCCTGGTTCTATGGTGAGGGTGATTCCGGTTCTTACATGTCCAGTGAAGCTAATGTGACATTAGGGTTGTGATAGGCTATCAAACAGCACATCAGCAGATGTGCTCACAGTTGACCATGTTTCATTATTCTGCTGTTCCGCTGTTCTGATATGTGGTTATAGTCTTGACATATCTGTGAAAAGTTGAATAGTTTATTCTTCAAAAAAAGCTGAAACATGATTTTGTACAGCTTGAAATACTGAAATTGCTAATAGAGTTCTAGACAAGACAAAAAAATAGATAAAGAAATTATTTTTCAAAAGTCATTTTCTCTGCCTTTTGTTAAGCAGCCAGTGCTTACAGGAATGTGAACTTTTCAAACATACCCGAGGCAATGAGCAATACTTGAGTTCAGCCGAAGACCTGAACTTCAGAGTTACTCCATAAGCACAGGACAGTCAAAGCAACCTTCTAACTGAGAGTTCATTACTGGGAGAACAATGTTCGTGCCCCCGCCCAAAAGGTACCAGGTCACAGGCTCTCAGCCAGGGCAAGACAGTCTAGCCTGAGGCTTCAGTGGCCTTTTTGGAAGCCTCAGTATGTGACAACACCTGCGTCTTTGGCCCTCAGCTTGTGACACAGCTCTGCTCTCTCTGTTGAGCAATCACATTTCATTTATACATCTTGATCCAAGCCCTGCGGGTAGGAAGACTCAGGATATTTGCTCTATACTGAAGCCATTGTGGAGGTTTACTGTACTTCCAACATTTGCAATTGTTTTTGTTTGTGGAGCATGGCTAAACTTGAGGGGTTTTGGTTAAAAATATGGGCAACAACATATGATGTTACACTATAGGGCATCTGTTTTTTATTAAAAACATTATAGGTTATTTTCAGCAGCAGCAACAAAAACAAATGGCTTTTGCGTACTGCGCAACTTCTGGTAGACTTCCACATAGAATCAATAACAGCAGAGTCCTTTTACAGTAGTTTATTTCTGATAACAATGGAAATAAATGACAAGTGAATTACCTTTGTTTAAATATCATTTCTAACGCATTACACTGAACTAGCCGTACTGTGTAAAATTAATGTACACAATGTTAGCTGCATGTCTTTGAATTCTTGCCTGGCTGCCAAACCTCTCCTCAGAGTTGTGATCCATGCTCATCATCTCCTCTCGTCTTTAGCAAGTTAAAACATATTTTTTTCGACAAGGTATTTGTTTCAGAGACCAATTATATAGACAATAAATACAGACCTGAAGTTCACTACGGTTCAGGCGCATAACCGCAATGACGCATGTGCGTCCAATGAAACCGTCTACACTGAAAAAAGTAGAATTTACTTATTTTTCACGTTTTTGTGTGTATATTTTTCAAGTAAATTTCACACATACAGGTGCTGATCATATAGTTAGAATATCATTAAAAAAGTTTATTTAGTTCACTAATTCCATTTAAAAAGTGAAACTTGTATATTATATCCACGCATTACACACAGACTGATATACTCCAAATGTTTATTTCTTTAATTTTAATGAATATAACTGACAACTGAGGAAAATACTAAATTCAGTGAATATTACTCGAAACAAATACAAAGAAAGGATTTTTAGAAAGTCACAGTTATTGCTAATTGCTTGAATCAACACATCATGATTTTCATCGTCACCTACAATAGCAACACAATTCTGAACAATGGTAACTACAAAACTCAAAGAAGAAACAGAAACTTTTCTGAATCTCAAAGATAAATGAACATTAAACACTAACAAGTCTTTATTTTTAGTTAAAAACACATACAATAGCGTTTAATTACAAATTTTACTCTCCGAATGCAGTCCCATGTAAAGCATGCTGAGAACTACAAGTTCACTGCCTAGTTAGTTATATCTAATAAAATCATTCATTTCAACATAAAATTATTACGTTTATTCCTTCTTACAAAATTAAGTGGATTATACATGATAAAATGAAGTTTTGTCTACTAACCGACATCGTGTTGGGCGGGTCTATCAAAAGAAGGTCCAGATTCTATTGGGGAAGGGGCGTGTTTGTTTAGGTTATTTCACCTTTAAATGTACTCAATAATGTGTCCATTTAGAGTTACTCACATATGTTATTTTTAACTTAAATTTTGGTTATACAAATTTTTTTTGTTAAATCTACTAAGGTACATAATCATTTTACAGTGTATAAACACTAAATATAATAAGTAAAATATACCCTTTGCAAAGTTCGTCATCTTTGTGTTGAGCCACGTCAGACTTTGCGGTTCTGATCCTCTATTGGCCAAGCACCTTTCGACCAAAAGAGTGTAATGTTACATTCATTTTTGATCATCTTGAGAAATTTGGGCTTTGATGCAGTTTACCAGTTTATTTTATGTGTGCGTTTTTTAGGTGTGGATCGCTTTAGTGATGATATCCAGGAGATGATTGGACAGAGACCTGGTCTGTACTGGAGACTGTGCTGGAAGTTTGTTAGCCCTTGTTTTCTCCTGGTAAATTTACAGTAACACTGCTTCTCTCAAAAATATGATGCTATTTCTATGCCATTCATATTTCAAATTGCTTTTCTTTCTTTTTCAGTTCATGGTTGTAATCAGTTTTGCAACTTTCAACCCTCCGAAATACGGCTCTTATTATTTTCCCACGTGGGCTAACGTTATCGGCTGGGGTCTGTCTCTATCATCGATGATCATGGTGCCTCTCTACGCCATCTACAAGTTCTGCTCTCTGCCTGGAAGCTTTTGTGATGTAAGTCGTTTTTCAAAGATGCTAAATAAAACCTAAAACAGATTCATTATGAATACAATTGTTAACAATTCTAACCATTCATTACTAGATCCAATTATAATTCAGTCTAAGGTGTTTGTTTTTAGTAATGTAATAAGATTAATCTTGTTCCTCATATGCATACACTTCTTACCAAACAAAGCAAAACTATTTAATTATATAAAAACTTTATAACATTTTATAAAATGTTATCTCTGTTATCTTTATAGAAATTAGCATATGCCATAACCCCAGAGACTGATCATCATTTGGTTGAGCGTGGAGAGGTTCGGCAGTTCACGGTAAGATGTTACCGCTGATAATCAGGGATGATAAAACGCAGAGAGCTGTTTCATGTGCACAGTCAAACTGAGCAGATTACATAAATTTAATGGGTGAACTTTTAATTATGCTAAACGTGACATTTTACTGAAAAGTTATCACAAATAAATTAATTTTTTTGGCGAGTCCGATCCTCAGCATAGATTTGGTGGGATTTTTCCAATATCTCTTGATAATGGCAGATCCATTTATTTCTCTTTGTAAACATGCTCAGCATGTTTGATACGTGTGACTGATTTCTGTCTGATATAACAGCTTCATCATTGGCTGGTGGTGTGAGCGGCCCTCTGGATCGAAACTGAGACGGCAAGAGACAAACTGAACTCCGTAAGGACGACGAGTGTCAGCGCCAAAAGAACCGTATTACTAGTTGTTTCTTTCTCGCGTAATCGGACGTGTGGCTGTATCGTGACTTTGATCACAATGTGGTTGACATTTGTCAATATCAGTTTTACTCTTTATATACGATGACTGTTATGATGGCCAATGTTGACTGTTTGCTAGTTAAACCTTTTTGTGATCAGAGTACAACTGAGCTTTATTGATAAATGTTATTGAAGTGTCAAATGCTGTATAAAATTAATCCTTAGAAATACTTTAAAATGTAGAGATGTGTAAATAGTGCTATTACAAAAATAAATCTATCCTATTTGTGTGTGAGCAGTGCAAATACCTTACAAATGTACAGTGACATTCGGTTGATCTCAACAAATCTGTTATAGTTAATGCTTACTTATATTTTATATATGCACACTATCTTTACCTCTCGTTACTATGATTGTAATAAGGTTATTTGAATCAGTATTTAGAAGCAGTTGCTCTGTTTTTATAGAAACACTTTGAGACCGATCTATGGGCTACAAAAAAAAAAACATTACTTTTGTGAGGTACAGTATTTGCATATTTATTATTTGTTTTTAATCCATGCATTGGTAATCTTCCATAAATGAACAAGATATAGACCCATTTATGAATGTTGTCACTCACAGGTGTATTACTAAAATCCTGCATTTTATTTTCATTAAAAATTTATTAGGATTATTTTGCAGTTTTTTGCAGACGCTAGGACACATTTCTCAAGACTTAGGTCACTTTTGCAAAACTCTTCACACAACAAACTTTTAGCTTGGCAAAGCAGTTCATTTCACATTCAAAATGCACTACAACTACCAAAACACTTTATTCAGGTCTCAAATCAACTCATTCTTCCAGAACACTAGCAAAGGTTGACAGCCCACAAAACAATGACCTAAAAAACACTAACAACATGTAGCATTATACAATGTTTTCTCTGTTTATAATTCACTGCAATATATGTTACTGGAATGAATCAGACATGATGCAGAATTCTTCAATATTTTATGTAGTTTATTTTTAGTTTTTTGCACTCCAAGTAATTCCAACATACAAGAATTTGTATACACACCATCCACTGATACAGATACAATAGTAATGCTAATCTACTCTTCTCCATTTGGCCAATTGTTTTTATAGCATTTAATTTTAAGATATATAGCAAATAAGAAATATAGCAAATTGCTGTCTTATTCAGTTGTGTATTATGTTATTGTTTTGAACATATGTTTAAGAGTTTTGAAAACAGTATGTAAGCATGTGCAAATTGGACTTTATGTATAAAGAGTTTTGGCAGTTGCTGTGTCTGATTGAGAAAATAATTCATGAAATTTGAGAGATGTAGTCATTGAATGAATTTTGTGCCAAAGCAATGATAATTGATCCTTTAGACTTCTGCTGTGTTCACTGTGTGAGGAGTTTTGCGGGAGTGACCTGGGTGTTGAGAGGTGTGTCCTAGCGTCTGTAAAAAAATGTAATGGTATCATGCAGAGTCCCTAAATGAAAAGTTTTGAGTGCCTGCTGCAATTTGTCATCTACTGAAATATATCAATAAAGAGTGTTTATGTAAAATGTTTGTATTTATTTATTGTAAATAACAATATTTGCACAGTCAATTTAACATTCCTGGATGTGTGAAAGTTTGTATTAGCATGTGACATTTATAAAATGGCAAAACAATATGCAGTAATAGATATAAAAAGTTTTAATTAAAATTTTAAAATAGAAACAGAAACTATGTGAAACTCAAAATGAAAACATTTGAAGTCATTAGATTATTTCTTGCTGTTGGTAAAGTAAGAGGAGGTCACACAAAATAATTTAGCTTATATTTTTTTATTCTTTATATTTATTACATTGTCCGTGTTACATTGCAAGGTTCAATAATGGTTACTACCCTGGACCACAAAATCAATCATAAGTAGCATGAGTACATTTGGAGCAATAGCCAACAATATGGGTCAAAATTATTGATTTTTTTATGCCAAAAATCATTACGATTTAAAAGACAGACTATGTTCAATGAACATATTTAGTAAATTTCCTACCATAAATATATACACATTTTTGTATCATTATTAATTTATCAATGTGTTGCTAAGGACTTAATTTGGACAACTTTAAAGGAGATTTAATCAATATTTAGTTTTTCTTTTTTTTGCACCCTCAGATAGTTGTATGTCTACAAATATTGTCCTGACAACATCAATGAAAAGCTTTGTAAGCTTTTAGATGATAAATAAATCTAAAAAAAAATCCATTGTGACTGGTTTTGTGATCCAGGGTTGCAATTACTAAATTAAACGTTTAAGCATGCCACATCATTAATCCCAATTCAATAATTTCATCACAGTCTAGAGCTCTGTTTAACATTTTTTTTTTATCTTCAACATTTACTGAACTACTATACAGCTAACATGTATGTAATGTGTATTCAGTTTGTTATGTTACTTTATGCACATTTTCTTTGAGAAGCCCATTACTGATGTATTGCTGACCAGCACATGATAGTTACTAACTGCTTAATTAAATTCACCAGCAAAGTTTACTTTACTCAAGAGATTCTGGTTGACAATTTCTCCCTGCGTTATATTGCTCCACCAGCTACTGTAGACCCACATCAAGCCAGCATAAACCTGCCTTGACCCGCAAAGAAATCATATGTGAGTTAGGATTATAGTTGTCTGTGCAGTCAAATGATTGTATTCTGCACCATGCTGTGTTGAATGACTGTACAGCAATTTATCTAAATGTACCTATCTATCTATAAACATATCAGTGTATATAATAAGAACGTTGCATGCAGTGTACATTTGTGTGAAATTGCATATTATTCAGATTGTGAATACTAATCTAATCTAAGTGAGATTAGATTACAGTAATGTAAGAATAAGAGCTTGTTTAGTGGTACCTTGTTGTGGCGTCAAATAATTTGGACATAATAATAAAATGCTTTCATCAAAATGTACAATGTCAGATAAAATTGTCCTTATAACTGACACTGGGGCAATATACTTTAAAGGGGTCATATTTTGTTCTTGTTTACATTTTCTAGGTTGATAGAAGCACTGGGGACCCAATTATAGCACTTAAACATGAAAAAGTCAGATTTTCATGATATGTTCCCTCTAACTAAAACCCCACTCCTAACTCCACCCATAAAACATACGAATGATGTTTAAATTCATACGATTAAGCCACCTCGTAAAATACTTAGAATCTGCCGTAAGCTTGTGTTGGGATTACCTAAAAATAATTATTAACAGTATTATTAAAGGGGACATTTAAAAAAAACTTTTTTAAGATGTAAAATAAGTCTTTGGTGTCCCCTGAGTGCGTATGTGAAGTTTTAGCTCAAAATACCCCACGGATAATTTTATATCACATGATAAAATTGCCACTTTGAAGGTGCAAGCAAAAGTGTGCTGTTTTTGGGTGTGTCCTTTTAAATGCAAATGAGCTGATGAAATGCAAACACTGATCGCCATAATAGTGGTTTGTTGAAATTAAAACTTAAGTTTCTCTCTCTCTCTCTCTCTCTCTCTCTCTCTCTCTCTCTCTCTCTCTCTGCACTTAATGCAGGGCTCGAAATTGCGACCGAAATTGAATCTGTGCGACCTTAAAATATATTTGGGAGCATTTGTGTGACTGCCCATTTTGTTGTGACGTGAGTTGATTGTGATCCTGCGTGCTGGCGCTGTCCCAGGTTCAGTGTTCTCTCCAACAATACATAACCAATCAAATTTCACCATTAAATTCTTGCGTTTAATGATGAAGACCGCAGATTGGCTAATATGAGCGTCAGTCATTCCTTGTTGCCGTGAAGCGCGGAAATGTGAAAAGACGAACGCGTCGCGAGCATGACGAGAGCGAGCCGATTACAGCCAAGGTTATTACTGTATATTTTGACGACGATCCGGATTCAAATGTAACTCCACCACCGGAAAATACGAGTTGACGTTAAACCTTTCAGAGAGAGTGGCTTAAAGATTTCGAGTGTCTCCGCTATGAAAATGTAACTTACTGTATTTACTGTAAATCCTGTAAAACGGCGTTAATGGCGGAATTTTAAGCGCCAGACTTACCTTGCTTAAACATGGCGAAAGTGCCAAAAACACAAGACGTGTCATGACAAATGTGTTTATTATTGATGGAGACACCGACCTGTCTGTCAAAGTGTGTTTGATGGTGTATGTGCGCATGCGCTGGTGAATGGACATCTGACAAACATCCTTGTGGTCCATGTTGCTGTGGAATACGACAATGCTGATGGTATGTTTTTATTGTATTTTTTAAAACATTGCCTATTTAGTAGTAAAAGCATCCTGGTAATGCAGTTATCAATACCAATATATATTAGCCTTCTATATTAGGGTCACTTTTGTAATGTCACAATTAATCAGTGTTTTACGTGTAATCTTAATCATGTTACCTGTAATTGTTAAATTATTATTGCTGCTATACTATTTCAACAGCATGTGGGTATTAATTAAGGAATTTATGCAGCAAAAAATAAAATAAAATAAAATTGAAGACCAACTTTTAAATGCTGGCCATAAGACGTGTAAAGCCCGGTGGTGGTGTTTTATTTTTAATAAAATAAATCTATTAACATTTACATTGTAGTTGTGGTGCTTTTTAATTTTTGGATGGATGCGCCTAAATTTTTGCTGGTGCTCCTAACTCTTTAAAGTTGGGAGCACCAGTGCTACCAAATAAAAAAGTTAATTTTGAGCCCTGACTTAATGGCAGTGCCATGGGATATTGCAGATTTAAGGGGCGATTTTATTATAATAAGATCGCCTTTTGACATCACAAGGGGAGCCACATTTCAATGACTTATTTTTTGCATGCTTTCTGAAATGGTTTACCAAAACTTTATTTTTAAAATAAGTTACTGGGTTGATCTTTTTCACATTTTCTAGGTTAATAGAAGCACTGTAGACCCAATTATAGCTTAAACTTATACAACTATAGCTTATAACTTAAACATGGAAAACGTTTGATTTTCATGAGATGTCCCCTTTAAAGCAACACTATATAGTTTTTTTTAACCTTTAAATAATGTCTCTAAAATTATTTCAGTGATAGAACAACTTTTAACTGGATAAATTGTACTGTTGCTCCAAACCTGAGCAGCCTCCTAGCTGCTACAAGCACACTCTGAAAGTGGTGGTGGACGGTAGGAAACACAGCCCCGCCCCTCCCCCTGCCTGCAGAAGAGTGTTTGATACCAGGCACTGTTGCGCTTTTCAACCACATAGGGGAGCTGTAAGTCATTTTTACATGGAAACTACATAGTGCTGCTTTAAAAAGGCCTTGATATGTACCATATAGGTACAGACATGTAAACATTTGGCACCAGTGGCGGCCGGTGACTTCTCTTCTGAGGGGCACAAATTCAAAATATGTGTTCAGGGTGTCATGTGTGTTGCTCATCATTTTAAAATATGTGTTTGTTGAGTCATGCTAACCATGTGCATTATGCCTCATGTCAAAATACAGGCCTGCTGCAAACGCATCGAAAGGATTTATGATTCACAAAATACTCGCAAGACACTAACTTAACACTAAACTCTGATTTCACATAAGAGGCAAACGCGAGCGTCTCTTTTATAATAAACCCTGTAGTCGCATCTGCAGCATGCTCATATTTTGCCATCACACACACAGTAGTTTACATGCGCCGAACGCATATTTTGAAATGATGAGCCAGGCATATGACATGCTACATACATGTTGTGACGAGCTTTGCATCGTGAAAAAAAAAACTTAAAAAAGACCCTCAAAAAAGAAGTCACTGGCTGCCACTGTTTGGTTCAAATATACAGTATACCTTTGAGATACTAATATGAACATAAAGGGGGTTGCACACCGCGCCGTTCTATGAGTATACGCACACTGGCACCGACAGGTGCCGCCTGTCTGCGGCACCCAGCTTTGACTCAGGAAGTTGCTCAAATCATTGTCGCGCCACTCACATAGTTTAACATTAAATAACATCATATTTGTCCCAAATCATTAACAATTAACATTGGCTGCTAACGTATATTTAGCATTTTGAAGTATACGCTATCTGACTAAGCTCGCGCTATTTAATGTGCACTTCCGGTGTACGATACCTCCGCGTTGTCCTAGACGCGACTCGACGCGACGCTGAGCTTTTTGAAGGGTAATGCCCCAGAGACATTTTTTTATGACAGTGTTTAATTATTTTTGAGTGTGACCTGTTTATTAAGAAACATTCTTGATACTACACAGTAGGCAAAATCATGCGGGTCAAGCTTTTTAATTCATTTGTCTTTACAGAAACTACAGACTCAAGCTTTCTGTTCTTTTAGCCGGCACAATTTCAAAAAACATTTTGTCAGTCAATAAACCATCAGACAGAAAGGTCAGATTATTTTATAACAAATCATCTAGCACTTAATAAACGGTAAAACCAGAGGTCTCTGTGACCTTATAGGTAAATAATTGTTTTGGCCTTTTTCAAGATGACTGGTGTGTTCCTGAATCCTGCCTGTTCATTATGTACAACAGCTTCAATCTGAAGAGCGTTTCTCAGCCGAGGACGACCGGTCAGAGACAAACACCTGAGCACAGATGGGAAAGTCTGATCGCTTCAGAGGTGTAGAACAGGCAAAGCTTCATATTAGCTAAATAAATGAGCTGATTTAGGCAAGAAAATGACAAACTAATGGTCATTGATTGAAAATGATCATCGGCTGCTGACACTTATGAGACAAATTGGCACAATTGTGACCATCTGCAGCACATAAACCATTCAAACAGGTCCCATCAGCTGGAAAGGGAAGGACTGGTCATGGTATTATACTGTACATAGGTCATTCCTGATTTTCACTACACTTTTTAACAAATGAACAGATTTGTGTTGTAATTGCAGCAATTATTTCTAGAAAATCATAAAATTTCATTAATCATTTCATTAAACAGAACAAGATTTTAGAGTGAGACAAGAATAACACAAAACATTCAATGTTTAATACCTAATAATGTTCGTGCTATTTTTATCCATTTATTACCTATGTTGTTATAAAAGAAAACTTACATGCAAGGCGTGATTGACTTTACTTCCGAGTGAAACAGAATAGAGGGTATGCATGTGATGTCACCTTCTACGAAAGTGCCTGCGGTTACTCCCACTGAGTGGCAAAAAGTCAGCGCGGCAGAATTTGTGTACAGTGTGAAATCAGTGAAAACCGAGGGACAACCCTCTGATCTCTTTGATGAAGCCAATATGGAAGTGATTTAAACTGCAATTCATCGACTGGCCACTAGAGACAGGCTCCAAAAGGGAGCCTGAAACTCGCCTGAAACTCGCCTGAAAAGTCCGCTCCCCTTCTCACTCTCATAATGGGAGAGGGAGGGTGTTACTGCGCCGAGTGGAAGTACTCCCAAAAGTGCTATTACGCCATAAAATATAGTTCCTCTTTTAAATCCGCTTAGAAAAGCGCTACGTTTTATTTTGTACCACCAAACTTGCTCGTATAACTACTCGTCTTAAATAGGAAAAACGTTGATGTGTTTGGTCACTTCTAACTTTATCTCTAAATGGTACCATTGAATGAATGGGGCTAAGCTAAATGCTATCGAAGCGTCGCAGCATGCTCCAGCGCTTACGTGCACGCACACAGATGATAGAGGGATGTATCAACAATTCTTAGTTAAGGTAATAACATATTTTAATATTGAAAATGAGTAGACTATTCCTTTAAGCTTTGTCGTCAGCAAGTCTTTTCCCATCGTGCTTTTTGTCAATGCAGTCAGTGGAGAGCAACTGTGCCCGACTGCAGAATCGGGTGAGCCCACCTCGCCATCGTGAGTTTTTGGCACATGTCAGCATTACATCAGAGCAAGTTGGACATAACTTGGACACTTTTCTAACCGGCATGCATCTAGAGGCGATTACCGATATCGATTCTGCATAGAATTTACTCATCTAAAACGAGCCTACACGAGGAAAATAGTGGGCGTGGCTTGTGTTTTCCACTGTGCTGTGATTGGATATAGAAAAGTAAGCCTTTCGTTCCGAAATTAAACTGAAATTAGACTGACAGTTGATGGGGGCGGAGTTAACGGGTGCTCCCGCCCAAGCCATCTAGCTGACATCATCATCAGCGACTGATCAACACAAGAGGGTGGAAGTACATTTTCTGATTGTGATTGAAGTTTATGAGGGCATAAAAAGAGTAACACAGATAAATTGTTTAAAATAAACACTGCAGTATTCCATAAAAAATAAGAATGGTCATTTTTTATTTCATTGGGACTTTAAGGATACTGTATTTCGTCATTTATATCTTCTAAAGCTATTGAGGACAGATTTGTTTGTTATTATTCACTAACAATCTCTTCTACTACACCTTTTGTGCTCCAGTTAAAGCCGTGTGGGTTTAAGCACAGATAATAGATGAAAAAAGATTGAGTACTTCTATTAGTATGAAAAGGGAACAATGCAACACTCAATATGGTGCTCTGATGGTGGATGTCCTGCCCTCCAGTTTAAAGAACCAATTAATAAAGACTAATGATTCTATGGGGGAGGGGCTCTGTACAGAGGCACGCTTGACAACCTGTGCGCATGTGCAGTAAGTAATTGAAACAACCTCGAATAAAGATGAGCTTAAGAAACAAAAGTGATGATGTCAGTGATGTCAAGTTTAATTGTTGGTTGAAAATCATTGAATGAATTTAGCACGCAATTTTGCAAGTATCTGTCTTTTCCTACTCATGTACCCTAGATGGGACTTTAGTCTCGCATGACTGAAAAAAAATATATGTTTTTAATGAAAATGTGAATTACATTTGGTGGTCCAAATGTTTCCATGAGTCGTTGTAAGATACTGTTTGCCACATTTGTGCAAGTAATACTGCAATTATTTATAATAACCTATTAGATTATGGGATAAAAACAGATCATTTTATACAGTAAATGAGTTACAAATACACCAGATTTATCAAACATCTATTGAAGGTTAGTGTGTGCTGACTGTTCTCTCTGATAGTGTTGTCTCAGCACTTGTGCTGTCAAAGTGCTCCAATTATGAAGCACTTTCTGCTACACAAGGACACGGTGTAAACGCAGCTATTACTACAACCAATAAACAACAGCAATTACATGTAATTTCATGTCATGCTGCAGTGGTTGAAACTAAAAGCATATTTGCAAATGACAAAAACAAGAGCGAAGGCCCCACCTCCCACTTTCACTATCATTGATACACAAACAGATTCATATTATCATTACTATTTGTCTATTAGTGGGAATACAAGTGCATATCATTTTAACATGGTAGCACTTCAGAGCATTTACACAATGGATGTGTCCAATCATAGTCTACAGGTTATTATGATTTATGAATGACTGCATGCATATACAGGTGTGTTTAAAATGATTTATACCCAGGCCAAAATTTTAGTTATAGTAATTTTTAATTTGGTAAATGGGAAACTTCTGCCTGTAAATGACACACAAAAGACTGTAAGACATTTTGCACCAGACAGCTATTTTTCATTATTTTACATTTCGACAAAATGTCCAAAACGACAACGACTATCTTAATGCCAAATTTCTCAGGAAATGCAATCTTCTGCACCATTTTAAATTCTGCTTACTTGGAGTATTTTAACTTGTATTTTAACTATAAGATTCTGTAGCAAAACATCAGACAGTATGCAGAAAAACTTGAACTGGGCAGTGGGCATGCAGTAAAACAAGATAACATTCCAAAGCACACAGCAAAAGTGGTCAAGAAATGATTGGCAGAGCAAAAATATCAATGCTTTGGAGTGTACAAGACAGAGTCCAGACCTCTCAATTAATAATTTGTGGAGAGAACTGAAATCCAAAGTGATAAGGAAGCCTTCCAACTTCAAGGATCTGGAGATCTGCAAAAGAAAAGTGGTCCAAAATCCTAGTGGAAATGTGCAAAAACCTTGTCACCAATTATAAAAACTGTTTAACAGCTGTGATAAAAAGTAAATTGATTATTGAGAAAGGGTATTTTAATAATTTTGGACACGGGACATTTTTGTCAAAATGCAAATAAAAGAAAAAATAGCTAATATTTTTCATTAATATAATATCTCTAACACAGTGGCGTCTTTCACACAGTAATTCTGGTAAATTACCATGAATTTACCAGAATTAATTTACCAGTAAATACAAAAATGTGCTGTTCACACACGCAGTTACATTCCGTCTTTTTACCAGTAAGACATCATTCACACATTAGTATCAAAATACCAGTAAATTCGTTGAGAAAGCAAAAGTTACCTGTCGCGCACAGCGAGCTCAGTGTTTTTATTCAGGGCCGGCCCGAGGCATAAGCGAACTAAGCAGCCGCTTGGGGCCCCGTGGCCACCAAGGGGGCCCCCAATCGTTTTTTTTTTCAATTAAATAACTTAAACAAGTAATATAAATGAATGAATATGTATGAATGAATGAATACAAATGAATAAATGAAAAACTCAAGACAAAAAAAATCCGATTTGCAGACAACTAGCTAGCGTTTGAGACTCATGTGCAATATAGACACCTCGCGTGCATTGACATTTCGTGCCGGTGTGCAAGTGCGCGTAACTGTAATAAATGATAAGCCATGTCACAGAAAAATATGTATCCCTCTGGTGCCGAAAAGAGAAAGAAGAAAAGGACATTGCGGATTAATATGCAAATTTAAATAGGGAAAGTTTATAATTTTACGTGTTTAAAGGGCTTGCAAATGTTAACATTTATAGTGATTTTAAACCATTTAACCCGCAAAAAGGCACTAAAGTAAGAAGCTTTCTGGACACACATGCGTTTGTATGTTATGATTAATTTAATTTGATTGCTGTACCTAATGCTAATTTTAGCCCTTACTTAATGTGCAACTTTGTTCTTTTAATAAATGTTTGTAATTTCTTTATTTTTTAATAAAGAAATTGGTGATGAGGCCCCAAACAAATTCTGCTTAGGGCCCCTAAGATGCTCGGACCGGCACTGTTTTTATTTGTAAACAATCCACGTTGTTCATATCCACGGTCAGTATTTTGTTATTTTGACGTCTGTGGTAAACGCTGACGGTCGCAAAGTTGCTCGTGACCAAACAACATTGCATTAGGCGACGTCAAACCGAAAATGCGTCTTAAACAACAGTACGGGGGCGTGCTAAGGTCGTCGGCAGTTCGGCAAGTAGAAGGTTTTAAAGAACTTTGGTGAAGAAATGTGGACGTAAACTTCATGTGCTCGACTTTCAAGCAGCATGTGTGTGAAAACGTTCGTAAACAGTGCGGGGGTAAACGCGTCTTCTGTATTAAAACGTTATGATTGGCCCAAAGCTGTCAGCGTGGTCTGACGTTGTACGTTCTAAATGCCGATAATCTATATTTTGTGTTCACACATAGCACTTACCAGTAAATTACTGGTAATCTTACAACCTCTCTTTCTGGTAAATTGGCAGGATTGATTTACCGTAAAGGTTCTGTTCACACATGCCCTGTTAATTGCAATTTACCAGTAAATTACCAGTAAAGACTGTATGTGTGAGGGACTAATGTCTTACAGTCTTTGCCCACTTTCTTGTTTCATTTCCAGCCAGAAGATGCCAATTCGTCAAATAAAAATTCACCATTATAATATTTTTTGGAAAATAACATACAATATCCAATATCACTTAATGGACAAGGCAGTTCTGTTCTTTATTCCAGTGTTTCTCAAACAAGGGATCAGGGTCCACTAGGGGTCCTCAATAGACTACCTCAAATTTACTTTTTTCTTTCATTTTAATAAGACTTTTATATATATTCTTAAAAAAATAAAACTACACACATCATTATATTGTTTGTTCAAATATTACGCCTTCTGTGGACAAAAAAGGGCCTTGATGTCGAAAGGTTGAGATCCACTGCTCTATTTGACATACTGTGCCACAGTGCCGGCCTGAGCCTCTTGGGGGCCCTAAGCAGAATGTGTTTGGGGGCCCCCCTCCCACCACGCGGACACAAATGTCACGCTCTAATGTTACATTATAAATGAATACAGTGAGGTTAAATAATGAAAAAAACTATACTTAAATAAAATACTTTATTCTTCAATGTGTCATGTCATATTAACAGGCTATGGAATGTTAACATTGGCCAACAAGAAAAACCTCATCTGCTGCATCATCAGCTGTGGAGGCACTGACACTTGATGAAACATCAGGGGCGGGTAGAGTTGGTTGTGCTCCAAAGTACTTCAACAGTGTTCCTGAAAAAAAATAGCGTTGGATAAGTGCATAGTTGATCGAGCAGAATGAGTTTATTTGCTAATTTTTCATTACTTACACAACAAGCAATAAATAAATAAATATGAGGATAGCACTGTTACATCACTACCCACCATATAAATAAGATTGAAGTCTATTTTCATCACAGAAATCTCCCTACACAACATGGTATTGGTATATATTCTCATAAAGTCCAATACCATCTCTTACCAAAGATCTTAGACAGAGAGCGCATGTGCTTTGCCTATGAAGCTGGAACGTTACCGATGTTGGAACGTTCACTTCAACACACAGCAATGCTAGCTAGGGGTGTGATGGATCACAAAACTCACGGTTCGGATCACATTATGTTTTTTGAGGCACAGATCTGATCATTTTTCGGATCAGCAGAATAAGGGGTTGGAAAAACTAATAAAAAATGAGGAAATTACTTACAAACATTTATAAAAAAACAAAGTTGCACATTAAGTAAGGGCTAAAATTAGCATTAGGTACAGAAATCAAATCAAATGAATCATAACACTTTATTGTATGAATTAAATATAATTATTCTTCTTTAGAGCTACAGAAGTGATTTTCTCTTTGTCTTGGAAGGTTTGATTAACATTAAAGACACAGACTTAAGTAGGTTAATTAAGGTTACTGTCTCTTTAAGAGAAGCACGGACATGGTTTCTGCCTAAACTATACATAAACCGTCCAAAGACATAAACAAATGTTTTTATTGGAAAACAGTACTGTGGAGATCATTTTGTTTGTATGTGCACTGTCAAGAACAGAAAGATTTTATGTTCGTCTCTCCATGTGTGCCCTACTAAGTGCACTTATATGCGGCGCGCTCACACAGACGGAAATACAGACGGCGGAGCATAAAACCGTTATGTTGTTTTCAGTGCTCTATTCCTCAAATATATGTTAATGGACTACAGTATGACACAAAATAGCGTAACTCTCTCTAAAGTTTAAACATCAAGTGTTAGTGTTCTGATCTCTGAAGGGAGCTGAGCTGGGCTGGACAATTTAAACCGCATGGGCATTGGGCATGCAGAATACTGCTCACTTTAGCGCCTTTTTGTGGGATAAATTGTTTAAAATCACTTGAAATGTTAACTTTTGCAAGCCTTTGAAACACGTGCAAATGATAAACTTTCACTATTTAAGCGCATGCGAGCCGAACCGTGGGTCCATCACGGTCACGGATTAACGTCGATCTGTCACACCACTAACACAAATTAAACATACTGTATATAATCATGCAAACATACCTTTATCTTGCTCTTTTTTTCTCATCCTCTGTCCTTTTCTTTGTTCTCTTTTCGGCCCCAGAGGGATATATCCTTTTTTTGTGACATGTCAAATGGCTCATCATTGTTTACAGTGAGTGACGACGTCGTGCACTTGCGCGCGGACGCGCAGGTGGCGCAGGTGTCTATGTTGTGCCTGACTAAAACGCTAGCACTGCAGACACATAGTTGTCTGCAAATCAAAATTTTCTTGTCTTTAATTATTCATTTATAAATTCGTATTCATTCATTCATCCATTTATATTACCTGTTTAAGTTATTTAATTGTATAAAAAAATATTTAAAAAAACGATTGGGGTGGGGGCCCCCTGGTGGCCAGCGGGGCCCTAAGCAGCCGCTTGGTTCGCTTATGCCTCGGGCCGGCCCTGCTGTGCCATCTTGTGGCCAGTGGTAGTAATGCAGCTTTTATAAATAGGCTACAGTACATACTGTACATAAAACAAATGTTTATTAAAAAATAAAGAAGAAAAAAAACTAAATCACAGTCTGTCTCAGTCCAGAAAATCTGGATGTACAGTAGCACCTCTACTTTAATAGACAGTAGACATGTCTAGTGGAGAATATGTTAAACGCAGTGTGGTGTGTCTGGAGACCTCTGCTGGTATTGATTTCTCACAAAGCTCTTCTACAGAACATCTCATTCTTTATAACAGAAAACAAACTAGACGATTGGTTAAATGAGTTATGATTTGTTTGCAGTGCATTCAGAAAGTATCCCCTTTACTTTTTTCAAATATTTTTATGTTTCAGATACAATTGTTTAAAGGTGCAGTGTGTAATTTTTAGAAGGATCTCTGGACAGAAATGCAAAATAATTTACAAAACTTTATTATCAGGGGTGTATAAAGCCCTTTCATAATGAACCGTTATGTGTTTATTGCCTTAGAATGAGACCTTTTTATCTACATACACTGAGGGTCCCCTTACACGGAAGTCGCCATTTTGTGCCGCCATTTTTCTACAGAAGCCCTTAACGGACAATTTTTTTTAATAAGTTGTCTCAGATATTTACGAAAATATCATATTTGCGTAAGTATTCATACCTTTGCCCCAGCTTCTTCTCAGTACTATGAAAGGGCTACTCCAAATGTGACAATATTGAATTATGACAATTTTGGTCGCCATAACAAATTTTAGGCATCTGTTCAATCTGACCAACTGTGTATCACAAAATTAAAAATTTTGGAGGAAGAGGATTTTTCAGATGTCAAACTAGAAGAACGTTGGAAAATCTCATTGCACCATTTAAAGAGTTTCTGATATCATATTTATTTCCTCAAAAAACTGAGTAACTTCTGTGTTCTTACCACAATACTGACGGGGTGCAACGAGGATGAAGTTTAAAGAGAAAGTTCACTCAAAAATGAAAATTCTGTCATCATGTACTCACTTATGTTGTTACAAACCTGTATACCGGTAAATGTATTTGTTCTGATGAACACAAAAGAATATATTTTAAGGAATGTTTGTAACCAAACCAATCAGAGGCCCCGTTGACTTCCATAATAATAATAATAATAATTTGTTATATTTATTTAACACTTTTCTGCAGCACTCCAAGCGCTTTACATTTGAAAGGGAGGATTCTCTGAACCACCACTTATGTGAAAAAAGAATACTGTGGATATCAATGGGGCCTCTGATCAGTTTGGTTACAAACATCATCAGAACAAAGAAATGTATACAGGTTTGTAACAAAATTTTTGAGTGAACTACCCCTTTAAATAGTTACGTGTGACTGTTAGTTGGATTTGCACTTACATAGACATGTCTATTAATCTGAACATACATTATGTACACTGATGTGGGATTATTATCAGGGGAGACCACTACAGTATTGTCTTGGTTAAAGGATTTAAGTTTTTCCAAAGCCTTTCCTTTGTTCTGTTTACACTGCCACTGAAAACTTTAAATAAAAAAAAAACATCCAATACAATACATATGATTTCATTGCAAAAATCTGTTTGGTCAGCTAGTTTTGAATGGCTGTCAATAGATAAAGATGTTTTTTGGGCAAAACATGAACTGTCAGGCCAATTACTTCCTTATACATATCGATACTGTATACGTTGATATATAGTTGCTTTATGGTTAATACTTCTTTTCTAAGATAACCATTTGGAGGTTGTGTATCATCTGTTACCTTTCACAGCCACACACATCATTTTTAATGAGTACTTTAATGCTTAAATGTAAAACAAATGTGAATTTTAGTATATAGGATAAGCCTGGATATTTCTAATTTGTCACAGGAAAATCAGGTTATTCCCAAACCTGTGTGGAGAAAAATCCTAATTAACTAAACGTCCAGCTCTGCTTTCCCTTGACACCAATTTTGCAAATAATGGTCAAGGCGTTTTAACACACAGTTGTTATGCAACACAGCAAACAAACATGTTTTTTGTTCCAAGATATATCGAGGTTAAGACGAACTGTTGGGTTGTACATGCACACGAATTCCTTAGTGTCCAATTAGACTGAATGTAGACTGTATTACTCTGTGTGTTTTATTCCGCCTTATTCAAATGCATACATTAACATCATAAAAACAAAGTGTTTCATCACAAATATATGTGTTTTTGAGGCTGCATAAATCAACTGAAAAAGTAGTATAGCACGTTTAATTGGTGTATACAGCTTTAGGTAGATTATGATGTCACTATAGAAACCACCTGAAATAACACAAGAGTTCCCTTGATACCCACCGCGCGCTCAATGCGCGTACACGCTCGAGTGCCCTCTCAGCGCGCACAACACCGTTACTGAGCGTTTATACTTTTTTGTGGTAACTTTAATGTCATGAAACTTATTTAGGCTGTTTTTCCAACGTGCACATTTGGCTGTTGGCTTATTGTTTGGCAAAGATATGTTTATGCATACGGGTTGCTTCGACCATGAGGGCAGCATGCACAGCATTATATTGGAGATATAACCGGATTAAATCGTCCCATTGCGCCCCTTGCACGCTCCACGCAGCTTTTCTCTATTGTCAACTTTAACCTTGCGCGGCCATGAACGCGGAGAAGCCCAACTTTTTGTCTCAACCTGAAGTCAAAAACATTTATTTCTATCGTAATGGAGATCCGTATTACGAGCCCAGGCGTTTGGTGATCAACGCGAAACGGGTCTCGACCTTCGACACGCTGCTGCGCGAGGTGACCGGTGGCGTGCGCGCTCAGTTTGGAGCCGTGAGGAATATCTACACCCCTACAGGAGGACACAGAGTCAACTCACTGGAGCACTTGAAGAGCGGAGATCAGTATGTGGCTGCTGGACGAGAGAAGTTCAAGAAAATAGAGTAAGCAAGCTTCTCTGTAAACTTATAAACTCTAGGCTATTCATCCATTACTCATTTTTTACCATTCTATTATTTTAAAATAATAGTTAAACCATCTCAACTATAGCAGCAAAATTGGAATTATGTGGAGACAAAAGGTTGGCAAATGTTAAAAAATAATATGCGATATAGCCACAGCTCTGGACGTTCTTTCACCAACGTCATCGAGGTGCATCATGGGATTGCTTATTTTTTTAAAACAGTGTTGAATTATTTTACATATTCCATTGTTTTTTTCCTTTCTTTTATTAAGCAAACACATTCATAAAAGAGCACCTAAAAAGGAGCACATTAATGCTTATAAAAGAGCATTATGCTTTTCCTGATTTTACCTTTCCTTCTGTGTGTAAATGTGTGTTCGTACATGTAAACGGTCGACAAAATTACAAATTACAAATCTTAAAGCCCAAAATAAAGTAAGTTATTGTCTCTAACAGAAATCACTTCAACTGGACTACAGTGAAAGGCTAAGTTGTAGTTCTTTAATTACTTCCGTATATGAGGACATGTTATTCATTTGCATAATGCCTGCCCACTAACTAAATGCTTATGTAGCCTAGTATTTGGCTGCTCACGTATTTTACTTTTGCAAGTCTCTTGTAGGTACATCTGAGATTTGAAATACTTTATAATTCACTGTGAAAGTTATCATGTATTATACAAAGAGCACAACTCTCCATCGCATATTTGCGATGCTAAATGCGCACATTGAACTGATGACAATACTGGATGAGGCCACTCAGGGTTGCTAACTATGCTCGTTGTTACCATTGAACTCTGTTGGTACAACAGAATTTGCGACTTGCTTTCGGAAAACGCAAAGGGTCCGTAAAGTCTGCACTACATGATGTCATCAAAGTGAGGAGGACCACAAGTCCAGAGTGTGCCATTTGGGACAGGGCCATTTACGATACAAGCTCTAGTCTAGTGTGTATACACCTAGTAAGCCAATCATAACAGATTGGTCCAGCTTGAACAATTAGAGCATTTTAGGAATTTCATTGGCCATTTCTCAACCGGAAGGCTATACAGCAGGCTGCATACATCACCAAGCCTGGTTTATTTCAGTTAACTGACCATTACATTCGCAAGTCATAAGCATATTACAACGATTTATAATTAACTAAGAATAACAGTCTTCTTTATGTTAATATTCTGAAATAAGACAGTCTTGGTGATGTATGCATCCTGCAAATGCGACCTCCGAAGAATGCAGCCTTACGTTTGAGAAATGACCGTAGAGTCCGGAAGTAACATAATGTTTGGGAAAGTTTGGGAAGAGTGGCAGAACAATAAAGTCAAATAATGAAAATCTTTTTTATTTCTCCGGAAAAAAATATCGAAATAGGGCATAATATACTGATAGAAAAAAAATTCAAAAATTGCCTCTAACTGAGCAGTACCCTTAAAAAAAGATCCTTATATGTACAAATAATCTTGTAATTTATAATTTTAATTATTAGAAGTTAATTTCATTAAACATGTTGTTTATAAGAAGTTAATATGCTTGTTTTTATAGTTATTTACAGATAGGAACCAGGAAGAAAAGATCACTTCAGACAAATGGACTGGTAAGGAACACATTCATATTTTATTTCTAATAAACCCAACGTGACTCAAAATGTATATAGTGCAGTTAATGGAAGCTTAAGTCCTTGTCATATTAATAATAATAAAAACATGGGTGAAGGTTAAGCACAATCATTCAGTGTAACAGTCAATTACTGAGCAATAATATTTATGACTTGGCCAGGTTGGTTACTAATGTACTCGTGTATATATAGAGTGACAGGTCCCAGTGGTCCAGGTACCATAACAGTGCAAGTTGAATACACTGTTACCAGACCCCAAAGGATATAAACATTAGCAAACAAATGAAGAGTTTAAGATCATATATTTATAACACAAGTGTCTGTTCACATATATGCCTGGATCATTAGTGTGGCATGTTGCACTTGCTTTAGCGTTCGAGAAAAACTACCTGAGCGAGATGTAACGTTTAGACAGGCAATCTCTTTTGTCGTCCGAGAAGAATCGCTTTGTTGTCGGCTCATTTAGCAATGAATTATTAACCTGTGAATTATTATCCACCTTCTTGGATGCGTGTTTAAGACAATGGCTCGCTCCCAATGTTCTCGCTCCCTGAGACAGCCTAAGTGATATTTCATATAGGCAGTGAATGAAAAGAAAGAGAAAACAAGTCCAGGGACTTTACGATGGTCTTAAAATTTTATGAACTCTCAAACAAAGTGAGTATCGTCACACCTACTGAGGAGCTACTTTCTTCATTTCGCTCTAAAGGGCTGTTGCCATGGTATTTGGTGATACAATGTCCTCCTAATCATCATTAGGTAAACTTTAATAGCTAATTTTATTTATGATAAAGACCACACGTGGTCTGTACAAGATCCTGATTGTTTCAATTACAGTGACCCTTCAGAGAGGATGGTCTGTGGCCTGGCAGTGTCCCAAAGACACACGGTCCCTCTGTTTTATCACAAGCACCCTACTGGGTTACCAGGGGATACGTCGGGGCACAGAGAGATGCTGAAACACTAGATGAGAGCAGTTGTCAGCCTGTGTTTGAGTTCAACTGAGCAAAGTCCTCGCTTAAATAAACCAGTAAATCTAACACACATCTCAGACTGTGATAGCGAGTGAGCTGTTCTCAGATTTTAACATCTTGAGGTGAATATTAGGTGGTTCCCTTTCTTAACGTTGTGACACTAGGGGTTCGCCATTGGGAGCCCCAATCACCTTAATTTTTTAGAAAAGGTCAATGAAATTTGGCAAGGAGAATATGCATGCCAGTCTTCATCCCGGACATCCTGGTATAAAAGGGAAATGGTGCGCAACATTCAGCGGTTTCCTCATCTTGCCTTGTCGAGTGTTAGGGGTTGTGCACACCAAAACTTTTAAACGTGGCTGAAAACGCCTGGACAACCCCGAATGCCAGCTGTTTTTCAGCTGAGTGCCAGCTTTCTTCAGCTAAGCGGTTTGGTAGCTCTGATACATCAGCTGTGAGACGTTGGTTGCTGTGATACTTGTCCCGCCCCTCCTCTACTGTGATAGGACGTCTGCGTGAGAACTGACATTGACGAGCGGAGCTTTTCATCCAAAGTTGAAAATTTTTCAAGTCTCAGCGCTGAGCGCGGAAACACCGCCGGGCGCTGGTTTTGCAGCACAGAAGAAAACCATTAGCTGTTGGCTTATTTGAAAAAAACAGAGCTTCCATTGGAAACAATTGAAAACATGCGGCGGCTGCGGGCGTAAAAGATTTGGTGTGCACGCCCCCTTAGAGCTTCCCCTAGATCAGGGGTGCCCAAACTTTTTCCTACCAAAGGACAAAAATCAAACCTGACTGAGGGCTGTGGGCCGAAAGTAAATGTTGCTGTGTTATATTAAAATTAAAGTTGCCCTGATTCTCCTAATTTAAAATTTTTTAGTATTTAAAAAATAAATAAGTTAAAGGTGCAGTGTGTACATTTTTGCGGCATCTAGTGGGGAGGTTGCAAATTGCAACCAAAGGCTCACCTCTTGCTTTTGAAACACATAGAGAAGGTGGTAGCCACCACCTGACAAACATAGACAACTATGAGACAACTTAGTAAAAAAGTTTGTCCGTAATGAGCTTCTGTAAAAACATGGCGGCACAAAATGGCGACTTCCATGTAAGGGGACCCTCTGTGTATGTAGATAAAAACATCTCATTCTAAAGTAATAAACACATAACGGTTCATTATGAAAGGTCTTTATACACCTCTGATAATATGGTTTTGTGTATTATTTTGCATTTCTGTCAAGAGATTTTACTAAAAATTACACACTGCACCTTTAAATACATTTCAGTAAAAAATTTTGTAATGTACAAATAAAACAAAATATTTTACATTTTAGAAAATGTTTAATTAGAAATATAAACACCTGCGTCAATTAGGGCTGTGACATTGGTGGCAACCAACGGTTATATAATGTGTGTTTGGGGGGGTAAGGGCATGCGCATATGTGCGTGAGCTTATTGATGCATATACGTCTTAAATATAATGCATATATTTTGAAATATAAAAATGTAAACGAGGATCAGATATAAGTTTCTTAACAAACACGTGTGTTCATGTGTGCTCATCACAACGTCAAGCAATGCTTAGGTTACTTCCCTTACGAAAATTAACCATGGTTTTATTGTGGTAAAAGTTTAGTAACCATGTTTTTTTGGTGTATTGATTACTATTATTGATTACAGACCTTCATTGGCTCCAGCATGCTGGTTCTGCTGATAAAGCTTGTGAGTGAGACAATCGATCTGCCTCTGGGTGGATTTAATATTAGCAGCCGTACTTGCCTGGGAAGTTTGCTGTGTCCTGAGCACTCACAGCTGGACAATTTGTTTTTGGGCCCCAGAATGTGCATGAAAATGCAAGTGCAACAAAGAGCTCACAACGCTGTGCACATATGCCTGCAAAATGCTGCCATCTGGAGGAGCTGACTAATGACGCTTTTCTTTTGCATAGTAACCCACGGGTCAAATCGTGTCAGCTCACCTTACTTTGACTTGTTAGCTTTTTACATTTGCGTTTAGTACCACTTCAGAGTGGGAGGGATTATAGGCGTGTCGTTATATTTGCGCTACCTACTGCTGTGACATCATACAAAAAGTGGGAACAAGCATTGTTGGAATGCAGTGTTTCCCATACATTCATTTATTTGTCAGTCCGCCTCAATATAAAAATTGACCACCAAAAATAGATGTTTGCACACCTCCTTCTCACATGACACTTTCTGTACAAACACCCGTGGCATTAGGCGACATGCTCCGCTAAGTTGCAAAAAGACAGCGCAAGCACAAAGGTAAAGCTAATCTTGCATTTTTTTGAGCAATGACATTGAAAGTGACGATTCTCTCAGACCAATCAGTGATCTACAGTGTTTTCATGTCACGTATCAGCTCAACTCGCTTGGAACCCCAACTTAGGTGGTACTAAAAGAAAAGACCCCAAAAGTAAGCTATGCAATGGAAAAGCGCCATAAAGCTCTCATTTCAAGCATGTAAGTTTACTTTGTCCTTCGTGGCTAAGGCTTACAATGCTGCGTGCTAGGTTGCCTCTCACAGAATATGGCCAAATGAAGGTCTAGCTGTATGAGGATAGGTCTGATTTCCACATTAGTGGTCCAAGACCGGCACCTGTGGCTTAACCTTATGGAGATGTGTGATGCTGAAGGTTGACCGTTCCTGGCGAGTCCCTGTTGCTCAGACCTCTCTGGAGGATGCCTGTGGGTTCAAAGACCCTGCGCCCCTTCAACCTTTGCGGGGGCATTTTTGCCGTGGAACATTTTGTGCAGAAGTTCTGTACTGTAGTTTGGCAGGTTGGGGATGGTTGTTTTGTCAGCTTTCTCTTTAGTTATCTAGCTGCACAGCACCCATGTTGCACATTTAACTCTTTCCCCGCCAGCCAGCGCCAGCATTTTTCATGATTTTCACAAAAGTTTAATGCCTTCCAGAAAATGTTCTTCTTAAAATATAAAAAAAAAAAATATATCAGATTAAACAACACACCCTCTGTTTTAAAAAAAAAAAAAAAAACGTTTCATCCTACCTTCATTAGTTCTCTTGTAATCACCTCTCAAACATGGGTAGGTTTTTTCAAAAACAACCAATTTTGAGCAAAAAGCTGAGATAAATCCATTTTTGCGAAGGACTTTTCATAGAGATCAGATGCAGAGCGATCTTTAAAACATACACAGAGTTCTTTCTCTTTCACGTGAGGCGCTACTTCCGGGTTGTATAAGTTGCCACCTGGTGGATATTAGCGGTATTGCGGAAAGACGTAAAATCTCGTCATTGGCGGGGAAGCGTTTTCTCTTAATTGACGAGATATCTCGTCAATGGCGGCGAAAGAGTTAAGCTTATTGTGTGGTATCTGAGAACATGGTCTCACTTTCGAGCTATTAAGTTGGCTTAGGCATGATTTTCTCTACTGCACAATCAAATTCGCGTGGCACCAGCTCAGGTTCAGTGGCATGCTCTTCACCTCAGGGAGATGACATGCTTGTTATTTGAGCGGAGGTTGTTACCCTACTTTTAAGAAAGCAATTAGATTGTTCTGTGGTCAAGTTGAACAGAATTTTTCATTCACTATTTTATTGTGCTCAAGATAATGGGTGTGGCTGCGTCCGGTCCTGGTTCTGCATTTCTTAAACTGAGGACTTCAGGATGGTCATACAGAAGCATATTGTTTTCTTCAAAACATCACCAGGATTGTTTACCTTTAGCCCCTGTGGTGTTTTGTATAGGGACCTCTATTGTCACTAAATTGACATTACATCGAGGATACATGTAACCTCTGTTACGAGATGTTGGGAACTAACTATATTGTTCATTGTTTGTTCATTTAAGCTAATACATTAATAATATTAACAAATGCAACAATATTGTAAAGTGTTATCCCTTTTTGTAAACTAAAATGAAAGTGAACATTTTGCACCTGTCATTTGTGATGCATTTCTTATTTTTCTTTGTGCAGATCAAACCTGTTCCTCAGAGTCGCATAATAGTATCTGCCCGGTTCCTCAAACCCATCAAAGAGCCTTGTGCAATATTGTAAGCATTTACCACAGCTTCTTTTCATGAAACCTTGAACTTTAGACATTTCTATTCATAGTGATTCAATCTACCCTGTAACCAGCTCAGTGTTCAGGGAGAAATAATAGGAGCAGAGAAACTTTATAATCAAATATCTCAGTGGGCTTTTAAGCAGCATAATAAACTATTAAAGTCGCAATGAAATTGAAATTAAAAACTGTAATTTCTTTTGGAATATTGTGGTATGTATTTTTTTTACAAGTGACTTATCTGTGAGCTTCATGTTTGTATTTTTAATCATGTGCCCTTATAATCTTTAATCAAAAATGCAAATCTCCTTCCCTCTTCGAAACAATAGGTGTGTTCGACTTCATGTGGCGCTGCGCAGACCAATCAGGGGCTGACTTGAAGCCATTGATGTTGGTTACAAATTTTGTTGGACTTGAGCTGGCACTAAAGGCATGTGACTGTGACGTATGGTTTTAAAGTACCACAAGAGCGTTTCGAGAGTAGCTGGCTGGCTCAGCCAGTGCAGTTTCTCCAGATCGGCTGCGCAGAGTTCTGATGATGACACAGCTCTTCGTGATTGGTCGCCTCACTGATGACAACGATCCCGTGCATTTTATGTTAAATCCAACCTTCAGTTCCACTAATACACGTTATAAAAACATGAATTTATAATAAGTTAAACTTGTTAATATACTTGTTATAAAGACCAAACTCTATTGTTTTTTTTAATAATGTAGGCTTATGTTTCCCGTTATTTTTGGCATACAGTATGAGCAGCAATTAAAATATAAGAAACAAAGTGTTTCTGGTCGCAACTTTTGTTTTCAACAAATTCACCATCTATTTTACTTCATTCTCGATTAAAAATAAAGGAAACACGGCGCACATGTCACTACGGCAAGCAGCAGGTGTCTGACTTGAAGACACCGTCTTTAACTCCTCCCTCAACTGCAAGCGGCTAACCTAGCCGATCCGTCTGCGCAGCGCAGCATGAACTCAAACACACCTAATCACTTTTTACTTCTGGTCATATGGCCATACCATCAGTTCTCGATGGACGAATTCAAGTCCAGCCCTATACCTTTTTTTTATTTCAAAAGCCGTTTCACTCGGATATACGTCACCATGGGGAAAATCAGACAATTGTTGCTTCTGTTTCATGACAACTTTAAACTACCAAGAATATATGTGTACAAAAAGTATTTGTAGACATAAAGCCACATTAAAATATCTGCATATCATTGCATATGCCATTTAATCACATATGAAACCAAATGGCATATGCAAAGCACTATTTACAAATAGTGCTTTAGCTTTATATTTAGAACAGTTTTTCAGTCTGCATTTTGCTTTTTGATGGTTGTATCAAGTCTCAAGTTTATTGGTTCTTTATAGCAATCCTGTGTATTTTCTACTGGTATAAAACAATACATTTTAAGATTTTAAAAAAGAAAATGAAGCGAAGAAGAAATATATTTATATATCACTGGACTATTTAAAGCAAACTGACATTTCCTGAAGCAGGAAGATACATTCTGAAAAATTCTCAACTCATGCTGGGATAACAAGCATCATCATTTACACAAACTTGTGTTAGCTTGAGGGCAAAACAAATGCTGAGAAATGTTTTTGCGCATCTTTATAAACACCATTAGTGTCATCTAACAGTAAAAATGGAGCGTTTGTGTTTTTGTTCACATGTGTGTCTTCAGTATTGTGGCCAATGGAGACGTCCTGAATCCAGCCGTGAGGTTACTGATCCCCAGTCGTGTCATCGACCAGTTTGATCGGATTTTAGAGATGATCACAGACAAAATGGGGCTAAGGATTTTTGGAGGTGTGCGGAGGTATGCATGCTTTGGGAATGATGAATGAGTTACAATCTCGGTATGTTTAATTTTATTTTGTATGTTATGTAAAGTTCTTCTTGTTTGTATTGTATTTGTACAGCGAGTAGGCGTAAGTTTAGTATGTTTAAATTTATTGTGTACACCTGTTTTGTTTCCTCAAATCACTATGTAACACTGTGGTCCTGATGTGTTTGTATGATACAGTATGTAAAATTTGCTTTATTTAATCAGTATTATGCACTAGATTCTGATGGATTAAATAAAATACTGTAATAAAAAAAATCATTATTTCCTATACTCGCATTAAAATTTAGACTCATTTTAGTCTGTTTAAGCACCGATAATTAATAATATTAAATTTCTTATTTATTTTTTGCAGAAGTTACCTGGAGTGCAAGGATTTACATAATTTAAGATTCACACAATTACAATACTTTCATTTTAACAGCACTTTAGGACATTGTGCCTAAAATGCTCATAAAATATGATTTAGATTCTTAAGGCACCTTCCTTATTGGGGTAAATGAAGCATTGATATTGTTATACGTGCCCTGGTAATATTTAACATCTCACGTTTTGTTTTGCGTTGCAGTCTTTACACCTTTGATGGAGCTCTTATTACAGATGGGAAAGAATTGGAAAATGGACAATTTTATGTTGCCGTTGGCAGAGAGAAATTTAAAAGGCTTCCATATAGCGACCTCCTGTTTAGTAAGCCCATAGGCATGAAGAGAGTTAATGGGTAAGATAAACAAATCACATTTTTTACTGGTTATTATGTTTGTTGTCATAAGCATAATGCAATCTGAATACAATTTTAGGTCAAAAGCAGCCTCATTACCACCTATATACAAATACAGAAGACAAAATGGAGATGTGAGTACAAAGAAGATGTTCACTATGGGCATGCATGTGAATAGTTTCATTAGTAAATGGTTTCATATATGTGTTGGCAGATGGGGAACCATGTCAGTAAGTCTGTGGTGGGTGGCAGTGAATGTGGACAGGACAAAAGCAGCCCTCCGGCACAAAGATCTAAAGAACAACTGTCCTCCATCGTCAGAGAGATTTCTCAGGCCAAACTCATGAACATTCGCAAGAAGAGGAGCGGTCTCACAGCATCTCAAGAGACTCATGATGATGGTAAGATATTAAACCTGTAACCTAATCTGGTTGATCTAAGTTGTACATGATCTGGTCTTGCACAGCCAGACTTTAGCACAAAGTCTGATCCACTTTGCTGCTCGTTTGAAACAATAGCCAAATATAAGTGAACATTTATTTGTTTTGCATGTGGTCAGAGCCGATCCTAGACTTCTGTCAGCATGTTAAAACCCCTTCGCTGTCTTTGCTTAAATGTAGCTATAAACAAAATGTTAACAAAAAACTTTATCTTGTACATTTGTATAAAGGGGATCGCACACCGGCCGCGCAGCTCAGCGCCGCGCAGCGCCGCGTCGCGTCGCGCCTAGGAGAACTCGGAGGTATTGTAAACAGGAAGTGCACATTAAATAGCGCGAGCTTCGTCAGATAGCGTCTACTTAAAAATGCAAAATATACGTTAGCAGCCAATGTTACTTGTTAATGATTTGGGACACATATGATGTTATGTAATGTTAAACTATGTGAGTGGCGCTGTGTGGCGCGACAGGGATTTGAACAACTTCCTGAGTCACAGCTGGGCGGCGCGGACAGGCGCCACCTGGCGGCGCCGGTGTGCGTACACTCATAGAAAACAATGTGTTACATTTTTTTAGAACGGCGCGGCGCTGAGCTGCGCGGCCGGTGTGCGATCCCCTTAAAGCTGTATATGGAGGACCACAGGAGTCATGCAAAATGTAATAAAAGAACTTCAATATTTAATAACTACAATAAAAATAGCAATTAATAGATTTGTTTAAAAATTCATTAATGAATCTAGAAATAAATAGACAAAGTTACAAAAAAATCATTATGTAACATTTTATTATAGGAAATAAAAAGTGAGATTATAAAAATAATGTAGAAATGAAATATTAATCCATGAATACATAGTTCAGATTAATATAACAATTTACAAAAACAACATAAAACACTCAATAAGTTCATCATTTTAAATTGCATTTACAAATTCTTAATTAAATAATGGAATTTAAAAATGTATTTCAAAAAGCAATTTTAAAAAGAGAAATAAATAACTGGATTTATAAATTGAACTACAAATACAGGTTTAAATTAGGCGTTTCCGTTTAACATTTCTGTTTTCATTTTCCCGATGGTTCTCCTTATTCTTTTTGCTATTTGATTTGCTTTTCGTTTTAGCCTCTCTATTTAGCTTTTCCGTGACTCTTTGGGTCCTTGCAAATGGTCAGATGAGAAATGCGAATAAGCTATGGCCAGGTGGATGTAACAAGCTCGCTGATTGGCTCTGATTGTACGTCATGCGCAGATTTATAGATCTCGGATGAGGAACCAAAGAGTCACGGAAAAGCTAAATAGAGAGGCTAAAACGAAAAGCAAATCGAATAGTTTATGCTTTCTGTAGCCCTAATGTCATATAAAAATACTATCATCATGATTTACTGATTTTATTGATTTATTCCTAAATGTCAGTTTCCACTTTCTCTCACGTACCCCCTGCAGTACCCCAAAGTACCCCTAGGGGTACGCGTACCCCCATTTGAGAACCACTGGCTTAGAGGATTACTCCACTTTCATAAAAAAATCCCAATTAATTTACTCACCCCAATGTTATCCAAGATGTTTATGTCTTTCTTTGTTCAGAGATACATATTAGTACCAAAAAGTGCATATTTGTACGTCAAAAGTATATATTAGTACCAAATGTATACATATCTGTACCTAAATTGTACACTTTGTAGGATCTTTTTAAAGATACTGCCCCAGTGACAGCAAGGGACAATTTTTTGATAATTCTTCTGACAGTGTATGTTTAAAATATATTATAAAAGATCTTGGCAATGCCAAGGTCATGAGTTCAATTCCCAGTGAATGCAAAGTTAAATGCACTCGATAAAACTGTGAATGTAAATGTAACAAACTTTGTTGAAAAAAGGCTGTTTGTGAACTACTATATAAAAACACGACCCTGTTTCCTGGCAGTCTGGTAAAATCCTGAGCACCTGACATCTGGTATTTGCACAAAACCAACCAATCAGATCAAAACTCAGCTCTTGCCAGTGTTGTGTGCAATATGTATGAGACAGTCTGAGAATAGACTGTCGGTGGTGGGTGGGTAGTCATGTCGTCTGATATTTAAAATGCCTCATGAGTCTACAAAACCAGACATTAAGCAGGTGTGAGGGAGCGATTATGTGCATGCAATGCTTTTGTCCATTATTGGTTTGTTTGCTTCAATATAAAGAAGATAATTTGTCTTCCTTATTATATTTCTAGAGTCATTTTTGCTTTGCTTGTTAAACACAGACTGTGCAACAACTGTGCTTGGAGTGTGACTAATATGCAAATTTGACATCTAATATGAGAATTGTAAAGGTGTCTGATGTTGATTTTCTAAGAATTGTGACTAAGCTATTGCCTTTTTTCTTGGCATACACTCTTATAAATAAAGGTGCTACGAAATGTTTATCACTGCCATCCCACAAAACCATTTTAGTTTCCCCAAAGGACCGTTCTGATCTTCTTTGTGTGTACCCACGTTTTATGGACTTAAGTTCTCAGCACTTGCTATTGTCTGGATAACGGTGATGTAATTCAGTGGTCCTTATATAATTTTCCTCTCTGACCAAGAGATGGCACTGGTGGTCTGCGAGTGGGCTATGAGAGCCCGGCGTTCATGTGCTTGCCGTAGCACGAGAAGGATTACATCATCTACATCATCATCATCATCATGTTTCCTCAGATTGCAGCCCGAGGTGTACGTTGAGTGTCACGGCCGACTGCTCGCATCTCTGTCCTGAACATCTCATATACTCATATCTCATATGACGCCCTCGCAAAGATCACCCATAAATGCCATTAGTTACAGTCCAGATTACGAAATGTCTTTGATTCATGTTTGAATTGATATAGTAAAAAATAGAGGTTTGATAGCGAGTGGGTGTCACATTAGCGTTTGATCTGGAAAAGAGGACCGATGTAAGAGCTTCTCATTTATTACACTGTCCGTGTTCGCGCGTGTGTGTATTTGTGTGACTGTAGTTAGAAGAAAGCGTCTCTCCCTCATTAGCACTCTAGGGTTCTTGCTGGTACCCAGGTGGCTGATAGGAGCCTATTAAATCACCATGGTGATGAAGTACACAAAAGCACATCCATTCTGTAGCTTCTACTGACTCCAAACTCTCAGATGCGTTGTTGATTTCAGAGACCTCGTTCGTGAAACGCAAGCAGAATGAATAAATTGTATATTAATGTACATTTCTGTACAATATTAATTGTACATTTCTGAGTAAGCTGTTCTTAAAAACATTTAAAACAGTGCCAGGAAAAATTTACAATCTGTATGTGTTATTCATAAAAAGGATTTATGTGTAAATTGTTCGTTTAAAGATGCTTGTGTAAATTGTACAAAAATATTTTGTGTAAAAATTGTGTAAATTGTTGTATATTTTGAATAGACTGTGATTAACTCTTTCCCCGCCATTGACAAGTTATCTCCTCAATTAAGAGTAAACATTTGCATGAAAAAAAAAGTGTTCTGATGAGTTTTTATGGTAATCACTAATACCGCGATTACTATATGCCGCCCTTTAACACAGTCTCACCCCATGTCGTCAATATTTGACGACACTTGACCATTCGTCAATATGTGACGCGGAGGGTATACCTTTCGCGTCATTTTTTGACGAACTGGGGACTTCAATACTATTACGTCCGTTGCATTCTCTTCTCCTATTTTCTTTCCATTTTTGCGTCGGTTTAGGGTTATATTACGCAAAATTAAACAGTGTACGCGAAATTAAACGGTGTATGCGAAATTAAACAGTTTTCGCCTGGCGTTGGGGTTAGAAACAGTTGTCACCTGGCGTTGGGGTTAGAGTTAGGTTTGGGTAGGGATGTCATTATCTAAATCTAACCCTAAACCGACGCGAAAATGGTAAGAAAATAGGAGAAGAGAATGCAACGGACGTAATAGTATTGAAGTCCCCAGTTCGTCAAAAAATGACGCGAAAGGTATACCCTCCGCGTCACATATTGACGACATGGGGTGAGACTGGGTTGATATATATATATATATTATTATTTATTTATTTATTTATTTTTTATTTATTTTTTTTTTTTGAAGAAAAACTCCCATATTTAAGAGTTCATAAGCAGAGAAAAAAATAAAGATAGGATGAAACTTTTTTCCCATTTTGTTTGTTTGTTTGTTTGTTTAATGTTTGTTTGAAAGCAGAGAGTGTTACCTTTCATTTGATATATTTGTATGTTTTTATTTTTTAGAAAAAATTCCTGGAAGCATTTGTAAAAATCACAAAAAATGTTGGCGGGCAACTTTAAAAAAAAAGGCTGGTGGGGAATGAGTTAAGAGCAGCGGAAAGCAAAAACAAGCCAAAAAGATGTTTACATGCAACGTCAAACTGGGGTAGTTGACAATGATCTTGTTGTCCCGATTTCCAATTAGGCTTTGTACAATTCGATAATAACTCAATTTTAAAACACTGTTGCTTTATACGACTTCACATATTGTTGGGCTATAGAGCGTAGTACTGTACAGGTAGGTGTACTGTAAAGGCTAAACTTTTTTAGGTGTACGCGAGGGTCTGCGTACAGTGCACGTGACGCAATTTTCGTCATCAGAAGCATGCATGCATGTACGTGCACCGACGGATTTTTGAAACCCCATGTACATTTTATGCGTAGATGGTGTTTTTTATGCGAGAATGTAGTATGTAGCCCTGGATATGCATTGCATTTTGTCACAATTCACATGCGTCGAACGTCTGTGCACATGTATGAATCAAATAAACTATACTTTACAGTGCGTTCCACCGTGCACGTAAGTAACCGTAAACGTAGGGTTGCCAACTGTTTCGTATTAAGGGCTTTTTATAGTTGTGCATAGGTTTTGCGTTTTCATTTATAGTTTTGCGTCTTCGTCCGCGTCGACGTGCAAACACAGATGCAGATCGCTGGTAGGCAGTATCCACACATGTAACCACAGTAGTAGTGCGACTGTCAATGAAGAAGCAATTTGGCCAGTTTAACCCACAAACGAAGAAACAGCAACTTGTTGTGTATGATTTGAGATGACCTGCAGTGACGGAAGTAAATAAACAGTGACTTTTGTTGCAGTTTGAGTTAAATCACCCCTCAACTTGGTCCATCTTTGTTCTCACTGTCGCAAACGGAAATACCTATGACGCAGTTTTTTTACTTGATGGGAAGGGTTTTAGTGGACCAACCACACAGCTTGAGGTCCGCGTAGAACTGACACGTTGTTAAAATTTTGGCGAGGTGCATGTCAGACACTAGAGGCTACGGATAACCTATGGCGTAGCTATGGCGTAGACCTTACGCACGGCTATAAATTGGATTTAAAAATTATTTTGGGCCAAGTTGATTTGTCCTGTACATGACCTCCTGCATCACGTTTTTTGACTGCTACATTAATCTAACCAGTGACTGATACAAGAGGCTTGTTCGTTGTTCGACTTCATGTGGCGCCACAAGAACCGAGAGACAGATAACATCAAACTCCTGCGGTAGCCTACTTTGATGTCATCCACCTGTCGGTTCCAGCACTGCTGCATGAAGTTGAACAAGCAGCAACAGCAGCTCCTCACGACACATAGACCCCCTCAAGCACATTTACTATACGTAAGAGTTGTTATATAGTAGTTTATTTAGCTATTTGTGCATGTATAAGAATGGCATACATACAAAGCTCAGTCTCAATTTAAAGATATTGCCGATCCAGACCTGCCCAATAAAATGCCTTAATCTGAAATGCCCCAAGACACTTCCAACTTTGCTAGGACATTCTTGCTCTTCTGTTTCACGTCTTGTAAGCAGGGCTTTGAACCATATTTTTTCCCCAATTGGTTCGTTCCGAACAGAAACAGTATTTTAATGTTTTCAGTTTTCGGTTCAACCCTAAAATTGAAGTTCCCGAACCGGTTAATAACGTTCCATAGCTTGTAGTCTCAGTATGAATGTATACTCAAACTGAGTAAAGATTGTTTTTTACAACTTTCCAGATTGTCCGACCTCCTCACTCACTTTCTTCCAAGCAAGATCCGTTTTATTCCTATTTCTATAAAAGTTGGAAGATGTGGTGTACAGCTCTGGGTGTACACATACCGTAACAATGATTTTGTCCTCCATTGTTGTTTCATATTTCCGCCTCAGCTCAGTACATCGTAATCATGTCACTACTAGAGTAAGCTCCTGATTGGTTAATGCGGCAGAAATATCAGCCAAAGTTCAGATTTTTTAACTCGAGCAAATCACACGTTACACTCGTCAAACGGCCAAAATGCTCAATTGTGTCATTCGTGCCACCTCATTCAAACTAATCACGCAGCAGGATGTCTATGGCGTCTTTGCATTGACTTAAGATGTAAATCACTCGCGTTTAGCGCTTCATTCGCGTCTGGTGTGAACGCACCATAAGAGTTATAAATTAATATTTAATTAGGAGATTTGTATATTTAACACTCTATATTCACACAAAACCATACCCGGCAGGCCACCTTTTGTCCCATTATTTCAGAGTGACGAAGTTGGCAACCCTAAGCACATCATGTAACATAACAGACTATACTCCGGGCTTAAGACTGTACCTTAAATGCATTCAATGTCGAGAGCGAATCAGTTTTACCATATCAAATTTAAAATCAATGAAGTTTCCATTGCCGCAGGTTAAACGTCCCAGTGTGATTTGTTCATGGAGCGTGTAGGATTACAGAACATGTGTGTTTAAATGCCTGTGGTCTTTCTGCTGTATCATCTGCGCTCTCAAATGTGTTTTAAAGAAGCAGTGCTTTGCTTAAGACTTATTCAATTGTGCTCGCCACATTTTGGCTGCCTGTGATTGAGTTTGGGATGCCCGTGGGCTCATGTAATTTACTCACAGATAGTAGGAGTCAAGCGAGAAAGCAGGTTAAAGTCTGCAGTGAGTTATAGGGGTTATACAGTAGCATCACGCATGCGGTTTGCTATTGTGGGTCTGATTCATTATCTGTTATAAAAGCAGAAAAATACAAATCTGTGCCTGAATCTCTGTCTAAACTGTTGGGACTGGCATTACGTGGTGTGATCTCAAGATAAGTGAGAGAAGTAAGTGGGTGATTCTCACGAAAACTTGGTTTTAAAAATGTCAAGCATGAAAATGTAAAAATTGCTTAAATTTACTTTTTTTCCCACCAGACATTGAAAAACAAAGTCTGGAGTAAATGGGAACATTAATTTAAAAACTTTTACTTATCATTTAACACTTTTTGTAACATAATTTAAAAAATTAGTCCTAAAAAATCTCATTACCGCAACCGTCAGAAAACATCAACACTGACATATTTTCAAAATGACATGACAAATCTGAAAGAACATAATTTGGAGATTCTGCACATGCATTTAAAATCAAAGTATTATGCTTCTATTAATTAAATTAACATTTAATAAGCATCTGTTGCGGTAATGATTATCAAAGTGTCGTGTAAGCATTCTGACAAGACAATATTTCAAATTAACTGTAAAAAAATGATCTTACCTGGTAGCCATCTTGAAGTTACTGGTCCATGTGCTTGGTCACTCAAAATCAAACTTTATTAAAATTCTGTATGTGTGCTTAAACTGTTCTCAAAAAGTGTTGCGAAGGATGAGAACATCAAGAATGGACACATCATTTTCCTAATTTTTCTTCATTATTATTATACATGAATATTCAGTAAATATTTTTTCTGTCATCTAAAGTAGTCTAGCAAAACATCCATGTATTTTTTTTCTTAATATTTTTGTGTTAATTTGATTGAATTACAACATAACGCATGTTCAAACACAGCCGGACACATTGCGGTAATGAGAATTTCAGCAGAAAATGAGATAAAATGTACAATTATAAATTCTTATGTTGAAATCACACATTGTGCAAGGTAGAACACAGTATTGTGTTAATTCTGATGCTTTTTAATGTTACTATATTACACATTTGAAAGCTAAAATCATTAGTGCCGTGGTGTTTCAATGGTTTCAAAGTGTTGACATGGCAAGTTAACTCAGATCGGACCAATAATCTGACAGCTCATCATCACATGATGGCTGTAGTAAAAAACAGTATTTACATTTTGTAAAAAAAAACATTTTTAATCCTTTGCTAACTTACTCCGTTCATCTCATCAAAACATCTCACATACAAAAACCTGTTTATCGATCTAGTCCCTAGATGACACCAGTCCTGCCTATACTTTTTATTCGCATTAAATATGCTTTTGTACTGTAAAATGGTTATAAATGGCATTTTAATTCATATCATTCAGTTATATTTTTTGAACTCTAATCAGGCTATCATTTATCTTAATATCTAATTAAAATCGAGCTAATATATAAATAAATGAATCTCAAATACATTCAAGACATTCATGTTTTTGTTCGGAATTCTTAAAAACGTCTTTTAATGCAGGCAAAACATTTGGCATCTCTCGTCCCGATGAACGTCCCTCTTTCATAAATAAACTGTGTAACAGAAAGCAGAAAACGATGTGTTGGAATATAACGCATGCAAAGTGCATACATTTGAATATCAATGATTTGCAGAGGAAACGACACCATTAACAAGGAAGTCTAACAGATGGCACAAGTGTTAAGTGAATGTAGTGCAAATTCTCCAATCACGTCGCATAATGAAGTCAGAGAGATATAAGAGGAGAAAGAGAGGATGTGTGGATGCGCAGGAGAGAGACGGGAGGGAAATTGCCACGGCTCTGCCCCACTCCAGTAATAACAGGGAGAGATCAGAGGAGCGTGGAGACGTATGAGAGCCACTGATGGCTTTCACACTTCAGTATCTCAGGGCTCCTGGTGACAATCCATCCACAATACTGTAATAATGCTGAAATAGGCCATTAAGGTGCCTCCCTTTCAGCCTCACTTCACTGATCAGAGCTCTTCCAGTGTGTTCGTGTGTACATGTGTGTGTGTGTGTGCGTGTGTGTTTGTGTGTGCGTGTGTGTGTGTGTGTGGTTCTTTGAACACCTCAGAACAGACTGAGATGTGACAAGTGCTAAAGTCTCACTCGGTTGTAATTAGATCATGGCCTGCAGTGATGAGAGTAATGCAATATCTGAATCAGAGGCAGAGACAAGAGAATAAAAGATGATTTAAAAGAGGCAGAGACATTTTTCTTCTGTTTTTTTATGAATGCCATTTTCTTGTCACACTTCTGTGTTCTGTACTTATAGTATGTACAGTAATCTCATTAATATACACAGAGCTGGGCAGTAACGGATTACATGTAATCTGGATTACGTAATCAGATTCCAAAAATCAAACACTACATTTTAAAATACTCATAATCAGACTACTGTTACTTTTTTATGGATTACATGATTACTTATTATTCACACTATGCATGATGTTCACAATTTTGTAAATCTTTTTTTTTTACATTTTTCATAATAAATTTACCAACCGCTTATGTTAGACAAGATGTAAAATGGAGCAGCACTCAGCGTTTGATCACTGGAAGCAAAAACGTTGATTTGGGTAGGGACGCTAGCAATGATTTTGATCAAACAATGAATCTATATGTACATATAACCACTGATGTCAGTTTGTTTTTTATGTATTACTTATTTTATTTACAATAAAGCAGATCTGGAGGAAATATTTTGGTTCAGTTTTTAACTTGCCATGCCAGATTTTTTACTGGCATCACAAAAAGTTACAATTAGCCAAAAATAATAAATAAAATAGAATTATTGTATATTTGTTGTTTTTGGCCTGTAACTGGATGTATAGACACCATTTGATTTTTTTTTTAAAAACTTGCTGTTTAAAAAAACACTTCCGTTTTATTTGTACAGTGAATTTTGTGAAATTCAATATTGTGTTTGCTATGTATCTGTTTTATTTACGTAAAATTAAGTAAATATGTTTTAAATTCATGTGATTTTGTTTTATCCAGTATGGTACTATCAGTTGACACTAATAGCAAAGTAAATCAGTGTTAGTATTGTGAAGTATTAACCGTCCGTACATTGCACTTTAAAATGAGTTTTTAAGGCTCTTGTTGGTGAAATAGAATTAAATATATATATTTTTTCCCTTTTTATATATTTGAAATCAAATAAAATGTAAAAGTAATCTAAATGTAATCCAAAAGTAGTCAGATTACGTTACCAACGATGTGTAATTTCAGAGATTATATTACTGGCTACAAATTTTGTCATTTAATTCGTAATCAGTAACATATTACAATTCATAAGTAATCTACCAATCTATGAGTGTACACATACATAGATTATATAAAAAGTAAAAAAATGACGATAAACACAGAGGAGAACAACACACGTAGACAGCTTAAAAAACATAAACCCTTTTATTTACATACAACTTTACATGCGTACAATTGCAGTAAATTCAACTTTGCATAAAGTCCTGTTTGAAGTTTATTCATTCATTTGCACTTGACCGTGTACTGAGAAATAAAGAGTCGATCTTTGTGACTGCAAAACTGATTTCAGTCACATGTAGTGAAACGAATCAAAAAACACAAAACAACACAAAGCAAAACAACACAAAAATGCAGATATGTGCAGTGCAGTTGTCAATCTACTGTAAAATAAAAATATGTGATCAGTCATACATAATCAACAAATGATTTTACATGATTTTCATTTTCTTAGAAAAAAATACCCCCATAATTTACTCACCCCCATGTCATCCAAGTTGTTTGTCTTTCTTTGTTCAGTCAAGAAAAATTTAAGTTTTATAGGAAAACATTCAAGGATTTTTCTCAATGTAATAGACTTCATTTGTTTCAATGCCGTTTAAAATTACTGTTTCAACGCAGCTTCAAAGGACTTTAATCTATCCCAAACGAGGCATAAGGGTCTTATCTAGCAAAACGATTGTCATTTCAGCAAGAAAATTAAAACACATTTTTTATTTTTCTTCCCCAAAATTATCCTTATGCCTCAGTTTCAAAGGGTTATAAACGATCCCACCGCGTTGAAACCGTAAACTATTGAGGTCCAATTAAGTCCACTATATGGAGAAAAATCCTGAAATGTTTTCCTCAAAAACTTAATTTCTTCTCGACTGAACAAAGAAAGACATCAACATCTTGGGTGACATTTTCTTACAAAAAAGTGGGATAATCCTTTAAGGTAAGTTATTTAATTTTTTAAAGTTATAGCACTATGCAAAATGTAAAATTGTAATTTCAGTTTGATTTAAAGGTGCTTAAGAATGCATGTTCTTAATGTTAAATTGTTCTCTGATATCTACATAGAAGGAATCCTCTTAGAAAGGATTTACACATCTTTGTGCGTTAAGCTTTCAACACATTATGTGTAATTTTAACACATTATGGGCTCTATCATACACCCGGCGCAATGCAGTGCAAAGCGTGACGCAAGTGTCTTTTGCTAGTTTTCACCCTGCGCAATTATCATTTTCACTTTTAGCGCCACGTTGTTTAAATAGCAAATGCATTTGTGCCCCCTTTTGCTCCCATGGGCGTTCTGGTCTGAAAACGAGGTGTGTACAGGCGCATTGTTGGCGCGTTGGTATTTTGAGGCCATTGACCAACAAAAACCTGGTCTAAAGTCTAAAGTCAATGGCGCACATGGCCGTAGCCAGCTATGAGGTCACAGAGGTCAGGACCTCGGTAATTTTTACATATAAAAAAATAAAATTTGAAGTTCTCTGAATGACTAATTCGTTTTTTAAAACGAATCCGCATATAGAATTAAGTTTGGACACTTTACTGTATAGATTAGTGTAAAATGACGAAGATTGGCTTATGCTGTGACGGCGTGGGTACAGAATTTACAGTGTTGCCAGATCCTATTGTTAAAAATCCTCTTTAGACGTAGTGTTTTAGCAATTAATGTGACACTTTGACATTATCTATAAAGTGATTGTTAGGTGTAGGTTAGTATTAGCGTTTTATCTGATTTATTTCTGAAATACAAGGTTGGGACGAACTTTGTTTTTTAAGGCCAATTATTTTTGCTTGTTTTTCGTACTAAAATCTGGCAACATGGAAACTGAACGTTATCAAATAAGACGCATCATTCAGCGTGGGCAGGTTGCTGATACTAAATTCGGTAAGATAAAAGCAGTAATCATCATAATTGTGTCTGTAAGAGTATCAACAACACTACTGAAAAACAGAAAATAACTCTGGAACAATTTTATTTAAATTGGGTTTAAATAAAATATGCCAAATATGTTAAAACACGTAGCGTAAAACGGTAAAGCTAATCTCAACAAAAACATAAGCATTAAGAATTCTGTTATTTCATTAAATTTAGAAGTTTAACAAAGCATGCTGAAAACAATAAGAGCACTAAACAAGGTCTTGTTTAAAATCTTGTAACGTTTTTGTTATATAATATTGCTTATTAAAATGATTACAAAAATAAACATTGTTGCATGAAAAAGTAATAAATAATCTAGCAGTCCCAGTCCATCCCCCAAAACAGAGAGTGTGAACCCAAAGTGTAAAAAGGTTAAGACAGAATATATTAGATCCCAGGTAAAAATAAAGTATGCTTCAATGTACTTAAACCACTTAAATACTAGCAAGTACATTTGTAAGTTATGTAAAGTTATGCTACAAATATGCTTATTAAAAGTAACCTGAAAAAGTTTACCTGAAAAAGTAAGAATACCAGTAACTAGATTTTTATTGAAATAAATGATGTCTCAAAATAACACTTAAATGTTCTTCACTTAATTTTAAAAAGTATCAAAAACAAATGTGATATATAAGCCACAAAATGAGTGCACGAAAATAGTACATTTACTAAGTGTACTTAAAAAGTGTATTTTATTTATGTGCATGTTTTTAGCTGGGATAGCATTTGTTAGCTCTTAACACCCCACCCTGGACCTCAGTAATTTTCAAACCCTGGCTACGGCCATGATGGCGCAATATGTTTTTTGTTATTTAAAGAGCACAGTATTAATATGCACCTATAAACGTGACGACAACGCATGTTTGCTTATCACATACATGAATGCGCAGCAGCACAAAAACGCTTTTAAATATGAAAGATTAAAGGATTGAATGTAAAATATTATTCTGAAGTGACATAAATGAGGACTAATTATGAGACGTTAGAAGACAAAAAGAGCAGATTCAGATTGCCGTTCTAGTGCTGAAACGCTTTGGCTCTCAGCACGTTTGTAAATTCTTTATCTCTTGTTTGTATTTTTAGAGTACAAAGCTTTTCTTGCATATTTGCAAATTATTTTATGAGATTACAATGATTATGTAGGATATCAATACATTGACAGCAATTAAAAGCCTGCTACTTGTACTTCTTTGACTGAAAGAAAACGACTTTTAAAGGTTTTAGACGGTGTGCCGTGCGCTTAAGACAATGCGCTTAGATCGTTAAAATAGGGCCCTATGTGTCATTTTGTGTTAAAATATAACACAAGTTGTGTTAAAAGTAAACGTGTAACAAAGCAACTTGAAGTAATATTTCAGCATGAAGCTCATTTGTAGAGTTTTTGGCAAAATAATTATAAAAGTTGATTAGGTTTGACCTAAATGTCATACATTGTAAAAAAAAATTCTGCCTTAATGAACTTTAAGTTGAATTTCTAAATCTGAGTTGACTAAATAAAAAAAAAAATTATTTGCTGCCTTAAAATTTTTTTTCAGCGTGATCACGCTGTATATGTGATAATGATGTGATAATGATAATGAATTACATTGTTAACTTAATAAATTCAAGTATGTTAATAAAACATTAAAAGACAATACTATGCTGTGACAGCACTTGGATCTCTTACATTAAACCCTAGCTGTGTGTCCACATGAGCCTCATCAGACATACAACGGCACACCCCAAAAAAGGAATCGTACAGCAATAAATCATTCCTCTCTCTTTACTGCCTGACACATCTGACTTCAATGTAGGGCCGATGTAGAGGATGGGACACAGCTGTGCCAGAGATGGATGAGATCTAAACATATTTTTCATTAACACGTTAAATATTAATGTTTACAATTAAGCTTAGGGGTGGGGTATTGTTTGGTCTCGGATTAGTCCTAAGCTTGGATATATGAGATTTTGGGGGAAAAACTCTTTCTAGGAAAGATGGAATTGCGTGATTGGCTAATATTGGAGGCCCGTGTAACAGTTGCTGGGCGGAGCTTGGACAATTGCCTTCTTGGGTTTGCTGCTAGCTGGTAGCAGGGCTGTAATAGGAATCTCTAGTGTGCCCTGACAAATCAACATTAATGCATAAAAACACTCATTTGACTAAAAATGTGGACTGATTTACTGTAAAATCTTTTTAACAAAGAGAAGGAGGTAATGAATTTTCATAAAGCCCTCCCACCATAATCCTGGTAGTTTATTTTTGTCCAAAGCAGCAAATTGCTTTCCACCAAAAAGGTGCTACACGCTCAGACTGCAGCTTCAAATATCCCCAATTAAACCTCATCCCGGAGTGATTCTTGCTGATAATGCAGTGTTGTGCTGGTAAAGCAAACCATTAAAGTCTTTAATGTCAAGACCATTAAAGACTCAAAATCCCAGCCCTGTCTTCTATTGTGAGACGTGCAAATACGCTTCACCGTTATATCGTAATAAATTGCTTTTGAGAGCCAAATGGGAATTATTTGTGGTATTTGCTAAGGCAAGCATCACTATTTCTCATGTTTAAGGTTAGGGATTTGAACAATCCCCTAACTCTCCAGTAGCTATAAACTGTAGTATGTAGCTCATCTTGTACATTTGCGCTATGGACATGAACTTCAAATTGGGAGGATTGTTGAGAAGAGCAGTGGGGGATGATAAAATATAAACAAATCAAAGAGACTTAAAGTACAGTATTGTTTATTGTAGGAGAGACATATGGCATTAAAGATCAAAGACGGTAAAGACAAAAAAAGTCTCTCTTGAGCTAGAAGATAGCTAGAAACTGTATTATACATTATACAACAGTTCTTTCTGGTTCTCGAATCTGATTGGCTAAGAGCTATGCGATATTGTGCTGATAACGGCACTGTAACCGCTTCACCTTTCGTATCATTCTGCCACCTAGTGAATGGAGGTCCTCTAAACAGGCTCATCTCTGAATGGAAAAACACAGACACCCTGTTTTTACACTCTCCGTGTGTCTCATTAGTTCACTAGCTCATAAATCAGTCTGTGAATCCCCAATCGGAAGTTATTATTCCGTCAAAGATCAGCGCTCTTGGATGTTACGTTAAAGTTAATGGGATTAATGTCTTGTCACATCGTGTGGACGATTAACACTTGGAAAGAGGAATATAAACACTCGTTTTTTTCTGGAAAACACTGTGGAACTGCAGGTAAGCCCCGCAGCTTTTAAATGTGGACATTGATCATTTACTTTATCGTGACGTGACTATTAAAACATGTTATGAGGTATATCGCCACTGGTATATTTATAAGCAGCATGCAAAAACATCTCTCTGACACTTATAAAAAACGTTTTATATAGTTCTGACAAGAACAAAGTTTAATAATAATAATCGAGTGCTCGTATCGCGTTAAGAATAAATGAGAAAGCAATAGTAACGTTATACAAGTATAGTTTTATTCACTTTTACCTCGCGCCAAAACAATAACAACACAAAAAAACCCTAAATATGAATAAAAAACAAGTAATAGTTTGATCATGACACCAAATACTGCTGATTTGATCTCATTTTGACCATCAAAAACAAACAAGGCCGACATTAGAGCCAGGGAATCCCTGTCAGAGATGTAGCCCAGAGAGGGCGGTGGTCAGCGGGGCGAGTGAACACTGACGTCCGCTCATGCTTTGGTTCTCATTCGTACCGAATCTCACTAAGCAAACGTTCAAACAGGCGCTATCTTTACTAATCGACTGCAGATTTAAATATAATACATATACATTCTCGACTGAACTAATCTTAAAACTACACTTTGTGACCAAGAAACGGTAATATAAAGTAACGGCTTTTCTGTCCATTGAGTTGTTATGAGCTTCAAAGCAGCCGAAAGTGTTTCCTGTCATTCTGGCCGCCCTCAAATCCGTGGCGGAAGAAGTAGTTCTCAAACAAAGAGGCTTTTAAAATAACTCCGTTGTTTTCTAGTTTTCGTTTTTCAAACGTGTGCCGTTGAACTGTTGCCTCTGGCCTAATCACAGCCATGATGATATAGAGCTATATCACACTCCTACTCGAGCGATATTGCTTAACTATAAAATGCTGTTTTTTAACCCAGCTGTGGGTCAAAATGGGACTGTGTAATTAATGGGAATGTAATTTTACCTAAACTTTAAAAAATGTTGGGTTATTTTCAACCCAGCATTTGGTCAAAAAGGGACCAGCAGCTGTGTTGAAATTAACCCAGAAAATGCTTATATTTCACCCAACAATGGGTTAAAACAATCCAGTTTTTTTGGGTTGAAACAACCCAGCATGGGTTAAATCAGTGTTGCCCAACCCAGTCCTATGTGGCACCCCTCTCAGGATGTTTTAGATGTCTCCCTATATAAAACACCTGATTTAACTCATCGGCTTGTTAATAGGGAGACATCTCCAACATGATGAGAGGAATCAGGTGTTTCATACAAGAAGAGATCTAAACCATCCTGGGAGGGGTGCCACGTAGGACTGGGTTGGGAAACACTGGGTTAAATTACAACCCAGTGAGCTGGGCTCATCACCTTTTGACCCAACACTGGGTTGAAAATAACCCAACATTTTTTTTCAGAGTAGGTAAAATTACATTCCCATTTTTTAGAGTAGGTGAAATTACATACCCATAAATGTTATAGTCTTATTCTGACCCAATGTTGGGTTAAAAAATGTTTTTTAGAGTGTATAAGCCTCTTTGATTTGTTTGAATTTTATCATCCCTTACTACTCTCAACAATCAGGAGGGTGATTTATTGTTGGGTCAAATATAAAACATTTTTGGCTTAACCCAACGTTTGGATTAAAAATAACCCAGCAATTTTTAAAATGTTGAAATGTTTCAACCTATTGTTGGGTAAAATATGTACAAGCCCAACTGCTTTGTAAAATTATCCTAAAAAATTAACCCAGAGTTGAAACAACCTAACATAGGTTTGTTTATACCCATTGTTTGGGTTTTTCCGTATTGTATCTAACCATGCAAACCAGCATTTTTAAAGTGCAAACACTTGCAACTCTCTCATATCCATAGGCATAAGTTGCAGGTGGGACACGTCCCCAACACCTTTATGCCGAAGTTGATTGTGTCTCGATGACTTATTGGAAGAAATTTAAAACGACTTCTTGCGGTAGGTATGTATTAGGGTCCATTAACGTCTAAAACAAATGGGAAATGTGGGATGCACTGCTTTTTCTGCTTTCCAAATGAAATTTGACAGTGCTAGCAGAGGAACTACTAAACAGATCATCAAGTTGTGTCTTTGACGCATTTGTAAAGAAGGTGAAATTCAATTGCAGCATGTTTCAGATGTAACTAATAGCACTTTTCCATTGCGTGGTAAAAAAACTGAAGGTTGCAGGTTTTTTCTAGTGTCACAGTTTATTACAAAGTTATATGCAGTTTTATTGTGTCAAGAACAGTGTTGAAGCAGTGTGTACTTTTTTCCTCTGTTTTTCGGTTTGTCATTGCTGTATTTTAACGGTTTTAGCTATTAAGAAACCTTGGCTTTTTATTAGTATTTTTTTTCTCAGTTGTTTCATAGTTTAACCTTCTGGGCACTGTTAAAATTGTGAACATTTCTGCGGTCATCAAAACCATGCGGTGAAATGAAAAGCCCTTTATCTGGTAAATTTCCCAGGGTCTCAAGTCCTCAAGGTCAGTTTCAGCTGAAGGCTCCCATTTCGCTGAACTCTAGTTTTCATTTGTTGACCGTGACAGTGTTATAGCCCTGTGAGTTTATGACGGCCATGCACAGCGCAGTCTGTGATTAAAGCGCACTTGTTAATCTGGCTATCAGCACGATACGAGCCGCTTTTATAAGCAAACAACAACATTTAATATTTCCCCTCGGCTCTGTTAAAAAAGGTGACACCTCCGAAGTAAATAGCCAATCGGAACGTCTCCTTTATGCTTCCCAGCAGTCTCCGGTTATGAGAGGAAAACAAATGCTGAAGCTGTAGAGGAAACGCATCTGAGCAGACAGGTCTGTCTGTACGTGAGCCACATTTGAGGGTATTCAGAGGCAAGCGTGTGATCTGGATGTCACAAGGTGGCGTCTTCTGTCATTTCATCGCTGATTGTTCCAAAAACGCAATGTCCTTATCCTGCATGCAGCACTTCTTAGAAAAATACCATTTATGTGATTCTTTGAAGGAGGCTTATTGGATTAGAAGAACGAAATAATATTCTGTCGTTTTAGTCTGTAGAGTCGTGTGACACATTTACTAAAAACATGTTTCTGTGTTTGCACACAGACGCCTTTGAGAGGAATTTTAAATCCTTATTAACAACATAAGAAGAGAAAAGATTCAACCCCATTTCTGTGCTTTCTATGTGGTCCTTGCTGTATACATTTTTTTAACCACAAGTCTGTCTTGTTGTTGGTCTTTCCATGGAGTTACAAAGTCGCAAGTTTTGTTTGTACTTTCACTTTTTTCAGTTCTACTTAATCCTCTTATGTTCACATAAGTCATATGATTGATTGATTCAGCGTTAGTCAGTTGTTAAACAGGTGTTAAAAAGTTTTTTGAAAGCATTAAAAACATCAAATTAAAAAACGCTTTGCAGTGAGTGTAAAAGACTACTTTACTACTTTAACACTCATCAATTAAGAGAAAACATTTGCATGAAAAACGTCTTCCTAATGAGTTTTTATATCTGTAATACCACGATTATCCACTCTTACTCAATTTATAAAAAAACTGGAAAAAATATTTATTAATTTTTCACTTCGTGTATGTTTTGATGATCGCTTTGAATTTGATCGCTTATGCTGTGTTTACACCAACCGCGTTTCAGGCGTCAAAATTGCGTCTACCACACCTAGTTTGCCGTTTGAACAGTTTGAATGCATTCGTGCGTCTAGAGCGAAGTAGAGGCATGGAAAAAGCAAGCATTTGATGCGCAAAACCTTCTTCTTGTGGGAGGGGCAAGTGCTATGCGGTTGTATGTTTGCAAGATGACTGATGTTGATTGTGCATTTATCGAGAGAGTTACCGGTTTGTATTTGGTAACCTTACTATAGGGGGAAAATAAACGGCACGGGTTGATAAACGTCACGTGACTCAAAAGTGAAATGTGTATTACAACTTACCAGGTTGCCCAATATCCTCACTGACACTCTTCCAAGCGCTCATTTTTATTGCTGTCTCTATAGAAATAAGAACGTGTGTCGTATAGCTCCAGGTGACTGCTTACGGACAATATCAAGCGTTCCTTCAGGTTGAGTGAGTGACTTCGGGTGGGGCTGCCACCATAGCAGCAAGCAAACTCCTGATTGGTTAATGAGGCGCGAAATTCCGCCAAAGTTAATTTTTTTCAAGTCGGGCGTCAGCCACAAATTCGCGTCAAACGCAAAATGCACAAGAAGCACCATTTGCGCATACCGTGCCAGGCGCTCAATTCGTGCGAACTAGACGCGCGAATTAGGCGGAAAGGCGTCTTCAGCACCACACCAAACGCCTCATTGCGTGCGTGAGACCTCCAGATGCACGTGAACGCGTCTTCACATTGACTTAACATTGAAATCACTTGCGCTTCATGCCTCTACCGCGGCTAGTGTAAACGCAGCATTACAAAATTCCTTTACAAAAATTGAATTATTTCAGCTTTTTGCTTAAAAAAATTATTTTTGAAGAAAAAAATATTTAAGAGTTTATAAGCAGAGAAAAATATAGATAGGATGATTTTTTTCCATTTATTGTTTGTTTATAAGCAGTGGTGTCAAAAGTATTCATATTCATTACTCAAGTAGAAGTATAGATACTAGGGTTTAAAAAGACTTTTGTAGAAGTTGAAGTATCAACTCAAGCTTTTTACTCAAGTAAAAGTGAAAAAGTACTGGTTTCAAAACTACTTAAAGTATAAAAGTATAAGTAATGTAAGGAAAAAAATGTCATTACCGAAAAAAGCCTAGGCCGCACCACAGGGGCCTTTTGGGCACTACCCTATCTCCTCTAAAAAATGTTTCTAAAGGCCATAATAACTATAGTGTTATTAAAATGTTAATGTTAAAAAAATTGGGATGCACTAGGGCCAGGGGTATGCAATGTCAGTCCTGGAGTGCCGATGTCCTGCAGATTTTAGCTCCAACCCTTATAAAACCTTGGTTACCTGTAGTTTCAGGTGACTTTAACCTTTATTAGTTTGTTCAGGTCTGCTTGATTAGACTGGAGCTAAACACTGCAGGGCATCAGCACTCCATGTTGCCTACCCCTGCACTAGGCTATCTGTTTCAACCAAATACGGTATATGCCCATTAAAAATGAACGCTTTTTAATACAATGCAAACAAATACATTAAAGCAGTGGTTCTCAAACTGGATGTCGCCAGATGGTGCCAGGGGCCCCAGTTTTATAATATTTTATGAAATACATTACTTTATTATAAATTCTGTGTAATTAAACCTCAGAAAAATAAGGCTAATAAACAAAAGCAATACATTGTATAATTGAATATGTTTTGTTTAATTCAAATTTTAAGTTTTAGAATGTTTATGTCAATCCACTGTACACAAGGGAGGCCGCAAAAAATGTTTGATAACAACTGCATTAAAGAACCATATATGTGTACTACAGAGCATTAACATGTGTTCCATAGATATGATGACTAGTGCCTATAAATATTGTAATGGTGCAAAAAAATCTTCAGATCAGTGCCGCTGGTGGCCAAACTTTTACAGTGGTGCCCTCTTTAGTTAAAAAACAACAAAATCACACACTATAGTATGTGTGAGAATAGAAATATGCTATTGTTATCATTTATAATTGTATTTTGACAGCAACACAAACTACAAATATGCAATTATATATTATAGCCTATATTTCTGCATCTGTACTTGTGTAGCTAATGGACTTTTGTATACTTTACTTTAGTCAGTATAAATCCAAGCAATTTTGGAGAATTACTAAATGTCTTTATTGTAAGTAAATTAAAAGTCAGGTTGAAGGAAACAGCTGATGTCTATTAACAAAAGCAAAAGTTGGTATGTATGGTTATGTGTTTCATTGATTTAACACTCAAGCATTCAGCTAAGTAGGTTTTGTTAATGCAAATAAAATTTAGGGTAGTTATTAGCATATACAAAACAACAGATGTCTTTAGCATATATACCTTTGCCATGCTTCAAAACGCAACGCAGCACAATGTAATTTAAGTTGAACAACTGAAGTTACATGATATAAATTGGTATTGTTACACTAAATCACACAGATGAGTTGCTGTCAGCAGCCAGTTATACATTTACACAGTCTTGTGAATGTGAACTGACCTGAAAGTGATGCGCGAGTTTTATTTCGTACTTTTCCATTTGAAGACAGAATGCCGCGTTCTGTTACTGTACAAACATATGGCGGATGATATCAAAGCATCGCGAGGGGAGACACTCTGCATGCTTTCTAATCGCTCTCGCTGTTCTTTTATGTTTCTCTTTGCAGCGCTATCGAACAAACTTTTGATCATCTGCACTGCAGCCAGCTGGGGGGCGGGGATTGCGTACAAACCAATAGGGAGTCGGAATGGTGAATGTTTATACTTCTCATCCAACCACAGACGCATTCATCTGGATGACGCAATTTATCAAGATAGGTTTTTTAACGATGACAAGCCGGAATGTAAAAAAGAAAACAAGTTGAAATTAATAGAAGTAACGAGGCGATTTTTAAAATGTAAGGAGTAGAAAGTACAGATAATTGTGTGAAAATGTAAGGAGTAGAAGTAAAAAGTCGTCTGAAAAATAATTACTCAAGTAAAGTATAGATACCCAAAATATCTACTTAAGTAAGGTAACGAAGTATTTGTACTTCGTTACTTGACACCTCTGTTTATAAGCAGAGGGTCCGTTCTTTCATTTGATATATTTGTATGTTTATATTTTTAGAAGAAAATTTTTCTAAAAGGCATTTTGTGAAACTTTTGTGAAAATCACAAAAATTCTGGCGGGCAGCTTTTCAAAAAAACAAACAAACAAAAAACGGTTCGCTGGGAATGAGTTAAGGTCATGTACTGTATTACTATCTAGGGTGTTTTAAATGCTACTAGCCCAGCTTACAAACGATCTGATCAATCTTTCCCGTTTTCATTATCTAGTAAGTAAAAAACCTAGGAAATCTTATATTTGACCAAACGATTGGTTATAACAACTCATCATTTTAGATTATAACTCTGCATAGGTTAAGTTACAACCTAACGGTTTGTTTGTCTCTTTTTGACCCAATGCTGGGTTGATAATAGCCCATAATTTTTTAGATTGTACGTCTAATCATACTACTGTACAGTTATATAAGCACCCATTGGAAATTACTAATTCTTTTACAGTAATAATAAGAATTTGCTTATTTTATGATTAAAATGCTGAAAAAAAATGCTGGATTGTTTAATAAAATACGGTGGATAAAATATGGACAAACCCAACTGTTGTATTGAATTAACCTAGAAAATCTCCATACCAAACCATTGGTTGAAACAACCCAGCATTTTTCTAGTGTACCCGTTTAAATTTCCATAAACACACATTTAGTACATTATCAGTGTTGCAGAGTTTATGACTGTCATCAGTTGCCTGCGAAGGCTTTTATCCTCATTTGCATAACCAGCAAAACCATTTAATGCTTTTGATGCAGGTGCAGACATTCCCATCACATTTTATTATCATACTCTCATATTTCTCAATCACTGCTGATGCAATTGATTTCCATCAGGTTTATTATACATCACATTATCGGAGAATTAAAGTTGAGCTTTGGAAACAGTGATACACAGCATAAGTTAAAGGTCACCTTCTGTCTGATCCCATTTTTTAAACCCTAGTTAGTGTGTAATGTTGCTGTTAGAGCATAAATAATAGCTGTAAAATGATAAAGTTCAAAGTTCACTGCAAGGCGATATATTTTCTTTAACAGAATTCACCTTTCAAAGTCTACAGCGAACGACCGGTTTGGACTACATCCCTCTACTTCCTGCTTTAATGACGTCAATAGAACAGTTTTTGACTAAACTCCACCCACAGGAATACTTCAGTCGCCAGCTAAGCTAACGGCAAGCTAAGCTGCTATTGAATCAAAACACACTAAACAAGCTACACAATCCGAACTCGATACGTATTTCTGAAGGAGGAACTTCATAGACCAAGGAAGACTTCAGCCCATTTTTAGGACAGTGAAAACAGCGCTATAGAGAGAAGTAAATTGTGTGAAAAATACAGCCTTTTTTACACGTGAAAAATGAACACATGTTATATTGCGCACTGTAAACACAATCAAAGAACAGGACCTTTAAGAGAAAGCTGAGAGCCGTGACAGCACAGCAGCCTGAGAAGAGATTATGTCTCGTGTGTGTGTGTGTGTGTAGTTTGGTTTGTAACATTATGTAGATGACATTTCAGAATACTTTATAGAGCCTTAGGAGGTCTTTATTAAAATAATCCATAAATACATCATCCAGTACCATGTAAACAGCAGGACTTGTTCTTCTCCAGCCTGTGGGTGTTCAAAAGATTGACCGAGCGCCTAGAAACCAATGACTGTCTCAACAGGTTCACATGTCTGCGTGTCACATCACCGCTTGAGTTCTTAAGACCTTTGCGTAGCCTAGAAATGATAAAACCTTGACACAGGCCTTTCAAACATGGATCTTACTTTATAAATGACTTCACTGCTGGAAAATACTCACGGATGTTGTTTTCTTTATTTATTAGCGCTCGTGTTTTTGATGTAGAACATCTTGCAGTATGTATTGGTCTTGACTTCCTTTACATTATCCTTTGCATAACAACATTAAGGTGGTGTTTACATGACTATTTTACCTACCTAAAAAAACTGAAAATCTTTTATATGTTTTTGAAATCAATAGTGTAATAATTTCTGTGTAAACTAGAAACATGCAAATTTGTGCAAATGATGATGTCGTGCATTATTTCGTGTTTAGAAATGTTTTTCGTGATTTAAATCCGATCGCTCAAACCACTTCAGGAGGTGGTCTGGGATGCATTTGGGAAGCTTCGTCTTAAATTTTTTAAGGCGGATTAATGAATTGTGCATTTGCATTTTCTTTATCAATAGAAGATTTAGGCCTGCAAAACGATTAATCGCGTCTAATTATTTGCAGAAGAAAAGTTTTGGTTTACATCATTTGCGTGTACTTTGTACAATAATTATGTTTATATATAAATACACACAAAAAAATATATTTAATATGAAGTATTAATAATTATATATCATATAAATTATATATAAATATAAAAATGTACATGCATGAAATATTTCTTAAATGTATACTTGCAGCTGTGTGTATTTATGTATATTTATTATACACAGTACACACATATATTAATGTAAACAATTTTTTTTTATTCAAAAACAGATATCTATCCAATTAGGGCTGCAAAATAATTAGTTGTGACTAATCGCATTTAGTCGTGACTAATCCAAGACGCATTTATGTGGCCGAATGTAAATGGAATGGTTTTAATAAATCAGATAGCTATCTGATCAGAGAAAAACATGAAGTCACCAGGTGTAAAAACGGCTTAAGCTAATTTTTGTCATGTACTACTGTAAGGCTTAGTGGTAGAAGCAGCACAAAAGGTCATGGGTTTGAATCCAAAGAATAAACACATACTGATAAAAATGTACACTTTGTACATACAGGGGTTTTCAAACTTTATGGTGTCAAGGACCCCCAAATATGATGAACCCTTTGTGAGGGAACCCTTACCTAAAATATATATCAAGTTATATATTTTTTATGTATAACAAAAATATTTGGCTACACTAACAATAATGCTACATTTTTACATAATACAAAATTAAAATTTATTTGTAACTTGCAACTTTGAAAATAAACTTGTTTTATAGCAGCTTTTATAATGATTACTGCTAATGATACACCAACATATTGCAGTGGCTGGTATAGCAGCCGATATTTGATTTTTTTTCCTCGGCATCTGTTACTTAAATTTGTTGTTTGTAATGAAAAGACACGCACATGTAAAGCCAAAGTCTGACAGACCAGAAAATGACCAATCATTATTCACTTTTTAACATGACGTTATGTTGTGTTACAAAGTCTTATTTAAACAGTACCATGAGATGTCAGATCCACATTATTATGTAAAAAGGTATATTTATAAATATTATGCATAACAGATGTTTGTTTAGTTTCACCAATTTTCTGTTTGTCTCTTATTTATTGTAGTTACATTTGTGTTATATCGGCCAAACAGCTTTCTTAATATCGGTATAGCGATACAATATTTGGATTATAATAACGATTGCTCGTTGAGTGTCGTGGCTGCTTTCGTTAGCTTTACTTCTTTGCTATCATCTCTGTGCTCTTTGAGCAGAGTCTGCGCTAAAACTTTAGATATAACAGTAAGACAGTCAATTTCATAATATTATTATAAAAATGAGAGAAGTCAGTGCAAAACGTGTGGAATAAGTCCCGCCTTCTAAATAAAAGAGCCAATTGTCAAAGGTAAAGTCATTGCGTCTCACTGCAGAAGCTCCTGACTGGTAACGTTAGCCAGAGAAACATTACAAGAGCACATGCGCGTTAGCTGCCTGGTTGGAGCAACCAAATATAAACTTTTTAATGCAATTTGAGCTTCATAGAAAAAAATTTATGCGACAGTTCATCTAAGTTTTTGTTGCTGTTTTTGAAATATTTTATTTCAATGTGAGTGTGTGTTCTCCGAGTCCGATAGACCCACATAGTATAGTATTACCCACAATGTTAAACAGACCCGGGACCTGAATTAATAAATTAAGACTCGACCCGGACCCGGCTGATCATTTAAAGAGACAATAAGTAGGATTTACCCCCATCTAGTGGTGAAATTGTATTTTGCATTCAAACGAATAGTGCTCTCTAGCGCCTCGCTTTTCCAAATATGTATCGTAACTACGGTAGCCGTTATGTAATCACTGATCTCCTTTGCAGCTAGTTCACGTGTTCTCAATGAAACACGTTGTGGAAACGTGTTGGTAGGCTAGTGCTTTTTGTCCCTTTCCGCTATTATAGTTTATCAATACGGCGGAGCGACATGGAAGCCTTTTTGGACTTACCCGTCCAATGTAAATAAAGAGAAGCAATTCTAAGCTTACAAAAAAAAGTCAGATCATTGGCAGAGGTCATTTGACACCAACGAGGACATATTTATGAATAAAGACATTGTTTTTGATTAATAAAACATTTAAAACCCTACTTGCTGTCCCTTTAAAATATAGACCCGAACCCGTACAGGTTTCGGGTCTTCCGTGTAGACCTCTACCTACCCTGCCCTAGAACCTCCTGGGGGTCCCCGGACACCATGTCACCCTGCGTCACTTTGGATTAAAGTGTCTGTTAAATTTGTAAAAATTTGAATGTGATCGTATTCAAAGTAATGATATTTTGGCCCAGCAATACAATAGGCCAATATTTAGCCATTTAAAATAAAGAGATTGGCAGATTAATTGAAGTGGTTAATATGCACATTTAAAATTCAGTTGAAAGAGAAAACTTTGACGTATCACTAAGTTTACTTTACACTGCATAGTGACAATATCTTTTTGATTACTGCAATCAAAAAAAAGAAAGGAAAATGCTGGGTTTTTTTCTAACTCGGCGTTGGGTAAATATTGGACAGGACACACAGATGTGTTAAAAATTACTCAATGCTTTGTTGTTTCAACCCAACTGCTGGGTTATTAGAACCCATTGGATAACTTAATCCCATGCATTGGGTAACTTTTAACCCATCTGTATGTTCAGTCCAATATTTACCCAACACTGGGTTGAAAATAACCCAGATGCAAGCCTTAAACAGGGTTCTTTTGTTTGTGTTTCCTTCAGCAAAAGCAAATGTAGTTTAATGATGAAAATGAAGGTTTAAAAACAGCCGATAAAACTCTAGTCACTCAAGTCAGGTTTTATGATGCACCCCCCTCCCTGCCATCGGGCTTTAATGAAGGCAGGTTTTTAAAATGTTATATTTAATTTGATTTAGCATTTTTATGAGACAAGCTCTTCCCTCAATCACATTTAAATGTTTATTGTTACATTAGCTGTCCTGCTTACAGTCAGGGTTTTGGACTACAGTTAATAAATGTGAACGATTTCCATAAAATATTCAAAGAAGCCCATTACTGCCACAGCGCCTCATCTCCTCGGCTAAACTTCAATCAGTTTTGCATTTGAAATGCATTAAATGCCCGGGTAAAACCCTATAATCTGCACGGCAATATTGTTATAACTGCTATCGGGGAAAACGTGAACTTATATATGAGACGCATTAATTCTGCTGTTTAATTATTTAGAGTATATTGATTTCTCACACATTGTTTGGATTCATAACTCATTAAGTATTTAAAACACTCATGTAATTTTCTTGTTTACCAGAGAGTACAATGGTATGGCTGTAAATCTTGCAAAAAATAATTACACGGTACCAGTGGAAGCTAATGGTCATTTTAATAGCTTCCCTTTAATTACTGTCATTATTATGCGAGTATTTAATGAGAAAAAACCTTCATGTTTCTTTTTTTTAATAAGAGTGTGACATACAGTATTTCGGTATGTGCTTGCTTTAACCTTATATAAAATCTGTATTATCTAATATTTGGATGCCGCAGTATAACTTCAAGCAATAACTCTGTCATGTTGTATACCGATGCCTTCATAGATAATTTTTATCATTTACATTTTCCGTGCATTACAAGGTATGCATAAGTATGTACTGATCTTTTTCACTGCTAACCCACATTGAGTTATACTATGTGATTATAATACACTTATAGCTGGGTTTATCCTAGTCCCAGACTAAAATGCATGTTTGAGATGCCTTAATAAAAAATAAAAAAACACCTTGCATATCTTAACATGTTGTTTTGTCTCAAGATTCACAACAATATTCTTTTTTGTAAGTTATGTTTGTAAAAATGTCCTCAAATAGCTTAGGCCTAGTCCTGAATTAAGCTTAACCCTGTAATTGTGTATTTGTGTTACAAAAGCTGTATGGGGCATCACCATTTTAAGGTCCTTATTTGTACAATTTAGGTATATGTATACAGTACATGTACTAAGGAAGAAATATGCACTCTTTAGGTACAAATGTGTACTTTTAAGAAAGGTACTGCTCTAGCAACCCAGTCTCACGGCAGTTCGTGACATAGTGACAGCTTTTGTAACTTTAGTTACAAAAGTAGATGATTAATGTATATGATGAGCTGTGTTAAGCAATTTTGAAAAGAAAATACTATAAGACACACTCACATTTGTATCTAAATCAGATTAGTACCATTTAAACTTAAGCTGGGCCAGTTTTAATGCAGTTTTAATGCTCACCAGTGGGTGGCGCTGCTGTTTCATCTTTGTCATCCCTTGTCTCTTTCTGTGCAGATGATGGAGAGGACAGAAGTGCAGATGACAAGCTTTCACCGGTGGGTTCAACAGTCAAGCAGGTTAGAAGCACTAACCTCATTATTATTTTTACAGTACAGGACTGACATAAACTCTCTTTGCCCACATATATAACTGATTTTATAACAGTTAGTAACCTGGTTTAAAGTAGTGTCACAGTATCAGCATCTTCAAGAACATCTCAACCTTTCGCAGATTTATATAACATTACTACACACAGATCAGCACTGTTAAGGATAGGGGTGCGCTTACACCATGAAGGTTTTTTCGAGTAATACAGAAAGCTTGTAAATCCTGTGGTGCTGGTTCAAATCCACCAGTTTTAAGAACCTGTAACATGAAAAGTGCTCATTTAAAAGGAACCTTGTAGCATCAACCCATTTTCATGAAGTGAGTGTTAATACAGTAGCATACACAAGTAAACACAACATGCAGTTTTTAAATGAATGTTTTTATTATGAAGGGAAAACAAAATCCAAACACATGGCCCTATGTGTAAAAGTACTTGCCCCCCCCCGTTAAAACCTGAGATCAGTTTCTCTAGCCACACCCAGGCCTGATTACTGCCACACCTGTTCGCAATCTAGAATTCACTTAAATAGGACCTGCCTGACAAAGTAAAATAGACCAAAAGATCCTCAAAAGCAACACATCATGTTGAGATCCAAAGAAATTCAGGAACAAATGAGAAAGAAAGTAACTTAAATCTATCAGTCTGTAAAGCCATTTCTAAAGCTTTGGGACTCCAGCGAACCACAGTAAGAGCCATTATTCACAAATGGCGAAAACACAGGAACAGTGGTGAACATTCCCAGGAGTGGCCGGCCGAACAAAATTACCACAAGAGCGCAACGATGACTCATCCAAGAGGTCACGAAAGACCACACCAAAGAACTGCAGGCCTCTCTTGCATCAGTTAAGATCAGTGTTCATGACTCCAATATAAGAAAGAGACCGGGCAAAAATTACCTGCATGGCAGAGTTACAAGACGAAAACCGCTGCGGAGGAAAAAGAACACAAAGGCTCGTCTCAGTTTTGCCAGAAAACATCTTGATGATCCCCAAGACTTTTGGGGAAATACTCTGTGGACTGATGAGGCAAAAGTTGAACGTTTTGGAAGGTGTGTGTCACATTATGTCTGGCGTAAAAGTAACACAGCATTTCAGAAAAAGAACATCATACCAACAGTAAATATGGTAGTGGTAGTGTGATGGTCCAGGGGTGTTTTGCTGCTGCAGGACCTGGAAGATTTGCTGTGATAAACTGATCCATGAATTCTGCTATCTACCAAAAAATCCTAAAGGAGAATGTCCAGCCATCTGTTCGTGACCTCAAGCTGAAGCGAACTTGGGTTCTGCAGCAGGACAATGGTGCAAAACACACCAGCAAGTCCACATCTGAATGGCTGAAGAAAAACTAAGTGAAGGCTTAGGATTGGCCTAGTCAAAGTCCTGACCTCATTCCTATTGAGATGCTGTGGTATGACCTTAAAAAGGTTCATGTTCTCATATATATTTCAATGTGGCTGAATTACAACAATTCTGCAAAGATAAGTGGACCACAGCTCCACAGCGCTGTAACAAACTCCTTGCAAGTCATCGCAAACGCTTGCTTGCAGTTGTTGCTGCTAAGGGTGGCCCAACCAGTTATTAGGTTTAGGGGACAAGCACTTTTCACACGTGTGTTTGAATTGTGTTTTCCCATCATAATAAAAACCTTTATTTAATACTTCATGTTGTGTTTACTTGTGTAATCTTTGATTAATATTTACATTTGTTTGATGATCTGAAACAATAAGGTGTGACAAACATGCAAAAAAAAAAAATATATATATATATATATATATGTTATTTTCTTCTATTATGTTTCATACATTGTATGTATGTATGTATGTATCAGTGTACAGTTTGTGTATGTATGTACAGTCCTGGCATTCTTTGTGGATGGCAAAGTAAGAATTTTATTGCTCAGGGAAACCTGCTTTCCTCACTGGGTATATGACAATAAACGCTTTGAATCTTTGAATATATATATCAGGAAGGAGGGCAACACTTTTTCACACCACTGTATGCTGTAGTATGATAATATGTATGTTTATTTTAAGGAGGCAGAAGTCAGTCCAATCCCTGATCAAGAGGACAATTCTCAAGAACAGGTGGATATAGAAGATCAGGAGCAAACTACAGATGATCAGGAGCAAACTACAGATGATCAGGAGCAAACTACAGATGATCAGGAGCAAACTACTGACGAACAAGAGCAAACTACAGAAGAAAAAGAGCAAACTACAGAAGAAAAAGAGCAAACTACAGAAGAACAGGAGCAAACTACAGATGAATCACCAGGTAGCGAAGAAGAGCAGAAACAAGAGGATGAGAATGCAGGAGATGAAAATAAAGATATTGAAGAGGCAAAGAATGAAGATGATGGAGAGATCAAAGATGAGGGAGAGACATCAGAGGAAAAGGATGATAGTGAAGAGAAGAAAAAAGAGGAGGATGATGGAGAAGAGAAACAGAATGAAGAGGAGAGTAAGCTTGAAGAAGAGGAAAGACATGAAGATAAACCAGAGAATGATGGAGGTCAGACAGAAGAGAGTCCAGATCAAAGTGGAGAACAATCAGCAGATGCAGAATGAGAAAACACAAATACTTTAATGAATATTTCACTTTCATAAAAAATTAAATCCCATTAATTTACTCACCCCCATGTCATCCGGGATGTTTATGTCTTTCTTTGTTCAGTCGAGAAGAAATTAAGTTTTTTGAGGAAGGCATTCCAGGATTTTTCTCCATGTGGTGGATTTTAGTGGACTTCAATGCAGCTTCTGAGGGCTCTGGACGATCCTAGGCGAGGCGTGGGGGTCTTATATAGCGAAAAGATTGTCATTTTCGGCAAGACAAAAAATACTTTTATATACACTTTTGGGCCACGGCTTCTCGTCCTGCGCTGGCTGTGTGGCGCGCCAGCGCGACCTTGCATATTTCAAGTGGTCACGTCAAAAGGTCATGCATCACATACCGTATGTGAAACGCACACTTGCGGACCATTTTAAACAATAAACTGACACAAAGGGCCCTATTTTAACGATCTAAGCGCATTGTCTAAAGCGCACAGCGCAACGTCTAAATGGACATGTCCGAATCCACTTTTGCTAATTTGACGACGGGAAAAATGGTTTGGGCGCCGAGCGCATGGTCAAAAAGGGTTGGTCCTATTGTAATGGGAGTATTTTGGGCGTAACGTGCAATAAACCAATGAGAGTCTCAGCTCTCATCCCCTTTAAAAGCCAATTGCTCTGGCGCTATGTCTAATCCCTATTTAGATGACGGACTTTGTAAACTGAAAAACTACGCGGAGGAAGAAGATCCCCAGTTTAAGATTAATGTTAAATAGTTGTGTTGTTTTTCACTTGTATTGAAATTATTTTTTTATTAAAACCTTTAAAACACATTTTCTTTTAGTCATGGAAAAAAACAGGCTTTTAATTGCTTTAAATGGCTTTCCAATAATTCAATTCAATTCAATTTATTTATATAGCGCTTTTCACAAGTGTTAATTGTTGCAAAGCAGCTTTACATGAGAAGATGTAGAGGAGAACACAGAAAATCAATAGATAATATAAGAAGTAGAGAAAGCGGTTAAACCGTACAAGCGAGCATATTAATAATGTAACGTAATAATGTAATAATGTAATATCATTAAAAAATTATTTACAAGTATGTAAGAAAAGGTTTGTACTGTAAAAATACTTTATTTGTAACAAACAGGAGATAAAGAATTTACAAACGGCTCTCCGCACGTTTCAGCACTTGGACAGCGTCAGTTTTTTAAGCATTACTTTTGTTATGTTTCTCATCTCACCATATCCACAGGTACAGAGTCATCATATACAATAAATCCGTGAGGTAGCATTTAAAAAAAAACATTTAAAAACAGATGCATTTGTTCAAAGCAAAGCATTTATTTACTTACCAGGCTGCAGGTGAAGCAGCTCTTTATGCCTTCTAACGTCTCATAATTGGTCCTCATTTATGTCCAAGAGACTCAATAATAATCTTTTACATTCAATCCTTTAATCTTTCATATTTAAAAGCATTTTTGTGCTGCTGCGCATTCATGTGTGTGTTAAGCAAACCGCGTTGTTGTCCCGTTTATAGGCACATATTACTAACGTGTTTTTTAAATAACAAAAAAACACATTGCGCCATTGACTTTAGACTTTAGACCAGGTTTTTGTTGGTCAATGGCATAGTCTATTTTAGTTGCCTCAAAATAGCAACGGGCCAACAATGCGCCTGAACACACTTCGTTTTCAGACCAGAACGCCCATGGGAGCAAAAGGGGCACAAAAGCATTTGCTATTTAAACAACGTGATGCAAAACGTGAAAATTATAATTGCGCAGGGTGAAGACTAGCAAAATACACTTGCCTCGCGCATTGCGCTGCATTGCGCCAGGTGTAAGATAGAGCCCAAAGACATTAATTAGTATAATTTTACATACAACAATGTCAGAACGGGCATCTTTCTCCTCACTTGTAAACACAGGAGCGGTAGTCTTGCATACGTCATGTGTGATCTTTTGAAGTGATTGTGTGGTGTGTGGGGTCGCGCTGGTGCGTCGCACAGCTGGTGCGGGGGGAGAGGTTGTGGTTTAAAAGTACATTTTTTTTCTTGCCGAAAATCAGTTTGCTAGATAAGACCCTTATGCCTCGGTTGGGATTATTTGGAGGCCTTTGAGGCTGCAATTTTAAACTGCATTGAAACTGTAAACTGTTGAGGTCCAATAGACTCCACTGTGTGGAGAGGGATCCTGGAATGTTTTTTCTTGATTTTCATGTTATTTCTTCTCAACTGAACAAGGACGGACATCAACATTTTGAATGACATGGTGAATAAATTATCGTTTTTTTTTTATGAAAGTGGAGTAATCCTTTAAAGGAAAAGTTTACCAAAAATAACAGTGCTGTCATAACGAGAGTTAACCATTTGGCCGACTACAAAAGTTCAGAAGACCAAAAGTCAAATGGAAAACTTCATGATGTTTTGTTGCTTTGGATATTGTCAGCACCAGTCACCATTCAATGTTATAGGTAAAAGCAGCCAGTAATATTTTTCTCTTTTTGTTCCATGATATAAATATTTATGTTTAAAAACGACATGAAGGCTAGTAAGTCACAGAACTTAAATTTTTATGTGAACTATTCCTTTAAGATGAAAGATGAATTATATTGATTTGTACTCATTTATTTATAACTTATTTTATTGTGATTATAATAATGTGAACAAGCGTAATAACACAGCTAAATTAGCCAGTTAGGATTTATGGTAATATCTATTCTCTATAGACTAACAAAATGAGCTCTAGTGCTAATATCTGCTTAAGCCATTAGACTTGTGTTTGCGAAAGATGGTTATTTTAGGTCATTTTTGTGTCTGAAAGTTCATTTTTGTCCTCACTAATAACAAGGTTCTATCTGACATTTTAGTCAAAATTTATTACTTACTCTTATGTCTTCTAATGGAAACTTATTTACATTATGTTATGGGTTTTCCCATGTTGTGTACATTTTAGGACTTTATATTTAAAACAAAAATGTTTAATGTGCAAAGTCGAACGAAGTGCAAAAACTTTGACGCTCAATATCTCAAAACTAAGAATGCAGATAGAACATGAAACGTAATGTCTGCTCTGTTGTATATAAGATTTCAATTTATGTTGTTGCAATTTATATTATATTAACATTTGAACAGTTTAAAATGACTAGAATAACATCAGTGCTAAATGATAAGCTACGTACTATTATGAATACAGACTATATTTGCCTGTCTGTCTATGTGTTTGTTCTGGGTTTGTGTATTTTGGCTTAGCGGACTTCTGCCACCTTTCTGTTTGTCTGTTTGGACACATTTACAAATACACATACAGCTCTGTTGTATACTCTGAGGTCAGTTCAGGGGTTTTCAAACTTTATGATGGCAAGGACTCCCAGTGGCCGGTTGCATAAAATTCTAAGACTTCTAATCTTAAAGGTGCCGTTTTTCCTGATCCCATTTTCAAACGTTATTTAGTGTGTAATGTTGCTGTTAGAGCATAAATAATACTTGCAAAATGATAAAGCTCAAAGTTCACTGCCAAGGGATATATTTTCTTTAACAGATTTAACTTTTGAAGGACTACAGTGAGAATGGGTGGTTTGGACTTCAGCCCTCTTCTTCCCAGGAATATGATGACAATATTCAGAATTTTTTTACTAACCTCTGCCTACAGGAATACGTCAAAAAAGGGCGCGACCTTGTTGCACAAGTTGTGTTAATAGAGTGTTTTATCACCATGCCATCAAGACACTGTTATTTTCAGTGTTGGGGGTAACGCATTACATAACGTGCATTACGTAATAATATTACTTTTCTTAAGTAACAAGTAAAGTAACACATTTAGTTACTTTTTTTTTTTAAATAATGCAAGTTACTTTTCAGTTAATGTACCGTGCGCACCTGAGTGAGAACACTTTGAGTCAAAAAACAAAGATGGCAGGCCAGAGGTTGACATTTTTGTGATGAAATATGCAATTTCTGAATGCAGAACTTTTCAGTCATAAAAACACCAGCAAGGCCTGAAAGAGATCAAGCCTCAACCAAGTAAGAAAAAGTAACGCAAAAGTAACTTAGAGTAATGCAAGTATTACTTTCCATGAAAAGTAACTAAGTAACGCAATTAGTTACTTTTTTGCATACCGTAAACACAATTAAAGCTTCAAAAACACAGGAAGAAATGGCACATTTTAAAGTTTTTTTTCATCATAATGGTTTTAAGTATGTTACATAAAATGGTAGGTCTAATTTAAATTCAAATAGTAAGACTGACTTGCCCTAACTAACTCCTACTTAGTCAGACTCATTCTTAAGACGTTTATGCAAACGGCCACTGTGGTGAACCTTATGCGAGGAACCCACATCCTAAATATATATATACATTTATTTTTAATAAAAACATTTAAACTCTGTTAGATACATAGTTTTTTGATATTATAAAGACAGCATATTGTTTCCAAATAATATAAAGTAGATTTTTACAATGTTTGCATTGTTCTCTCTGGGGTTTGAGAATTTTCTGAGACCCTGGACCCCAATTTGAAAAAAAACCTATAGTCAGTTTAATTTTCAGTTAAAAGCTTTTAAACAAGTCTATGTAAATGCAATCAGTAAGCATTAAATTAATGTGATGTACTGAAAGAGCTAACTAAGACCAACATTGAATTGTTATTTAATTGTTGTTAATTGTAACAATTGTGGCCACAGTTGGGTCAAAAATGAAAATTCTGTCACAGTTTACTCAGCCTCATGTCCTAACCCATTTCATTTCAAAAGACGTACAGTAAAATATTCTAGGTGCCCTTTTAAGTATATATCACTGATCTATATATATAACTGGATTGCGCATAGAACGCTTAACGTAACAGCGTGAGATGAAGCCAGCGCAGAGTTCGAGCCGCCATCTTGGTATACCCAACCGGCAGACAGCGTCATTGACTTCCATTCAAAATCATGTTTTAAATTCACCTGCTTTACAGCGTATCAGTCACGCAAGATTATTTTTAGGATATGTGTACGTAAATTAACTGTTATTTCTGGTGTTATTTTCAATGTTTATGTTTTAATTGGGCAGGAAAATGGATTTATAAAAAAAACGTTAAGGTGAGTGTGTCTGCTGCGTACTGTTAATGACACGGATATAAAGTTTTTTTTGACATTCAGCTACACGGTCAGCGTTATTTCTCTAAATAAGTTTAGGTAACTTGTAAGTTTAGATAACATAAAACCAACAAATTATTGCATGCACATACGGTACAAAGTATGATTATTTATTTAGATTTCAGAATGAGCACGTTTGTCATTAATACTAAACATGTTGCGGTCTGTCTGCTGATCTGATACTGTAATGAAGATGAATGTATAATAACTGATTAAAAACTAAAATGTACAACTTTCAGTAAATAACTATGTACATGCTTAAGACGTTTGTGTTGTAATAATGTGCAGGGTAACTTCAGATATAAAAACGAAGACTAGTAAAGTGATGTTTTATCATTAAAATCTGATCGCGTCCATTGATTTAATAGAACGTTTGGGTATACCAACATGGCGGCGCGGTGGCTTCACAGTTGTGACGTCATGCGCAATCCAGTCATTTATATAGATCAGTGGTATATATATATATATATATATATATATATATATATATATATATACTCGCCTAAAGGATTATTAGGAACACAATACTAATACTGTGTTTGACGCCCTTTCGCCTTCAGAACTGCCTTAATTCTATGTGACATTGATTCAACAAGGTGCTGAAAGCATTCTTAAGAAATGTTGGCCATATTGATAGGATAGCATCTTGCAGTTGATGGAGATTTGTGGGATGCACATCCAGGGCATGAAGCTCCCGTTCCACCACATCCCAAAGATGCTCTATTCGGTTGAAATCTGGTGACTGTGGGGGCCATTTTAGTACAGTGAACTCATTGTCATGTTCAAGAAACCAATTTGAATTGATTCGAGCTTTGTGTCATGGTGCATTATCCTGCTGGAAGTAGCCATCAGAGGATGAGTACATGGTGGTCATAAAGGGATGGACATGGTCAGAAACAGTGTTGGGTGTAACTAGTTACAAAGTAACTAGTTACTGTAATAATATTACTTTTTTCAGTAACTAGTAGTGTAAGGCATTACCCGTCTGAAAATGGTAATATTATTACAGTTTTCCCGAGCTAGTTACTTGAGTTACATTCGCCAGTAGCACCTTCATCACACAAGGCACAAAATACAGAGAACAAAAGGGGAGGAGGGCGTAAATGGAACAGTGATTGGTCCAAGTTTGGCACGAGGTATCATTTACCATCACCGATTGGTCGAAACCCGGCAGCCAGCAGCACAGATCGGCAGCGGCACACTCAAAGACAGATCGGAAAAATGGAAGCGTCAACAATGGCAAGCTCTTTTTCAGAGGAAGGTTCCCAGCAACAGAAAGCTAGTTTCGACGCATGGAGATTCAGTCATATGTTCAACGGAAGGAAAATAACTTGACGGTGAAGTGCACACTCTTTAATGTTTCTCCGAACACTGTGCCCTGCGTCCGGTAGCGGGTAAGGAAGCCAGCATTTTCTTGGCCGTGGTTGCCCAAATAAACATTCTTGTCCAGAAAAAAAAATGTAACTAGTAATATAACTAGTAATGTAACTAGTTACTTTCTCCAGGGATAATAAAGTAAAGTAAGGCATTACTATTTTTGAGAGTAATATGTAATACGTAATATATTACTTTTTTGAGTAACTAGCCCCAACACTGGTCAGAAACAATGCTCAGGTAGGCCGTGGCATTTAAACGATGCACAATTGGCACTAAGCAGGCCTAAAGTGTGTCAAGAAAACATCCCCCACACCATTACACCCCCACTAGCAGCCTGCACAGTGATGATAAGTCATGATGGATCCATGTTCTCATTCTGTTTACGCCAAATTCTGACTCTACCATCTGAATGTCTCAACAGAAATCGAAATTCATCTGACCGTGCAACATTTTTCCAGTCTTCAACTGTCCAATTTTTGTGAGCTCGTGCAAATTGTAGCCTCTTTTTCCTATTTGTAGTGCAGATGAGTGGACCCGGTGGGGTCTTCTGCTGTTGTAGCCCATCCGACTCAAGGTTGTGCGTGTTGTGGCTTCACAAATGCTTTGCTGCATACCTCGGTTGTAACGAGTGGTTATTTGGGTCAAAGTTGCTCTTCTATCAGCTTAAATCAGTCGGACCATTCTCCTCTGACCTCTAGCATCAACAAGGCATTTGACTGCCGCATACTGAATGTTTTTCCCTTTTTACACCATTCTTTGTAAACCCTAGAAATGGTTGTGGGTGAAAATCCCAGTAACTGAGCAGATTGTGAAATACTCAGAGCGGCCCGTCTGGCACCAACAACTATGCCACGCACAAAATTGCTTAAATCACCTTTTTTCCCATTCTGACACTCAGTTTTGCATTCAGGAGATTGTCTTGACCAGGACCACACCCCTAAATGCATTGAAGCAACTGCCATATGATTGGTTGATAATTGCATTATTGAAAAGGTGTTCCTAGTGATCCTTTAGGTGAGTGTACAGTGCTGTGCAAAAGTCTTAGGCCACCACCACCAGACTTGCTGTTTTAGAAGTTTTAATGTCCATCCATATTTATTTTTCAATCTATTTTATCAAGATACAAACAGACAGGAAATATGTACAAGTAAATTACAAATAAACGTTCAGGACTAAATGTCTTCTTTAGGCATCATCAGTGTTTAGTGTGACCTCTTTTGGCACTAAACACATATTGAGCGTTTTTGAACAGAATGAAGTAAAAAAGACTAATTTCTTTAAAATTAGATATTAGGATTTATTTTATTTAAGTTTAAGAGATCCTGCAGTTTCCTGCTATTGCTCAAGTGGAAGTGGAGTTTACCCTTAAAACTTGACATATCAGTTTACATTTTTATACAATTATATGATCTCTATAACATTGCAAAAACAACAAATCTAATTCTGGCATGGTGGTGTAGGACTTCACAGTACTGACAGAGAATGTCATCGTGTGCCAAGTTGAGAAGCACATATTACATTTAAGAGTAAAGCAGAGAGTTTTAAATGAATAACTATTTTATGCCAAAGTTATTGTATGGCTTAAGGAGTCTTAAAATTAGACATTAAGACTTTTGTAATGGTGCTTTATGTCTTATTTGAAGTTTCACAGCTCTGGTCACTGTATTTTCTGTTGTTTAAGGAATATGATTCTTTAATAATTCTCAATTTATCTACAATAGAAAAAGTAGGGCGTGGAGGTAATGAGACATTATTTTTTTTATTACTGAGTGAATGTTTTTGCCTAATAGCTTTTTTCTGCAGACTAAATTATATTTAAAAAATTATAGCAAACACTGTATTTATTGCTTTCTTACGTTTTTAAAAATCAAATTGCTTGTACAAGTCATTTTAACTTACAATTTTAAATCTTTAATAGTGATGAGTTGCTATAACTTTTAAACTTGAGTTCTTGTATGAAACATGTTTTCATGATTTTTGATCACATAATATTTTACAGTGTAACAAATTATATTATAAAGTAGCCCACATAGAGATATGTAACACAGATATGCACATAATCCTGACCAGAAATCAAGATAGTGCTGTATGCCCTTTACTGCTGTGATGTTTCAGGTTTAGCAGTGAATGAGTCATTCACACCTGAGAGACGGCAATAGATCCCTCAACCGTGACTCATTCATCTCAACATCTATTTCTAACCCACCGACTCCCTCCCTGCAGACTTACGGGTGGGAGGGAAACATAAAGAAACATAAGTCATCCTCAGATGTATCATACTGTGGGCTGTAATACATAAAAAATCAGTTGTACTGCAAACTTTCTTTTGTCTTATATATGTCATGTATTCAAAAGAAAAAACAAAAGCAGCATTGGGTTTCTTTTGTCATTGAGTATGTTTAAATATAAAAAGAGACGGAAAATCTATTAAAGAAACTTCACTAACGAAAAGGAACATTCTGTCATTTACTCACCCTCAAAATGTTCCAAATTTACATTTCTATACATTTCTTTGTTCAGCTGACATCTGGGCCACCATTGACTTCCATAGAACAAAATATGATCATTTTAAAACTATCCCTTTAAGAACTTTAATTGGTATGATGTTTATATAATCTCTCTCTTTTTTATATGTGTGTTTTTTATATCCTATTTGACATGATTCTCCTTGTTTCACAGACAAGGCTTAAGGCTACTCTTATAGACTAAAACACATGTTTGAGTCTCAATTAAAAATATCTTGCACTGACAGATGTTAAAATGTGCCAGTGTTATTGATTTCTCTCAGGATACACAGTAACATCTTTCTCTAAGGCATGTTTATAAAAGATGCTTAATCTTAATTTAACTAAGGCCTAGTCCTGTTTGTAAAGCCACCGGGCTATAGAGTTCAAACTGTTACATACACATTATACTGTGGAAAAAGCTTACAAATGACTCAGAGTGCATTAATTGTTTCTTTTTTTAGTATGTGTGCTATCTGGGATCGAACCCATGAGCTTTACAATAACACAATGCACTACCAGTTGAGCTACATGAATAGTCATTGATATAATACTTACATTAAATGCTTGCATTAATATAACACAATGCTAATTATATTGCTAAAGATATGAATGTAAAACAGTTCTTTAGTGTGATTCATTCAGATTAAAAGTAATATTTTTCCAAGCCAAAATAAACCATTATAAAATGCAAGAATTATTTGTTATTGGAAACATTTGCAAATTCAGAGCAATGAGCATTAAACACAATAGTCATCTGCGGTAACAAACAGTTTATTCTGGTAAAGTAAGAACTGTTCCATAACCTTTTTAATACAGTATCTCTCCTCTCCAACAGTAGACGGCACAAACCAAATCCTTTGATAGTTTGTGAGAATTACCAACACATCTCTGTAAAGTCACAATCAACGCAAAGTCCAATATGTCATTAAAACCCAAAATGACCAAACTCCAGGCTCATATATTGTAAAACAGATAATTGTTGTATATTTAGATTTTAATAGGGCTTTCGCAGTGATTATGTTATTTAATAAGTTGTACTGTGCTCTGTGTGAGAAGCTTATAAAATTAAATTGATAGTTCACCAAAAAAGTTCACACCCCCACGTAAATGTTAATATATTTTATAAAATGTTAATAACCAAACCGATCTGGGGCACCGTTCACTGCAATAGTATTATTTTTTCATACTATAGAAGTCAATGGTGCCTGGTGTAACCATTTACTTGCACTCACGTTGTCCCAAATCTTTATAAATGTATTTGTTCTGTTGAACACAAATTAAAATATTTTATAAAATGTTAATAACCAAACCGATCTGGGGCACCGTTCACTGCAATAGTATTATTTTTTCATACTGTGGAAGTCAATGGTGCCCCAGGTGTGGTGTAACCATTTACTTGCACTCACGTTGTCCCAAATCTTTATAAATGTATTTGTTCTGTTGAACACAAATTAATAAATTTTATAAAATGTTAATAACCAAACCAATCTGGGGCACCGTTCACTGCAATAGTATTATTTTTTTCCTACTATGGAAGTCAATGGTGCCCCAGATTTGCTGTAACGATTTACTTGCACTCACGTTGTCCCAAATCTTTATAAATGTATTTGTTCTGTTGAACACAAATTAAAATATTTTATAAAATGTTAATAACCAAACCGATCTGGGGCACCGTTCACTGCAATAGTATTATTTTTTCATACTATAGAAGTCAATGGTGCCTGGTGTAACCATTTACTTGCACTCACGTTGTCTCAAAATATTTGTTCTGCTGAACACTAATTAATACATTTTATAAAATGTTAATAAGAAAATCTGGGACACCATTCAATTCTATAGTATTACTTTTTCCTACTATATAAGTCAATGGTGCCCCAGATTTGCTGTAACCATGTACTTGCACTCATGTTGTCCCAAATTTGTATACATTTATTTGTTCTGCTGAACACAAATTAATATATTTTATAAAATGTTAATAACCAAACAGATCTGGGGCACCGTTCACTGCAATTGTATTATGTTTTCCTACTATATAAGTCAATGGTGCCCCAGATCTGGTGTAACCATTTACTTGCACTCACGTTGTCTCAAAATATTTGTTCTGCTGAACACAAAATAATTTATTTTATAAAATGTTAATAACCAAACAGATCTGGGGCACCATTAACTTCATTAACTTCTTACCTACTATGAAAGTCAGTGGTGCCCCAGATCTGGTGTAACCATTTACTTGCACTTAAATTGTCCCAAATCTTTATACATTTATTTGTTCTGTTGAACACAAATTAACATATTTTATAAAATGTTAATAACCAAACCAATCTGGGGCACCGTTCACTGCAATAGTATTATTTTTTTCCTACTATGGAAGTCAATGGTGCCCCAGATTTGCTGTAATGATTTACTTGCACTCACGTTGTCCCAAATCTGTATAAATGTATTTGTTCTGCTGAACACAAATATTTAGAAAAAATGTTAATAACCATACAGATCTGGGGCACCATTCATTGCAATGGTATTATTTGTTCCTACGTTGGAAGTCAATGGTGCCCCAGCTTGGTTTCCTTTGTTCTGCTGAATACAAATAAATGTATACAAGTTTGGAACAACTTGAGGTTGAGTAAACAATGACAGAATTTAAATTTTTGAGTGAACTATTCCTTTAACAAGCTTTGACACCCTCAAAAAATTTCAACACACTGCTTTTTACACAATATCCCCCATCTTAATTCATTGAATGGATATTCAAAACAAACAGATACAGTTCACCAAACTTTCTTGAAAGCGGTTTACAACAATTTCTGAAATGCAAAATATGGTCAAACTTTCAAAGCACTAAGCAAAGTAAACTATCAAGACAGCAAATACACGAAATCATTGATGTATTATGCTTTCAATTCCTACTAAAAACAAAACTAAATAGAAAAAATGAAACCGACTATATAGAGTGGTAGAAACACAAACTGCAAGAAAGTGGCATGGTCCCAAAACATTAGCCCAAGCACACGAAACTCTTAACAGGCTGCGCTCCAATGAGTGTAATTACCAACAGACAGTGACTGGGCCTAATGTCCTCTTGAGAAAATGGAGGCTGCAGCAAGAATTAAGTGCTACACAATGAGAGGATATTATATAATCCCACAGGCATCTCTTGACGTTAATCTATTTTCGCCCTTGACATTGCGAGCGATGATGTATTTGAGCAGAAAGGAGAGATGTTTGTTATCGAGAGCGAGTTTTGGCTTTGCCTGTCTGAAACACATTGCCTTCTGTCAGGTAACTATTGATTGACTGGAGCAATAGACGGTAACGCATTAAAATATGTGTGCCCAAGGTGACAGTAATGAGCCAATGTGAAGATTTTGAACAAGCGACGAAATATTGTTATCGCTTCTGTTGACAGCGTTTGTAAGGCGGCAATGATGAATTATCCGGTAATACAGAGGGTCCTGATAGACTTTCATTTTGCTTGTTTATGAGTTTTACCAAATTACTGTGTAATACGACTCTCTCTCATATATCAAGTTGGAAATTGTGATTGCGAATCTATTTACGGTTACCAATACAGAGGAAGCTTGTGAAATCAGAAAGAGATCCTTCAGTTTTTATTTTAGCTTATTCGATAATGCACATTTTAGTATACACAGACTAAATATGACTTGACGCCTCGAGAATATATCAGAAGTGGCTCTCAAGAACAGCCGACTAATGCCGATCATAGCATTTTAGTTGCCTAGCGGTTGTTATCGGCTGTTAGCGTAGCATGTACAGTATGTTTGTGCTGTATATCTTTATTCAGGAGCACCAGTGTAGTGGCGTAATGATCTACAGGGTACAGTTACATTAATGCCTTATCACCATAAATACTCTTGGTACTCTTGGTCAATATAGACGAATGATACGCATCAGAGAAAGTGCAATGTTATCTATCTCTACTGTTCCTGGTTTGCTTTTGCACGAAACCCGGTTATAGCTGACCTTTAACGGGGTCGTTTCGTTTGTAAAGGTTTGGGGGCGGAGGTCAGGTCTCCGCCCCGGGTTGGACGCTCTGCACCTTAGAGAGAGTGACAGGCACCTTGCCCTCTCCTGGGGTGGGGGCGCGGGAGATCGGTTGAACGGAGGCCTGGATCTCGGCTAGGCGATCTTTGAAACGCTGTTGCAGTCGGAGCTCTTCTTTGGAGGTGCCCTGAGAGCAAGCAGCCAGCAGCAATCCCACCGCCATACCACTGCCACCGACGCAGAACAGAACGGCTCCGGCCAGCTTACAGGCATCCAGCGCACGGTTGAAACGCACGGCACGGCCGTCCACGAAGAGCAGCTCGTCTTCACCGAAAGCTTCCAGCCGAGGGGGAGTGGCATAGCCCACCAGCAGCACTGACAACCCGGCTACCAGAATGAGAGCTCCAAGCGCAAGACAGACCTGAGGTGTAAAGATATACACAGAGAGAGAGAGAGAGAGAGAGAGAGAGAGAGAGAGAGAGAGAGCACGATAGATAGATAACATTGTGAATTCTTGCAATATTATGTACTTATGTCTCAACTTGAAAAGACACAAATCTGAAAAGGCAACAAATAGACAGATCACAAACTCTTTAGGTGGAGTCTTACGCTTTTGCTTGTGCACTGAAAAAAATAATTCATTAAATTTAATCACTTTTTTAAGGTAAGTGGTTGCAATCAATTTAAATAAGCTACATTTAAACCCAAAAGATTAGTAAAGTAAAATGAAATAAAAAACTTTTGTTTAAATGTAGCTTAAATAAATTGATTGCATTCACTTACCTCAAAAAAATTGAGTAAATTGAATGAATCATTTATTTCAGTGTGGGGAGGGCACCTACCCGCAGACAGGGGAACTAAAATATTTTAACATTAGCGAGGGATTAAGGATTCATAATTTTCAAATATGGTTTAAATTAATTAAAAATATGTTGCCTTAATTTACACGGTCTACTCACTCAATTAATAGGATAAGACAAATAAAATAAGAAAATATTAATTATATTATTTTTATTTAATTCCTAGCTCAGACAAACTCATAATTGACTCTGGTCACGGTCGGGGCTGTGCTACGCACAGCTATCAAAACCTGGAAGAAAATAGCCTAATCTGATTGGCTGGTTTGACTCACTGAAATATTTACAAGGGTGATAAAATGAACACTTTGGATATACTGTAGGGTTAGTCCAACTTTAAGGTTTGTGCCTACAAAATTTGAAGATTTGGTACTTGGATCCAAGTAAACAAGTTGTCTATGGTAGCAGAAGTTGTCTATGGTATCAACAATCAGCATGTAAGGCTTTTGGATGGGCTAAAAATGCTTTTTTAACTCGTAAATTAAAAGAAAACGTTGCCCTGCCAATGATGAGTATTTTCGGCAATCCGTAATACCGCTATTTTCAACATGATGGCGCTCTTCCGCAATTTATAAAAGCTGGAAGAATCGGCCTAGGGCAAAGAGCTTTATATCTGTATGTTTTGATCATCGCTCTGAATCTGATCTCTTTCAAAAGTCCTTCACAAAAATAAAATTATCTCAGCTTGTTTGCTCAAAATTTGGTGTTTTTGAAGAAACATACCCATATTTGACAGGTGATAAAAAGGGAACCAATGAAGGTAGGACGAGACTTTTTTTTTTTTTTTAAAGCAGAGGGTCTGTTCTTTTATTTGATATGTTGTATTATATATTTAAAAAAAGAACATTTTCTGGAAGGCATTAATCTTTTGTAAAATTCATGAAAAATGCTTCCTCTGGCTGGCAACTTTTTAAAAAAATGCTGGCGGGAAAGAGTTAAACAGCACTAAGCTGTGATTGGTCAATGTGCATGTCAATCACACAATATCTTTCTGTCTAACTGGGAGAATTTTGGTCAGAATAAGATTCAAAGTGGACAATGCTAAAAGTTAAAATGAAGGCAACATAAGGGGCTGATCACACCAAACGCATTTATGGCAGTTGCAGGCGCCTTTTTTTAAAGATATTCTATGGGCACGGAGCGTATGCACGCTGTTTATGCGCGGCGAGCGCCTTGCGGTTTTTGCTGCCAGCTGCAGCACACGCTTTTGAAGGAGCGCTGAGAGCGGAAAAGCGCCCGACGTCATTTGCGTCTTTCCCTTGTCCAATCGAATGAGGGGAGAGGCGGGCCTTACGTTGTGGTGAGAGAAGTTTACAGTTGCTTTGAAGAACGGGACTCCACTCGCTCACTCTCTCCTGCGTGTTTGTGCACCTCTCAACCTCAAACAAGGTCAGAGCAAGCGCCCTCTTTTTAAAGTTTCTGCTAATATGACAGTTAACAGCAAAAGAGCGCTCACGCTTCAATATTTGATTGACAAGACAGCTGACTCAGTGGTTGCCTAACAATATTAAAAGCCGCGTCGCACTGCTCTTTTTTTTAAAGTTTGCGTTTCCAAGCGTTAAAACACGTTTGGTGGGATTAGGCCCTACATTTACATTAAATAAATACTGTTGCTAAAAACCTTATCGAGTAAAAGTAAACGTTGTATGTGAAAAGAGAGGTGAACGTGAAACATCACCTTCCAGAGGACAGAGCTCCAGCGATTAGGCGATCTCTGTGTCTGAAAATCTTCATCGCGCTCCCAGATGGAGGCAGTGCACTCCTCATAGAACTGGTGCAGGTAGGAACGCACCCCGTAACCTTGGTAACCGCTGCTGAGGGCACCGTGGCCCTGCTCAGCATAATCCGACCCACAGACTTCTGAGCAAGAAGTCATGCTTCACATCTGCATATACATATAGACACATAAACAAACATTTGTAGTTTTATGATTTAACACTGAAATATGCTCACATGATCATATCTTTGCATTTGCTTGATATTTCTTTGTAACCTATAATAGAGGGAATATAAAAAGAATCATTTCAGACCAAAATCGGTACATTATTTGAATGTGCCCAATGTCAAATACTCCAAATACTGATGTCGTACTCCATTCATGGGCGGTTTCCCAGACAGGGTTTAGATTAATCCAGGACTATGCCTTAGTTATTTTAGGACATTTAAGTAGTTGTTACAAACAAACCTTACAAAAAACTATACGTGTGTGTATCTTGAGACGAAACAATTGCACTGATATATGTGAAAATATGTCATTGCAAGGTGTTTTAAAATTAAAGCAGCTTAAACATGCATTTTAGTCTGGGACTAGGATAAGCCTTGTCCGGGAAACCACCCACAAAAAATAAACTGATATTTAAGAGTCTAAATCCATGTCAAAAGTCATTTCTGCCCTATTGGTGTCAACAATATTGACGGTTTATCCTAACTGGTGTCCTGAACACTACAACTATCTGCTATTAGTCAGATAAACAGATAGGTTTGCTCTTAAATCATAAGCTAAGCCAATGTTGTCACTCTGGATGTTAAACCAAACAGAGCAAAGTTAAATCGCTGCAGTGTTTGGACCGTTTCCTGTCTGCGGCAGCGAATTTTTGGGATCTTGATGTTGTACCTTAGGCCTGCTCCTGTGACACATCATACATCAGCAATAAATGATGCCAGAGGGCTGAAAGCTTAACTTGATTCTTCTTCTTCTATATCTCTCTGCCTCTGTTTTCTCTAATCTTTTATGCTAATTTCATTGTAAAACTGTTAGATATCTTCAAATGCTACGTTTACGCTGTGAGTTATGGATGCTGCCGAGGTTCGGATATTAATATTTCTGAAAGAGGGTTTGTATTATGAGAAAGCAGAGCCTAAGCGAGGGGAAATGAGGTTGTTAGTTTCCTGCAGAATGCTGTAATTAAATCTCGGCTCACTGTGTACCTGCTGAAACTGATTAGGAAATGACTCAGCTTTCACCCAGCAACTGTCTCTACCTTCTCTCTCTCTCTCTCTCTCTCTCTCTCTATCTCTCTCTCTCTCTCTCTCTCTCTCTCTCTGATTAATTACTTGTGATTTTAATTATGATGTTTTGACTCATTTTATAATTATAAATGAATACAAATGTAAGTCACACTTTACAATAAGCTTGTATTTGCAAATGCATTAGCTAAATGAAGTAACAACAAAAAATATAGTTTTTCATCATTTATTAATCTTTGTTAATGTTAGTTAATGTCAGTATATTAGCATGAACCATTATATAAATGCTAGCATTAGTAGCATTAGCAAACAAATACAAACTTATTGTAAAGTGTTACCCTAATGTATGTCTACATTTGAAATGCTATGAATGTTACACAATACTGGGATATCAGATAATGCTGTCAACATAACGATGTGTTTAATATTTTTATAGGATTTGTTATGGCAGACACAGTTTTTATAATATCACAAAATTAAGCTGGCATGGAATATACAAATTTAATATTTTTTTCTCCAAAATAATCAAAAGAACATCGGGTATGCTTCTGTAGAAGCAGGAAAGCCTTTGGACTAGAGCAGATAATATGGGCACATTTTGTGCTGATTTAAATAATCAGAAATCCTGTAAGTATACGTTAAAAATCAATAATAAGTGTGGTCTTAAACTTTTTATAAAAATAAAATGTGACCGTAAGGGCTTTGCTGTTATTGAATGCCGCTGTCCTTGGTGCTGAATGCCTCTTAGCGTGCAGTGCCACGTCATAAATGACGCCACACTGATGTCCGTGCCATCTGATGTTTTCTGAACATTTGAGACATCATGTTCCCTAAACACTAAACGCGATGTCTCAAGAGCTATTTCAACTCATTATAGATTTCTAATTATATAGGCTAGTGAACGTCTATTAATATCTCACATGTACCTACAAACATTTAAACATATATGCGGTCGTTCATTCGACATATCATCACTGACGTAGCCTATCTTAAACGCGATTAATATTTAATAGTATATTTGAAAAAGCATGCAACAGTGACAGTCTATTCATCCACGCTGTGTCCTTCATCACAGATATAACGCAAACATTTAGTAACGATGCTATCGATATAACAGCTATCGCGATGACTTTAAACAGCTTGGTTAAATGAACGCATGAGTATAAATGAATAAATATGAATACCTGTCATTACCAGGCAGACGGGAGAGTGATCGCTGGCTGCAGATCTTCTCTCTGCTCTCATCACTCTGCGCTCTCCAGCCGTCGACGAGCCTGACTCAGTGCGACGCAGTGCGCATGCGCAACATTAAAAAGCGAAGGTCGAGATTCTCTCCTGATAAGAAGAGGAAGCGTTTGCCAGCCAAGCCACCTGGAAAAGTGTGATACGCGCGATGTGTCTGCGTAGTGGATGGATGGCCACCCTTAGATGCATTTAAATGGGGCTTAAATCCATTATGGAATAAAAATGCAAGCTTTGCTGTACCACATATTCATTTATTAAAAAACACCCAAAAACCAAGAAGGGATGCTGACTGTTACACTTTTTAAGCCAGTGATTGATACGCAGAGGTAAATCAAAATTACCATAACCACTAAGATCCTTAGTTATCCCGCACATAGAGCCTGCAAGCATAATCTGAGCATGCACTAGAAATTAATTTCACTAACTAGTTTGTTCACAAGTACTGCCATGGTTTCAGAACATGGATGACTAGTACATCCGAATCTGCAGTATAACAAATACCTGTATGGCAGACTCTGAAGCACACAATGGATGGATCTCATGAGGTCACAGTCACATGCAGAGGAACTTACAAAAAAAAAAAAAATAGAGGTGACGGCTAATGCTGATTGGTTTTTGGTTAAATTATAGTCTATGTATTGAAGAAAACTTGAGTAAATTATTTTTCAGCTCAACCTGATTTTGCCAAGTGATAAACTGTGTTGACCCAAGGACAACATTTTTGTACATAAAACCTACCCCAACCCTAATTATAACTGAACCCTAAAAACAATGGTCTAGAAGCAGCTAATCTTGATTGTAAGATTAAACTTAAAACAAACTGTAAATGTATTTCTGAAATCTGATTGGTTGATTAAAATGTTGTCCCAGGGTCACGTGATGTTGCCCTGAGGACATCAACCACTTGGCAAAATCTGGAGAGCCTCATTGACCTCATATGACATCATAGGTCAACAAACATACATGAGAGTGGAAACAATGGTGGATCTAATGTCACAAAATGTATTCATACTTCACAAATCCTGTATACACTCACCTAAAGGATTATTAGGAACACCATACTAATACTGTGTTTGATCCCCTTTAGCCTTGAGAACTGCCTTAATTCTACGTGGCATTGATTCAACAAGGTGCTGAAAGCATTCTTTAGAAATGTTGGCCCATATTAACATGATAGCATCTTGCAGTTGATGGAGATTTGTGGGATGCACATCCAGGGCACGAAGCTCCCATTCCACCACATCCCAAAGATGCTCTATTGGGTTGAAATCTGGTGACTGTGGGGGCCATTTTAGTACAGTGAACTCATTGTCATGTTCAAGAAACCAATTTAAAATGATTTGAGCTTTGTGACATGGAGTAGCCATCAGAGGATGGGTACATGGTGGTCATAAAGGGATGGACATGGTCAGAAACAATGCTCAGGTAGGCCGTGGCACTTAAACAATACCCACTTAGCACTAAGGGGCCTAAAGTGTGCCAAGAAAACATTCCCACACCAATACACCACCACCAGCCTGCACAGGCGAGCTCGTGCAAATTGTTGCGTCTTTTTCCTATTTGTAGTGGAGATGAGTGGTACCCGGTGGGGTCTTCTACTGTTGTAGCCCATGCGCTCAAGGTTGTGCGTGTTGTATGCTTTGCTGCATACCTCAGTTGTAACGAGTGGTTATTTCAGTCAAAGTTGCTCTTCTATCAGCTTGAATCAGTCGGCCCATTCTCCTCTGACCTCTAGCATCAACAAGGCATTTTCACCCACAGGACTGCCGCATACTGGATGTTTTTCCCCTTTTCACACCATTCTTTGTAAACCCTAGAAATGGTTGTGCATGAGATTAGATAGTTGCATTAATGAGAAATTTAACAGGTGTTCCTAATTATCCTTTAGGTGAGTGTATACTCTCATTCTGGTGTAATAATCAAGGACTTTGCCACAGCACAGCAGCCAAAAATAGTCCCCTTAGTATCTTTCAATTGCAGGGGACTATTTTCGGGCGCTGTTTATTATCATTGCGCCTCCTGCAGCCATGTTACGGCAACAAAGTCTTTGATTATTACAATTTACGATTAACTGAGAATAAAAGTCAACTTTATAATTGCTAATTTTCTGAAATAAGACAGTCTTGATGATGTATGCAGTCTACAAATGCGACCTCCAGAGGCTGCAGCCTTCAGATTGAGAAACAGCCCATTTGTCATCTTTTGACAAGTTCCCTTGTTTCTTGTGTAATTTCTCCTTTGGGTGCTGTTGTCACGTGTTCCTCGTGATAATGCATTTAAGGCCTATTGTTCCACTTTAGTTTTGTTGTGCATTGGGTTTATGTTCCTGAACTTTCCTCATGTTTTGAAATAATTTCAAGGCACTTCAGTGTGAATTTAAAGCATTAAGAAAGGAAAACATAATGAAACGAATACAACGCTAATGATTTTAAAACATTCATTTAGTATAGCATGGAACAAATGCAATTTCTTATCATTTTTAGTTGATCCAGGTCCATGTGCCCTTGGGCATGTACTAAAAATATATTTCAATCCATATACTGTATATATCCTGTATGCACCAGTGTGGCCATATAATGTCTTAATTGGTTCTCCAGCACAGCAATAAGATTGACTTGGGAGCAAATTAAGATGTTTGGGTGTGTAGTGGATCACATTACAGTGTTCATTCCATTTACTTCCATTTATACGCATACAAATGCGCCAAACTGACGCAAGCCTGTGCAAAACATTTCGACCATTAATTGACCAATATGTCAAAGCGTGGCCTTTTCAGGTGGAAGAAACACTGAAAATAACAGTATTGCACAATCCTATTTTGCACAATAATAATAAAAGCAACCATAATGGTCCATGATGTGTGCAGAATCCATGATGTGTGAATAAAAAAACAACACTTTAGCGTGTGATATCATACGCAGTCCACATACGCAAGGGTGTGTTAGAAATTTGCATGCTGAAAGGCGAGTGTGATCAAAGCTTTTTGCTAAAGTAGTCGAGACAAAGTTGTTATTGAAATGAAACGTTACCGAGGACTCCAAGTAAGGATGGATATGAAAGAGCAACCGCTGTGGATAATCCTCTGATTCATACTGGTTGTGTGACTCATCAGTGTCAACATCTTGTGTCATAACACACAATAATCAACATTAATCAGAACTTCCTGTGAGGGCTGTAAATAGATATAGGCCTTCAGATAAAACAATAAGCCTTGTCCTTTAGTTTAGACGTTTAAGGTCAAACATTGTGCAATTTAAATAATCAATATTATGTAATTAACAAAGTAAATAGGGGCTGTCTGTCTGATTTTACTTAACAACATCTTTAAACACAATTTTGACCTCATTGTTGCCCTCAGGCTGTTTTTTTACTCCAATTCCAATACATCTTCACAGGTATGAATTATTTACATTATGTCTGCTCTCCATTTATTGCAAGCTTTAGGCCAAGTGTCACCCACAATGCAATGTTTAAATGACTAATCAATAAGCCTTTTTCAGTCAGATATTTTTACTTGTTGCACAATGCCAAGTTTGACATAGTTCTCACTTTCAGATAGAGCTTTGCTGCCTTCTGTTGCATGGCAGGCAATTCGTCTTTTATTGCCAAACATCTTTCGTCTGTACTGATTTCCTAGACAGTGTTATGCATAAAACTGCTGCTTAGCAAGTTTAATGTATATGCAAATACATTTCGTAAAGCTCCAACACTGTTGGATTATCTTAAAGAGCACCTATTTCATTGCTAAAAAACAATGTTATTTTGTGTATTTGGTATAATACAATGTGTAACTTCATACAATGTGTAATGGTTAAAAAATTACATTATTTTCCACATACTTTTTATATTCAAGTCTAGAATATTCAAGGTCACAGTACAAAGACAAAAGAAAAAACCAAATTAAGATCAATTAGCTACATAGCAATACAATTTGGATCAACAGTACAGATTATGGTGTAGAATAAGCTTAGCTAAACAGATGAGTTTTAAATTGAGATATAAATAATGAAAGAGAATCAATATTACGAAGTTCAGATGGAAGTGAGTTCCAGAGCTGAGGTGTAGAGTAACTGAAAGCTCTATTCCCCAAAGTTACAGGACGGACAGACGGAACAATGAAATGAGTGGAAGAAGAGGATCTAAGAGTGCGAGTCGGTGTGGGAGTATGGAGATTTGTGTCAAAAGAAGAATTTTGTACTTAATACGAAAAATAATGGGAAGCCAGTGTGGCTGTTGTAAAACAGGTGTAATATGATGAATAGAGGGGGTACGAGTTATAATGCGGGCAGAAGAATTTTGACCGAGTTGCAGCTTATGAAGGGTTTTGTGAGGGAGCCCAAAAAGAAGGGAATTACAATAGTCTAGCCGGGAGGTACTAGACTATGAACAAGAGTGGTGGTTGATTGAGTAGTGAGAAAGGAACGAAGCCTATTGATATTTCGAAGGTGAAAATATGCAGCCCGAGTAACATTATTTACATGAGAAGTAAAAGAAAGGGCACTATCAAAGATGACACCAAGACTCTTAACCTGAGATGAAGGAGCTATGAGAGATTCATCAATGGAAATTAGAAATGTTTAATATTTTGTAGATTTTGTGCCTATAATTAGAAATTCTGTTTTATTACTATTTAGTTTAAGAAAGTTTGCAGAAAACCATGATTTTATGTTAGTGAGACAATCAGTAAGAGCAGATGGAGGGAGTTTGGAATGAGGTTTCGTAGAAAGGTAGAGCTGGTTGTCGTCAGCATAGCAACGAAATTTAAACTGATGTTTATGGAAAATATGTCCAAGGGGTAAAAGGTAGGTGATAAATAACAGAGGGCCCAGGACAGATCCCTAGGGTACACCAGTGGTAACGGAAACTAACGAAGAGGTGAATGAGTTTAGTTGAATAAACTGTGTGCGATAAGAGAGGTACGAATTAAACCATTTCAAAGGTGTGTTGGTGATGCCAATAGTGGAAAGCCTGTCTAAAAGAATATCATGGGAAATTGTGTCAAAAGCTGAGCTCAGATCAAGCAGTAGGAGGATGGATAGTAAACCAGAATCAGCTGCTATAAGTAAATAATTTGCCATTTTTAATAGAGCCGTTTCAGTGCTATGAAATGGATGAAAACCAGATCGGAATTGTTCATATAGATTATTACCAGACAAATAAGTATGAAGTTGAGCAGCAACTACTTTTTCAAAAAAATTTGAAATAAAAGGAAGATTAGAGATTGGGCAAAAACTATTAAGGTTATTGGTATTCAATCCTGGTTTCTTTAGAATGGCAGCTTTTTGTAGATCCAGATTTCACTTTCTTTCTGAAATGCACGGATTTGAAAAGCTCTGTGTCCCTGCTTGGCCAGCTAATCTGTACTTTGTGATCAGCCTGAATACCTCTGTCAGCCAGAAATGTGACGCTCCTTACCATGTTTGAAAGATTCGGTCACAATGCAATAATGTTGGTCTTGTCTACATCACCAATCCCAGGAAGTAAACTGCAGTCCAAGAAAAGAGATTTACGTTGGAGACAATATGCTTCAGACCGAAAGCACAATCTTATGCAAAGCATTTCGACCAGTAATTGACAATTATATCAAAGCTGGATGAATTTTTTTTTTACAGTGAATTTTATACAAGCCATTTTCAGCTACTAATGACTGTATCACATCAAACAATTAGCATCATGAAACCTTTATTTGTAATCCTGTCCACAGTGTACTTCCTTCAGAATTGTGGTGAAATGCATTTTGTCTCTTCTTAAACTCTTGGGAATTGCATTGTATCATTTTCTGCATTATTTTTGGAAAATGCAATGAGCAGCTACTGAGAAATGCAAAGCGTCTGACTGCTCGGTGAAGCCGAAATACAGCAGGAGGCCGAGTTGTTCATTCTGCCTGAACAACAGAGAACAACACACATTTCCATATTACTACTTACTATGCATATATATATTTTCTAGCAGTCACTTTAATCCAAAGCAATTTACAAATACATGCCACGATAAACAACAATTACAGTAACTATTATATTTCCATGCTGTAGCTCAGCAGGTAGAGCATAATGCTAGCAACACCAAGGTCACCTGTTTGGTTTCCAGGGAACACATGTACTGATAAAACAATGCATCGTAAGCTGCATTGGATAACGGCGTCTGCCGAATGCAGAAAATGTAAATATCTTGTTTTGACGACCGGTTAATTTGGCAGTCTGAAATAGGTTCATGCACCAAATATTTCCAATTTCATGGTATCTGTGCCGTCATAGCATGTTTCCTCCTCCCCGCAGGGTCCTCGCATCGACATGCGCATACAAGTCATTGACTCAGTGCAAGTCACAAGACACAGAGACCTGGAAGCAGCCTCTAATGTTTTTATCATGGGAGCCGTCTATAGCAACCACTTAATGATCTGTTGCTCCAGTGAAGCTACTCCATCGTAAAGTGTACACAATGGATTCCTGAAATAAGAAGGCTCCATCACCTTTTCACAGCATTTTATAGCCGTTCTGACTTTTATATAGCAGGTTATATTTTTGACACAGTAGAAATCCAGCTCATCGATGTAGATTATGTTTCATTAAATATTTACATGCAGATTTATGACTAGTATAAAATGTGTGGTTAAAAGCCACCATGTAATTTGAGTTGGTTTCAGAAAAGCCTAAACTGTGAATGGCCACCTGGCAGAGAGGTTTGGTTACAGGGTATGTAGCTTTCCCAGCGTGCAATTGAAGATTAGTCACAGTGTATCTCCTGTATATGTAAGGGAATATTTAAACTTCCATTCGTGTGAATAATACAGGTCTAAAATCAGTACTTGTTTCCTCAATTTATTCCATGTTGTTGCTCGACACAGAAGCAAATCTTTCTCTAGCTGTGTTTCTTTATCTGTGTGTGGACAAGCTGTGCCTCTCTCATACCGTTTCTATGGTTACAATCACATAAAGGTCACCTTCTGGAAGTTGCCTGCGAGCATGCGCTGTATGATGGCAATTCAATAATCACACTTGCAATAATGGCTGATAAAAGGAGGTTTTATTAGTGTTTATGTGTGCGCGTGCATGGTGTGTGTGTGTGTCAGTTTTATATTAGCAAGGCAATATTTTAAAACAGACGGTAATTCATTTATCATGCTCTTTAAAAGTGTACGTGTAAATTGCTTGGTCATTAAAGGGAAGGAAATAATATTGCCATTTTCAGGTTTATTACTGCTGTAACCATTTATTTCATCCTTGTAAACATTCAAGGTAAATGCAGTATTTTTTTACTACAGTTCTGTCGAAAAAATGCTGGGAAGTTTTAACTCATGGTTGGGTAAAATATGGACAAACCCAACCGGTGGATGTAACTAATACATGCTGGGTTGTTTTTAAACCTCCATAGCATTTTTAGAGCATGTCAAAATAATAGCAATTTTTTTTGTCTTGTGGGGATAAAAGAAAAGATAAAAGATAAACAATAACAAAAATTAAACATTAAAAAAAATACAATTAAAAAATTAAATGTAAAAAATTTAAAACAATTTAATTTTTTTACAATATTTTTTCGGGTTGCTCGTGTACAAAAAAAGCCACTAAATTAAACGGCTGTAAAATATATCAGATGAATATCTTTTCCAATTTTTTTATAAATCTGTTAATCGCCCTCAATACTGATCAAAACTACCAAATGCTTACAAAATTTCCATGATTTTAACTCTTTAATTGCCAATTTTATAAGTGGTGTCAGTTATTTGATGAATAAAACACACAAAATTACAGATTTTCAATATAAAAAGTGATTGTGGACTGGATTTTTTTAACCCTTTTCACTGTCTTGGGCTTGTCAAAGATTGGTAAAATATTGGCTTTGATGCACTTTTAGTTTTTGTACAGCATCAGTTTTTATTTTTTTTCTCCCTAAGAAGTTGTTCGTGTCTTTTTTAGCCCCATTAACTTCCATTATAACAACATTTTTTGCAAAGCCATGACACCTTATTATCATGCATTCTTGATTATTGGCGGCTTTTCCTTTTGCTAAGAGGTACAATTTGTCATTTTCACTGTTGATGTGGCACCATTAACCCTTTAGTAGGCCTGTGCAAAAAACAGAGCTTAATTTCTGTCTTGTACACCGTGTGTGTGTGTGTGTGTGTGTGTGTGTGTGTGTGTGTGTGTGTGTGTGTGTGTGTGTGTGTGTGTGTGTGTGTGTGTGTGTGTGTGAGTGTGCGCGTGCGTGCGTGTGTGTATGTGAGTGTGTGTGTGTGTGTGTGTGCTGATGTCTGATGCTGCACAAAAACTAAAAATGCATCAAAGCCAATGTTTTTACCATCTTTGGCATGCCCAAGACTGTGAAAAAGGTAAAAAAAATCCAGTCCACAATAACGTTTTATATTTAAAATCTGTCAATTTGTGCCCCCCCCCAAATCAGTGACACCACTTATGAACTTGGCAATTAAAGAGTTAAAATCATGGAAATTTTGTAAACATTTGGTAGGTTTGATCAGTACTGAGGTTGACATTTTTACAGCCGTTTAATTTAGTGGCCTTTTTTGTACAGGAACAACCCGAAAGGATAGTGAATTGGAACAACCCACAAGGGTTAAGGTAAATTAAAGACAGGTGTGAAAATATTTCACACGTTTTAGTGTTTTAGAAGGCTAAAGAATAAGTCTGTACAGTTAGCATGATGCTAGTTTTTCAAACTTGTTGGTCTGGGGTGATTTGTGCCAAAGGGCCTGGGTTAAGTTGTACCAGAGGTGATTTGCTCAAAAAACTACCCACACCCCAAAAACTTGGTGGTACATCCAGAAGGGAGTATAAGTTTATATTCCCCTGCAGCATTGACAAGTGTCCTATGTATAGGCAAGATCAGGTTTCTCCACCCCTGCTCCTGGTGAGCTATCTTCCTGCACACCTGTCTGTAATTATCAAGCAACCCTGAACACATTGATTAGCTGCTTTAGCTGAGTTTAGAGTTAAAATTTGTAGGACTGCTCACCATAAGCAGGGCTGAAGACCCCTGGGGTTGATGATTGGTAGACACTGACTAAAGCAATAGTGTAACACCTTCTGCCACCTAGTGGTTAATGATGACGTCAACAGATTCATGTTCATGTTCTCTGATGAATTAGGTCATAATCCATACCAGTGTTCACAAGCATCTATATATCAACATATATTTATTAGGAGTGAAGAAAATTTGTGTTAATAAATGGCGCATGGAGAAAAGTGATTCCTCAATATTCCAGAAAGTTCCATTAGTCAAATGAAGGAATCTTTTATGTAAATATAAACATAATATAACCAGATCTCTTTGTCTTATACATACAGCCAAAGGCTTATTTCGCTACCCTGCATACAAAAAATTATAAGATCCTTCACTTGAGTTGTTGTAATGGTAGGGTAATCATTTAATAACCAACCCCTGGATATTCACTAATCAGGTTAGCGCCCCAGACAACCTCATCTTAATTTCAAAATCTCTAATGATAGTTTTGATTGGTCATCTGTCACCTCTCCGCGCTGATGTATGGAGTTTTGTTTCATTAGCCTTTGCCTCCCAGGGAGAGCATTAGTTATGGGCTGACTACTCAATTCATCATAACACATTTCTCTTTCTGCATTCTTGAACGCAAATGAAGATTATTTTTGAATTGGAAACATAGGGGTCAACCTTTGCCATATGTGCAAATATGTGACCCTGCCTATGAAAACCCAGCTAAAGTTATTTTTATCATTTATTATTAAATCATCCTACGTAATATAAAGAAAATATAATCTTGCTATCTTTAATATTGATTGAATAAGGCCATGTCAAATATCAAATTTAAGATTGAAATCAAAGTTTGATGCTCATATCATCATTAGATTAAGAGACAAAGCCTGAATTTACAGAAAGGGTCACATATTGTTTATACAATTATCATACTGTAGGTAAAAATGGTCCCTAGCAGTCATTGGGGTGATACCCATCAAAGAAGAGTTCATGTTAGTAACTCAAAGGTACATACTGATACCAAAGAGTGCATATTAGTACCTGAAAAATACATATTGGTACAAAATACACTCACCTAAAGGATTATTAGGAACACCATACTAATACTTGTTTGACGCCCTTTTGCCTTCAGAACTGCCTTAATTCTATACGTGGCATTGATTCAACAAGGTGCTGAAAGCATTCTTTAGAAATGTTGGCCCATATTGATAAGATAGCATCTTGCAGTTGATGGAAATTTGTGGGATGCACATCCAGGACATGAAGCTCACGTTCCAACACATCCCAAAGATGCTCTATTGGGTTGAGATCTGGTGACTGTGGGGGCCATTTTAGTATTGAACTCATTGTCAAGAAACCAATTTAAAATTATTTGAGCTTTGTGACATGGTGCATTATCCTGCTGGAAGTAGCCATCAGAGGATGAGTACATGGTGGTCATAAAGGGATGGACATGGTCAGAAACAATGCTCAGGTAGGCCGTGGCATTTAAACAATGCCCAATTGGCACTAAGGGGCCTAAAGTGTACCGAGGAAACATCCCCCACACCATTACACCACCACCAGCAGCCTGCACAGTGGTAACAAGGCATGATGGATCCATGTTCTCATTCTGTTTATGCCAAATTCTTCAACTGTCCAATTTTGGTGAGCTCCTGCAAATTGTAGCCTCTTTTTCCTATTTGTAGTGGAGTTGAGTGGTACCCGGTGGGGTCTTCTGCTGTTGTAGCCCATCCTCCTCAAGGTTGTGCGTGTTGTGGCTTTACAAATGCTTTGCTGCATACCTCAGTTGTAACGAGTGGTTATTTCAGTCAAAGTTGCTCTTCTATCAGCTTGAATCAGTCGGCTCATTCTCCTCTGACCTCTAGCATCAACAAGGCATTTTCGCCCACAGGACTGCCGCATACTGGATGTTTTTCCCTTTTTTACACCATTCTTTGTAGACCCTAGAAATGGTTGTGCGTGAAATTCCCAGTAACTGAGCAGATTGTGAAATATTCAGACCGGCCCGTCTGGCACCAACAACCATGTCACGCTCAAAATAGCTTAAATCATCTTTCTTTTCCATTCTGACATTCAGTTTGGAGTTCAGGAGATTGTCTTGACCAGGACCACATCCCTAAATGCATTGACGCAACTGCCATGTGATTGGTTGATTAGATAATTGATTAATCAGAAATTGAACAGGTGTTCCTAATAATCCTTTAGGTGAGTGTATATACATACTGTATGTGTATCTAAATTGTACATATTAGGACCTTTTAAAGGGTACTAACCCAGAAAAATTTTGGGATGATTTTTGGACATTTTCCCTGATAATCATGAAGTGTATTCGCACAATGGTAAATGTCAAGGATGTCCAAAATAAAATAAATAAAGTTTAACTGTAAAAATCAATACTGAAACCCTTGTAACATACTCTTTTCAGTACAAAAATGTAAATGGTTTTACCATAAAATAATGTAAGAAAGAATTCCTCATCTTGATATGTACACATATCTTAATCATAAGTTTCAAGGTGAAATATATTTTTTTACATCATGAATTAATTCTCAGGATTTTGCGCATTTGTATTCTAGTCAGTGTCTGTAATGCATTTGCATGTTTTTATGAATAAATCTGATCTGAAATGGATCCAGGTCAAAAGTGAAACACTTAAATGTGAATGGTGAAGTCGTGCAGTGCTGTTTTACAGTACGTGTTGTTTTATAGTCACACTGTACAGTTTCATGTTGGTACCAATACATCACTTTCTGTTTATCTGCTCGCAGCACGCTGCAGTACACCTGTTTTCAGACGATACTACAATACAAACTACTCGGATTATATTGAGTTTGAAAACTTCTCTTCATACCACCCCTCTTTCACGAGGAGCTCGAATTTATCCGCATTATTCCACATCATACATCATCTATACATCATTTTGTCTATACTGCATTAAGTCACTCCAATATTTCCATAAACACATAATATTGCCTTCTCAGGAAACAAAATAATAAAAATCGGCACAGTCAGGTCTACGTCTAGACCCCGGTAGTTCATGTTCTAACGATATTTCAGAGCCGCAATAACCTGCTTAGCGTTCAGGATAGTACATCATTTATGCACTCACTCTGTTCGAGGTTCGAGGTGCGATCGTGCCATGTTCATTTCCCCTGGCATTGTTAATATTAAAAATAAATGTATGGTTGGAGGAAGCAGCAGCAGCAGCGACGTTTAGTGGGAAGTACAGTCTGAGTTATTCGGATCCAGAGGCCATGCACCTGCTTCTGATGGGGCTTTCTGCATGTACCGGCGCATGCACTCCCACATCATTTATCATGCAAAACAGTTCCTCTATCAAAAAATCTCGTACATCTAATGCAGTGTGCTTACTGGGCAGGTGGGGAATGGTTTCTTTATTCTTCGTCTCATTATTTGTATTTTGGATCATTCTTATTTTTGTGCACTCTGTCTCGTGATTTTCCTCCATCCCTCTTTTTGTCCACGTGCACTTTTTATTCCTCCTATAATTGCTCATTTGTTTGAATAGGCCTCAGATTCGGGATTAAGGAACCCCGTCCACATCGCTTTAAGAGAATGGTGCAGGCGGTAAAGCTCGGGCTCCTTCACATAACAAAGGGACGCTGGCGCAAGTCATCTCGGCGTTACCTAGACAGCGGGTGCTCGGCGACAGCCACTCGTGGTTTTGGCTGAGCTCTCTAATTATGCCTGCGGGCTTCTGCTGCCAGCAGGCTGTGCCGAGATGAATAGAAGCAGCTATTTGCTGCTGGGCCTCTGTTTTCACAAAGCCAAAGAGTCTGCGGCCATGGACGAACGGTTTTGCACCTGCCTCCTTCTGCTTTCATTCAACCTCTTTGGAAGATCCCTTTTTGTGAATATCTGATCTCTGCCCCACCTGTCTGTAGATTTCAAAGCAGGGCAGGAGTTTTCCTTGGAAGTGAAAGGTTTGCGTTAATGGATAAAGTGATTCAGAATTTCGAAATAAAAATGCATTTGTGTTTCTTAGGATGTGAGGATATAATAAACCAAATGATAACAACCAATAAATTATTTTATTTATGAAGTTGACCTACTATATGTGACCTATCCTGTTTAGGTGGCATAAGGATTGATTTGACTCATTAATTTCAATCTTTGACACGACCTTCCTGTTAAAGGAAAACATCAGTGTTTTTCAATATTTTACTAGGTTTTTTCCTCAACTTAGATGAATTAATACACACCCTTCTTTATTCAATGCGTGCACTTAATCTTTGTACAGCGCGTCGTGGATGTGTTGGCATTTGGCCTGGCCCCGTTCGTTCTTTGGGATCCAGGCGGGGATGAATTTGGAAGCCACCAAACACTTCCATGTTTTCCTCATTTAGTTTAGCAGCACTTTGACATCGGCGCACAGTAACATCATCACTTCTGACTACTACCGTCTCACTTAAACTTTCGCCAATATTACTGTGCCGAGGTCGAAGTGCTGCAAACTAGGCGCTCTTCTGCCATACAATATAGTTCTCATTTTTTATCTGCTTAAAAATCGCCATGTTTTATTTTGTGCCCCCATACTTACTCGTGTAACTACTTATGTAACAGTCTTTAAATAGGGAAAATATGGAAGTGTTTGGTGGCTTCTAAATTCATCCTTGTTTGGATCCTAAGAAATGAATGGGGCTAGGCTAAATGCTAACACATTCACACACTTCAAGTTGAGCTAAGAACATAGTAAAATATTGAAAAACTGTGGTGTTTTCCTTTAATATTAAACATATCAAAATTATATGTTCACTTTACATTATGTAGATAATTTGATGTAGAAAACAGTAAATAACAAATACATTACTTGGTTTTTACAAACTGGGTCACACATAATTAAGAGCTACTGCTAGTTATGTTACTAGAGCTAGTTGTGAAAGAGTAACATATATGTCACAGCCGGGGGCGGACCCGAATATACTACTGGGCCGCGCCCCTCTTAACTCTTCCACCTCGAGGAGTTTCCCAAGACCACCCCAATGACCAGACAGACGAGTATACTATAATTAAAACAAACTTTATTAAATATTTAAAAGGGGAAAGGGGGAAGGGAAAAAGGGAACTTTAAAACTAATGGCTCTTCTTTGCCTCCAGGGCCACTTGGGGAAAAGACTGGGGGCCGGGGCTCTGACTCAACAACCCGTGGCGCGCTCCGCTTCTCCTGGAGGCAGAATCGAACACAGACAGACCAGGGCACACCCTCCACTGATGTCCGCAGCCCTGGGGGATCCTCGTTCCCACACAGGGCCTCACTGGTTCAGGTAGGTAGTTGCTGCAAGCATAGAACAGATTAGTCCACAGGTTGCGTTACTCACAGTGCCGGGGGATCCTCGTTCCCACACGGAACTCCACTGGTTCAGGTAGGTTGTTGCTATAAGCACAGAACAGGTTATTACACAGGCTGCGTTACTCACAGTGCCGGGGGATCCTCGTTCCCACACGGAGCTCCACTGGTTCAGGTAGGTTGTTGCTATAAGCACAGAACAGATTATTCCACAGGTTGGGTTACTCACAGCGCCGGGGGATCCTCGTTCCCACACGGAGCTCCACTGGTTCAGGTAGGTTGTTGCTATAAGCACAGAACAGGTTATTGCACAGGCTGCGTTACTCACAGTGCCGGGGGATCCTCGTTCCCACACGGAGCTCCACTGATTCAGGTAGGTTGCTGCTATAAGCACAGAACAGGTTATTGCACAAGCTGCGTTACTCACAGTGCCGGGGGATCCTCGTTCCCACACGGAGCTCCACTGATTCAGGTAGGTTGCTGCTATAAGCACAGAACAGGTTATTGCACAAGCTGCGTTACTCACGGTGCCGGGGGATCCTCGTTCCCACACGGAGCTCCACTGGTTCAGGTAGGTTGCTGCTATAAGCACAGAACAGGTTATTGCACAAGCTGCGTTACTCACAGTGCCGGGGGATCCTCGTTCCCACACGGAGCTTCACTGGTTCAGGTAGGTAGTAGGCGAAGCTCTCGTTGTCACGCCCCGGGCGCAAAGCTTGATTTTCTCTCTCTCTCTATAGGATTCAGGCCGCAACAGATGTCACCATCTCGCGTCTCGTCGGAGGCTGGGCAGTTCGAACGCTATAAGCACAGCATACGCACAGCAAGTCAAGCGTAAACACCATCAATCAGTGAAACTCACCCACAGCACTCTTAGACCACGTCACGTGAATTCTTTAAATCGTCCTTGCCACCTGACCACGACGACCTCGAGAGATCGGTTGCGCAACAGCTGGATCCCAAGGGAGGGAGAGATGTATGGTATTCACAAGCCCAGCGTGTCGGTTATCACTTCCCTGGCTCACCTGCACTTCCTCTTTCCCACAGGGCCACTGGTTTACTGGCGGCCGGTGTTTCGTCCACGCTTCTGGTCAACCACGGCTCACCCACGCTCTCCTCTCCAGTGGGGCCAGGGACCTCACGAAACACAAGAACACACACCAGGGTAATCTTTCAAACAAGACATTTGCAGAGAAGTATCACAGCGGCTACTCACGCTTAGTTGCCAATAACCTCTGTTCACGGTGCTCTCGACGGCTCTGTGTCCACTCTTCCTTACATAAACTCTACAATACCCCTACGTTCGCTGACTGCCTCTCACTCTCTTCCCCAGGAGAGCGATCCGACCAGCGTGATCCGTCTGCAAAGCAGCAACACAACGTACACAACGTATGCCAACGACACCCCGTTTGATGTCTGCAAGGTGTTTTTATACCCTGGCTCTTCTCCTTGTCAGCCTATTAACAACCGCTGTGTTAATTTGCCCCACCTGAGCGTGATCAGGCTTAATTTGACTTCGGGGAAACCCCGGAAATGAAATGTGGAAGCCGGGTTCCGCCCGTCGTCCAAATAAAATGTGGAAGCCGGGTTCCGCCCGTTGTTCATTTAGAACGTCACCTGTGACATCCTCCCCCGCCGAAATGGTTCTAGTCCCTAGAACCGCTTCCTGTGACCCACTCTCCGTACCGGATGGGCGGCCGCCCCCGGGTCTCCCGCTGGGGGCGCTGTGGTCGGGGCTCTGGGGCTTCTTCCGCAGGTAAGTCATCCAGCTCTCCTGGAGCCTCTGGGGCTCCTTCAACAGGTAAGTTGTCCGGCTCTCCTGGAACCTCTGGGGCTCCTTCAGCAGGTAAGTTGCCCGGCTCTCCTGGAGCCTCTGGGGCTACGTCGTTCGCTGGACCCACTACGACAGTTACGTCCTCGGGCTCCCTTGGGGCTACTTGGGCCGGCCTCTCCACCGGACCTCTCGGAAAAATAACCCACCCTTCATACCAGGGGGCAGCAGTCTCTGGCTCCTTAGGAGCCACCTCTGTGACTAGCGGGGGATAGTTTGGACAGGGGCGGATCATGTTCCGATGCACCACCCGATCCGGTCCAGGCTTCCCTTCTGGCCGGATCGTGTATACCGGCTGCCCCGGTCTCTGCTGCCGTTGCACAATATACGGCCTCGCCTCCCACCGATCACTCAGCTTGCCTCCCCCTAGTCGCCGATTGTCCCGGACTAGTACTCTCTCTCCAGGGAGCAAGGGGGCGTCCCGTGCCGTCCGGTCATACAACCTCTTGTTCTTGTCCCCCGCCGCCTGGATCTTCTTATTGACCTGTTTGTATGCGAAGTGGAGACGATGGTGGTGTCGTCCCACCCACTCAGTCACGCTCCCTTCTTGCTCCCCTCCAGGTGTTCCCAATAGGAGATCTGTGGGCAGGCGAATGTGTCTACCGAACATTAAATACGTGGGGGCATACCCCGTCGTGCTGTGGATGCTATTGTTGTATGCTTGTAATAAGTTCGGTAAGGCACTCACCCAGTCGTCCTGGCGTCTCTGATCCAGCGTTCCCAACAGGCTCAACAGGGTCTGGTTAAACCGCTCACATCCCCCATTCCCTTGGGGATGGTACGAGGTCGTGTGGGTCTTCACACACCCATATAGCTGGCACAGTTCCCGAATTATTCGGGACTCGAAATTTGGGCCCTGATCTGAGTGCAGGAACTCAGGGCACCCAAATGGCTGGAAGACCGCCCTCCACAGCGCTGTGGCCGTAGTGCTTGCGGTCTGGTCGAGGGTGGGGATGGCCCAGGCGTATTTGGTGAACAAATCTGTCACGACTAAGATGTTCTGGTATCGGTCCTTCGGACGACTCAGGGTCAGGTAGTCCATTGCCACGATATGGAGGGGGGCCTTTGCGTGGATGGGTACCATCGGTGCTCGTGGTTCCTGTCGAGATTTGAACAGAGTACATCGGGGACATGCTTTAATGAACGCACTCACCGAATCCTCCATCCCTGGCCAATAAAAGTGTCGGCGTAGTAACGACGTGGTACGCTCCTGCCCTTGATGCCCCATCTGGTCGTGATAGGCCTCCAAGAGTGTCCGGACTAGGCTGGCCGGTACCACGATCTGACTGACCTCTTCATCGGTCCCCGGATCCCGGATAGTCCTACACAATACACTTTCCGTTAGCTTCAATTTCTCCCACTGTCCCAGTATTTTATGACCCACCTCTGGCTGAGTTTGTCTCTCTGTGGGGGTAGGTCGCCGGGCTCGCCTAAGCCACTCGCTCAACCTCCGTAGCTCTTGATCCTCTTGCTGTCTGGCCCTCCAACGCTGGGGGTCCCATCCCCAACTTACGGGCACCGCCTCCTGTTGGCTCCCCGGCGCCTCTACCACCCCGACCATCAGTCCTTCCTCTTCTTGTCCTCCTTCAGTTCGGGCCAAGCCCCTCGAGTCCTCCCTCGCTGGTAGCCGGGAGAGGGCATCTGCGTTGGTGTGTTCCCGCCCCGGACGGTACTGCAGCTGATAGTCATAGTTGGCTAGCTGGGCCACCCATCGCTGTTCCACTGCTCCCAACCGGGCCGTCTGCAAATGTACCAAAGGGTTATTGTCAGTGACCACGGTTACCTTGGCTCCCCAGAGGTAATCCTTGAATTTTTCACTCAGGGCCCATTTTAGTGCCAGCAATTCGAGCTTGAAGGAACTGTAATTGGCATCATTTCTCTCAGCGGGATGGAGGCTCCGGCTAGCGTATGCGATCACCCGTTCCACTCCATCCTGTTTCTGTGCGAGCACTGCTCCCAGGCCCAGGTTGCTGGCATCTGTATAGAGTAAGAAGGGTTTGGAGAAGTCAGCATAAGCTAAGATCGGGGCTTGTAACAACTCTTGCTTCAAAACCCTAAAGGCCGTCTCACACTCTGGGGTCCACTCCACCGTGGGGGATCCTCGGCCCCGTGGTCGCCCTGTCCCGACCAATAGCTGGTTTAAGGGTTTGGCAGTCTTCGAAAACCCCTTTATAAATCGCCGGTAGTACCCTACAAAGCCTAGAAACGATCTCACTTGCCTTACAGTCCTAGGGGCCTCCCAGTCACGCACCGCAGCTACCTTCTCGGGGTCTACAGCCACTCCGGCCGCACTCACCACGTGTCCCAAGAACTGCACTTTACGACGCAGCAGATGGCACTTTTCGGGTTGCAATTTCAGCCCGTACCTCTCCATCTCTCGGAACACCTTCTCCAGATGTTGTAAGTGAGTCTCGAAGTCTGGGGAATACACAATCACATCGTCAAGGTATACTAGCACAGATTCCATTAACTGACCTCCTAAGCATCGTTGCATCAGTCTCTGGAAGGTGGCGGGAGCGTTGCAAAGCCCGAAGGGCATCCGGTCCCACTCGAAAAGACCAAAAGGCGTAGTAAAGGCGGTCTTTTCTCGGTCCCGTTCTTCCACTGGCACCTGCCAGTACCCGCTGGCCAAATCCAAGGTGGAATACCATGCAGACTTAGTCAGGCTTGTTAGTGAGTCCTCGATGCGGGGCAGGGGGAAAGCATCCTTCTTGGTCAACTGGTTTAGCTTCCTATAGTCCACACAGAACCTCCATGCCCCTGTCTTCTTCTGAACCAACACTATAGGTGCTGCCCATGGGCTGCTACTCTCCCGCACGATCCCCTGCTCCAGCATACCTTGTAGGAGAGTCCTCACTTCGGTGTATAAGGTGGGGGGTATCGGCCGATACCGCTCCCGACTCGGTGCAGCTTCTCCCGTAGGGATGCTGTGTCGTATCACCGTCGTACACCCATAGTCTTCATCATGGGTAGAAAACACGTGTTGCCATCTCTCCAGTAACTTCCGCAGCTCTTCTGCCTGTTCCTGTTCCAGGTCCTCTCCTCGTAAGGAGTCCCCTGTCAAATGGGCCGGTACCTTTTTCTCCCTCGTCCTAGACGCTCCTTCTGCCTGCGTTAGTGCTACTTCAACAACTGCAGGGTGCACTCGCCGGAAACTCACATCTTCCTTGTCCCGCACCTGATGTCCTTCGACCGACGTCACCGTCACTAGCCGCTGGTGCTTGTGTAAGTGTACTGGGTAGGGGTTTTCGTTACAGACCTTTACCGGCACTCGGCCTCGTCGCACTACCGTCAGTCCTCGGGCCACTCTCACCTGTGTGCAGTCTTCGTGAGGTTCAACCAACACCCAGCTCTCAGAACCTCGACGCTGTTGTGGCACCCTGGCCCACACTATGGCTTCACTTTCTGCTGGCACTGACAATGCAAATCGACATGCTACTCGACCAACCTCTTCTCGGCCATCTTGGTCCTTAGCCAGCTGCACTCGCCTGCAGTCGGCCACTACTCGTTCCCAGCCTGGCCGCTCGGCCCTCGGTATCGTCTGAACGGGCCTAGCCCGGAATAGCTCCTCCCAACACTCCGAGAGAACATTCATACCCAGGAGGGCTCGATGACGGCCGAGGCAGTGGTCCTGTACGATGATGACCCCCTTCTGCGGAACTCGTACTCCATACAACTCAAAGTCGGTAAGTCGATAGCCGATGTAGGGGATCTCTAAGCCGTTCGCCCCCTTCAGGGTAAGCCAGGGCGCTTCAGCCTTGTGTGCGGGGTAGGCCCCAAATAGCTCATGGGACAAGCTCTCGGAGAATAGGGTGACCTGGGAACCAGTGTCAACGAGACAGCGCACCGTGGTGCCACATACCTGGGCCTCCACTGTTGGGCTAAGCCCAATCATCCCGTCCTTGGGTTCCATTCTTCTATGGGGGTCACTTTGGGGGGCGCCGACCACATGCCCCACTGTGGCCGGTCGTCTTAAAAACCCCCCTCGGAGGCTCTTCGTGGTCCGCACTGCCTACTCACATGCCCGGCGGTCCCACACCGATTGCAAATGGGCCTCCCTTGCTCGTCCCACTCGAACATAGGCCGACTCGCCTGCCAGGGCCGCCTCATCCCATCTCGGCCTCGCTCAGAGTACGTCCGTTCTCGGGGGGCGGGCCCTTCTTCTTTCCTTCCCGGCCCTAGGCGCAGTTCCCCTACCAGGGCCTTGGTTAGCTCGGCCATCTGATCTCGCACGTCTTTTAGGAGCTCCATCTTCAATGTTTGTTTCCAGTCTGATACTTCAGAGGCTGCCGCCGGGCCACTCACTGCTGCACATACGGGGGCCTCCTTTACTTCTGCTTGGTCACCTTCCAAAGCCATAGCCTCCTTCTTCAGATCATCAAACGTAAGTTCAGGGTCTCTTCTAAACTGTACTCTGAGGTTTTGACGTAGGGGGCCCTCTCGTAGCCCTAACAGGAACTGGTCCCTTAGTAGGGTCTCCTCATCTCCCAACCCATGATCTTGTCGTCGCTGTAGGCGTGTATACTGCTCGCGCAGCTTCAGGGCAAAGGCTCGAATAGACTGGTGGGGGCCCTGCTTGTAATTAAAGAACTGTGCCCTCAGGACGGCCACAGGGGTAGTGTCACCATACTGCTCGGTAAGGAAGTGGAATATGGTCTGGGCGGTGGCTCGAACAGCTTCGGGGGCGGCTTGTACTTCTCGCCGGGCTTCTCCTCCTAGTGAGTTTAATACGAATTGCTGTTGTTGACTGGCACTCAGCCCCTGGAGGCCGGCCAAATACTCAATCTGGGCCCTCCACTCAGTTAAATGAACCTCGGACTCGACCCCAGTATACTTCTGCCCCCAGGGGTTTCCCAGGAACACGGGCATGACACGGGGTGGGGTTTCTGGCCTTTCAGGCACAACACGGGGCGGGGCTTCGGGCAACTCGTCGTCGGCCATTGGAGGACCTTGGTCGCTCAACTCGAGGTGGAACCCTGCCGACTACGCCAAATCTGTCACAGCCGGGGGCGGACCCGAATATACTACTGGGCCGCGCCCCTCTTAACTCTTCCACCTCGAGGAGTTTCCCAAGACCACCCCAATGACCAGACAGACGAGTATACTATAATTAAAACAAACTTTATTAAATATTTAAAAGGGGAAAGGGGGAAGGGAAAAAGGGAACTTTAAAACTAATGGCTCTTCTTTGCCTCCAGGGCCACTTGGGGAAAAGACTGGGGGCCGGGGCTCTGACTCAACAACCCGTGGCGCGCTCCGCTTCTCCTGGAGGCAGAATCGAACACAGACAGACCAGGGCACACCCTCCACTGATGTCCGCAGCCCTGGGGGATCCTCGTTCCCACACAGGGCCTCACTGGTTCAGGTAGGTAGTTGCTGCAAGCATAGAACAGATTAGTCCACAGGTTGCGTTACTCACAGTGCCGGGGGATCCTCGTTCCCACACGGAACTCCACTAGTTCAGGTAGGTTGTTGCTATAAGCACAGAACAGGTTATTACACAGGCTGCGTTACTCACAGTGCCGGGGGATCCTCGTTCCCACACGGAGCTCCACTGGTTCAGGTAGGTTGTTGCTATAAGCACAGAACAGGTTATTCCACAGGATGGGTTACTCACAGCGCCGGGGGATCCTCGTTCCCACACGGAGCTCCACTGGTTCAGGTAGGTTGTTGCTATAAGCACAGAACAGGTTATTGCACAGGCTGCGTTACTCACAGTGCCGGGGGATCCTCGTTCCCACACGGAGCTCCACTGATTCAGGTAGGTTGCTGCTATAAGCACAGAACAGGTTATTGCACAAGCTGCGTTACTCACAGTGCCGGGGGATCCTCGTTCCCACACGGAGCTCCACTGATTCAGGTAGGTTGCTGCTATAAGCACAGAACAGGTTATTGCACAAGCTGCGTTACTCACGGTGCCGGGGGATCCTCGTTCCCACACGGAGCTCCACTGGTTCAGGTAGGTTGCTGCTATAAGCACAGAACAGGTTATTGCACAGGCTGCGTTACTCACAGTGCCGGGGGATCCTCGTTCCCACACGGAGCTTCACTGGTTCAGGTAGGTAGTAGGCGAAGCTCTCGTGGTCACGCCCCGGGCGCAAAGCTTGATTTTCTCTCTCTCTCTATAGGATTCAGGCCGCAACAGATGTCACCATCTCGCGTCTCGTCGGAGGCTGGGCAGTTCGAACGCTATAAGCACAGCATACGCACAGCAAGTCAAGCGTAAACACCATCAATCAGTGAAACTCACCCACAGCACTCTTAGACCACGTCACGTGAATTCTTTAAATCGTCCTTGCCACCTGACCACGACGACCTCGAGAGATCGGTTGCGCAACAGCTGGATCCCAAGGGAGGGAGAGATGTATGGTATTCACAAGCCCAGCGTGTCGGTTATCACTTCCCTGGCTCACCTGCACTTCCTCTTTCCCACAGGGCCACTGGTTTACTGGCGGCCGGTGTTTCGTCCACGCTTCTGGTCAACCACGGCTCACCCACGCTCTCCTCTCCAGTGGGGCCAGGGACCTCACGAAACACAAGAACACACACCAGGGTACTCTTTCAAACAAGACATTTGCAGAGAAGTATCACAGCGGCGACTCACGCTTAGTTGCCAATAACCTCTGTTCACGGTGCTCTCGACGGCTCTGTGTCCACTCTTCCTTACATAAACTCTACAATACCCCTACGTTCGCTGACTGCCTCTCACTCTCTTCCCCAGGAGAGCGATCCGACCAGCGTGATCCGTCTGCAAAGCAGCAACACAACGTACACAACGTATGCCAACGACACCCCGTTTGATGTCTGCAAGGTGTTTTTATACCCTGGCTCTTCTCCTTGTCAGCCTATTAACAACCGCTGTGTTAATTTGCCCCACCTGAGCGTGATCAGGCTTAATTTGACTTCGGGGAAACCCCGGAAATGAAATGTGGAAGCCGGGTTCCGCCCGTCGTCCAAATAAAATGTGGAAGCCGGGTTCCGCCCGTTGTTCATTTAGAACGTCACCTGTGACATATACAGTACATATCATAACTATATCAGATATTATATCTTAATATTAGGGTGACTCTCACAATGTGTGTTCCAGTCATATTTCACCCCTAAAACAAAAGAAATAGGAAAATAATGGTTTGTATTATGAAAAACATTATCATTGAAAAAGAAGCCTTGTTCTAAATAAAGATACTCTTAAACTAAAGTGTACTATTTACTGTAATAAAAAAGCAGAATGATGTAACAAGGAGTAAACAGGCAGGCAAGGAAGCGGATCCAAACACAGTATTTTAATAATATATCCGATAAACAAGGCAAGGCAGGAACAAACAACATCATATGGGAAACAACCGCCAGCATGACATAAAACAACAAGGGTGCTGTGTCCGAAATCTCTAAAATGCCATTCTAAGGCATAAAGGCATCAAGGCACGTCCGAATCCAATGTTTGCTTTACTTCCTGTCTCCTGAGATACCTTTATCATCTTGTCCCACAGCTCTATACTTGGGCGTGCGCAAGGAATGTGTAGCGATTTTAACGGAGGGGCTTATGATAATTAATAATATGAATATTTAAAAAACATTCTCCACCATCCCAATTAAGGGAAACAAACATAAGCTCAAATGTACTTACAATGGATTGTAATCAATTATAAGTATATGGATCAAATAAAGGTCTTGGGTGTCTGGCCAACACTCATCCAGCAAATGTTTAGTAAGACACTAAAGACTATATTAGGATACAGCTCTCTTGGCTAAGGAGATGAATTTCCTAAAATTGATCCAAAAGCTTTAAGAGCAGGTAGCGATACCTTTAATGATTAGTGACTCCAGATTATGAGCATGAACTACAAACAACATCATGTGTGATACAAATCAGACTTTACTGACAAACTAAACACATACTACTCTAAACATACAAACACGTACACATACATACAGTTCAGCATTGGAAGAAGGTAAATGTTTAAGTAGAGAAAAGAATAAAGCATGAAGTTATGGCAGTATTTGTAATTCAACAGATCAAAGCTTAAAACGAACCATCAGTTACTTAATTTGAATGCACCTTAGTTAAAAAGGAATAATGATGCGAGATGCATCAGTGAATAAGACTAAGTATGATACTTGCATGTCTTGCCCATTAAAAGAAAGTGTCCTGATGTAGTTTGGTGAGGCTTTAGTTGATCTTGGCTGAAAGGATTGATGAGAGAAAAACCAACTTGATGCAGATGATCCTTTGTAAATGAAAATACAAGGCCAAGGCCTGGCACAAACTTAGAGGTATGCTGGAAACGTCTAGTTTCGCATTCTTATCCTGATGAGAGTCCTGAAATTTATCCAGAAAGAAAAACTTAAGAGATGTGTGTGCTCCACACACACAACTCAGATAAGAACTCAGATAACAACTTCAACCACAGAACTTCATCTCGCATAAGAACTCAACTCAGAACATCTCCCAACTCAACTTGGGGTGTGTTCTTAGGCAGTGGTTTTTAAGCTGTTAAGAGGTCACACCTTTAAGATGTGTCTGACCCAATCAGAGGTCACACTTTCAGAGGGAAAGTTAACTGTCTTTGTCTTCCAACATGCTGTTTTGCATATGGAATTCAAATGGATGTTGAGGTGGAAATGTTAAAGAGTTTTATTATTATGAAGAAGAGTTTCCTAAACATAAAGCATATTATCATTCAGGAAATCAAAGATGAAACACATAGATACTAAACAAGGTCTAGATATGATTTGGATTAAAGGTGTAATGTGTAGGATTTAGCGGCATCTAGCGGTAAAGTTGCGAATTGCAAACAACAGCTCAGCCCATCGCTAACCCCGCCCCTTGGAAACGCGCCATCGAGTCTACGGTGGCTGAAGCGGGACAAACATATCATGACCTTCTGAGTTCGTTCTTCCGAGGTCGCCTGGCAAGACCGATCTCCACGAGAACGCAAGTCCATTCTTTGCGTTCTTGGAATTGAGAAAGAAATGGTAAACAATATTCTTTTATTGTAATTGTTTTAGTGTATCTATCTGCCATTGCTCAGACATATTGAGTCATCTCTGTCCATTTGTTCTAAGGGCAGTTTTGCACTTTACCTTAACCTGTTCTGCGCTGACTGAAACACAGGGCATAAAATAAGGCAAAGGTTTGTGTTATATTTAACAGTATATTCTGGCCATGCGTTTAAGGAGAACATTAATAATACATTTCTAAAACTTTCCTGGCATCATGCAGAACATCTGGTGCTGCCAAGGTCCCCCTAGGTGAAAAAAGCCTCCAATATGTTGTTGTAATGGAGAGACAGACACCTGCTAATACCTTTATGTTAGATCTAGTGTAAAACTGAACTGATTCTTACTAATTAATTCCTCTGTGTTTCTTTAAAGTCAGAAAACCTCACGGTTGTCTCTTTTGGAGCAACTCGATGAAAGGTATAAATCCAGAGGAGGCTCGAGGATTAAACATGTGGATCCTGTTCACCATCTACTAATACCACATGTTTTTATTTAATCATATTTTGCTCTTTTCTCCTAAAATATTTCCCCATGGTGGCCAGTAGAGACAAAACAGTATGAATCCCAATTATGGAGTCTCAATCACAGCAGGTTAGCCAGGCAGGTGTGGGGTTTCTTCTTCGTCCTCATTAGAGTTTTGCCTCTTCTTGTTTTGGTCATGTATGGCAGTGCTGTGTCCCACAACCCATCAAACCTGGACCACCATACGAGCGGTAAGACAGTTCTTGAATATGATTCCGGTTCATCATTCTGTCTGTTCAGGAGGAAGACTGATGTGTGTCCCCATTAACAGATGATTGAATACTTGCTGTCGTCATATGCCATGTGGTTTTATTATGACATTGTCTGTGATGGTGGAAAGCTGGGTACCAAGTGACTGTGAATGATGCTGGCATATTAAACTGATGAAAAACTATAATCCTAATGTCTGCTGGGTCTAATATCAGTTTGTTGACTAAGATGCTAAAATTTATCCCTATCTTTTTATTTGATCCTTTTTTCTCTCCAACAACTGCCCTTCTGTTTGCTTGTGTTTTCATAAAGCTACAAAACCAAGTAAGGCAGATGGTAGACTTTTTTGCACACATCACCCACAAACCCCTGCCTGGCTCGATTTGCGGCTCTTCCAGTGACTGGAATGAGGGATAGGTAAAATTTAATAAAAAACCATTGCTGTAATCTTTTGAAGATGCAGTTGAGCTGTGGGCCTTCCCTCAAATTGGAAATGGACGGGTGTGTGGAGGAAGATTGGAGAGGTTGGGAATAACAAGAGGGAGGAAATCGCAGGTCGTCTTTTCAAACGCAGGGTATGATCAAGCCACACAGCTCTAGGCAGAGTGTGTTGGAGACTACTAATAGATGTTTATTAATCCAGAGCAGCAAAGCTTGAAATAGCCTTTAAGAGGCCAATTTTAGAGCTCACAATGTGTAAAGAAAACTTTATGGTTGCTCCTAAAACTTCAAATGGTCGTGTTGAAGTTGCAGGTTGCAGAGCCTTTAAAGCAAGTGAGATATTGTTGATAATAGATTATCAGGCGTTACTGATTTGGTTTGATCTTGTCGATGCTATGAGGCTGGGACACAGCAGGTTACTAGTACTACACAATTATTGATCGGTTTAGATGTTACATGCACCAGGAGAATGTCAGATAAAGGTAAAGACCACTGCTGCTCAACATGATTAGTTAAATTTGCACTATTAAAAATAAAGGTGCTACACTATTCCATGCGGATAAAGGCTGTATGGGTCCATAAAGAACCTATGATGAACATTTGATTTGTTTCACAAAAGATTTTTTGTAATGGTAAAAAAGAAGTTGTGGTAGCACTTTATTTTAAAGTACGTGTACTTATCTTGTACGTATATGGCAAATATGTTGTACTTACAGACAAATGTGTGGTACTTACTTTTGAGTATCTACATGGTAATTAAATGGTATAATCACTGTACTTACCAGTGGTACATAATATGTAACTAGATAAGTATATGGATAGTACCAGATACATACTTATAAAGTAGGTATACTGTAACTAACAAGAAACACTACTGTACTTACAAATGAATGTACGGTATAAGTTATAGACAACAATGCACCATATTTTATGGTTTTACTAGTTAATATAACTCACAGTGGCATATGTATACTATGCTATATCTTAGGTGGTAGATCCTATGTAAAAACTGTGTAATATGCAGCACTTTATTTTACAGTCCTGTTTCTATGCAGTTACTACGGACCTACTGGTGAATGTACCCAGTAGGTAATGTGTACGGTATTTAATGGTTGGGGTTGCCTCACAGTGGCATATGTATACTATGTTATACCTTAGCTGATAGGTCCTGTGTTATAACTGTGTAAAATGCAACACTTTATTTTACAGTCCTGTTTCTATGCAGTTTCTATGGACCTACTAGTGAATGTACCCAGTAGGTAATGCGTACGGTATTTAATGCTTTGGTTAAAGGGTACAACAAAGGACAAAGATATTGAGTACAAAAATGGCACATCAGTAATGTTTGTTATTAGTTATCATATAGGTACACTATAAGTACCTTTCATTTACTTACACTGACCTGTAAGTACTACACACTTACCATGTATATAGATTTTGTAAGTACAGTAATGTTTCTTGTTAGTTCAGTATACATACCCTATATGTGCTGTCATTAACGTACACTGGCCTATATGTACTACACACTTACCATGTACATACAATTTGAAAGTACAGTAGTGTTTGTTATTAGTTATGTACGCTAAGTACCTGTCATTAACCCACACTTACATGTATGTACTAAATATCTATATTGTATATTCATTTGTAAGTACAGTAGTGTTTCTGTCACGGCTGGAACACGAGGAAGACGAGGAAAACCCAAACGCAGACTTAAATAAAGAATACTTTAATAAACATGAACATACAGAACCAAAACACCCACGAGGGGGTAAAACATTACAATAACAGAACACACAAACTAAACTAACTAACATAAACACTTGAAAACACTAACTACATAAACTTACACAAGAGACCAGGAACAGAGAGTAACACAGGGATCTAAAAAGGGAACAGAGAATAATACCAACGCACGGAGGACAGGACAGAAGGGTATTAAATAGGGAGTACTAACAACATACACCTGGAGTTTAATCAAATATAAGGGAGCGGGAAACAATTCACGAACCCTGAGAGAAACGTGGACCGCGAAAGGGCCTGTCACACACTCTCTCAGGGCAGACACGTACTGTCACAACCTAATCTCTCTCAAACTCGGATAAGACAAGAAATATAGAGATCAGGTCATGACAGTTTCTTGTTAGTTACAGTATACCTACACTGTAAGTATGTATGTGATATTACCCAGTACTTATCTAGAGTTAAATAATAACTACCAAGAATATACCACTGTTAAGTACCGTAATGATACCATTTAATTACCACGTAGAAACTCAAAAGTAAGTACCACACATTTATCTGCAAGTACAACATATTTACCATATATGTACAAGGTAAGTACACGTACTGTAAAATAAAGTGCTGACTGAATGATTCTTTGAGGAATCAACGTGCATTGCTATTTTTACTTTTAGATCCACATCAGTTTCTTACTGGTCTAGTCTGGTATATGCTGATTAGAGCTGGTCTAGCTAGTGGACTGGCACAGCCATGCTGGAGCTTTTTGATGAAGCTGGTTGACAAAGGAACACTCTTAACTCATAACTCATGTTATCAATGTTATTTCATCAATTAACTATTTTCCCGCCATTGACGAGATAACTCGCCAATTAAGAGCAATACTGCTATTATCCACCAAGTGAACTTTCGTAATTTATACAACCCGGAAGTAGCGCCTCACGTGAAAAAGAAAGAACTCTGTGTATGTTTTAAAGATTGCTCTGCATCTAATCTCTATCAAAAGGCCTTCACAAAAATTGAATTATCTCAGCTTTTGCTCAAAATTGGGTGTTTTTGAAGAAACCTACCCATATTTGAGAGGTGATCAAAAGAGAACTAATCAAGGTAGGATGAAACTTTTTATATATATATATATATATATATATATATATATATATATATATATATAAAGCAGAGGGCCTGTTCTTTCATTTGATATATTGTTTGTTTATATATTTAAAGAAGAACGTTTTCTGGAAGGCATTAAACGTTTGGCTGCGTCGTCGGCTCTGGGCGCTCTGGCGGCTGCGTCGTCGGCTCTGGGCGCTCTGGCGGCTGCGTCGTCGGCTCTGGGCGCTCTGGCGGCTGCGTCGTCGGCTCTGGGCGCTCTGGCGGCTGCGTCGTCGGCTCTGGGCGCTCTGGCGGCTGCGTCGTCGGCTCTGGGCGCTCTGGCGGCTGCGTCGTCGGCTCTGGGCGCTCTGGCGGCTGCGTCGTCGGCTCTGGGCGCTCTGGCGGCTGCGTCGGCGGCTCTGGATGCTCTGGCGGCTGAACCAGACTCCCCTTCCTCCTGTTCTTCCTTCGGGGTCGCGGAGCAGATAGAGGATGTGGTGGTGCTCTTAAGTCGGAGGAGGACCCCCCAGATGAAGACTCCCAGGAGATCCTCCTCTCACGCTTCCCTCGAAGGGACAGAGGCGGGGAGCGGCTCTCTGGAGCCGGAGGAGAGAGTTCAGGGTAGCCGAACCCCCACATCCCAACGGTCCTTCCCTCTCGGATGGACGGGAGTCGATGGGGTTCGGCGGTTCGGGTCAGGTTCCACCTGACGTTGGCTTCGGGTCCGCATACGAGCGTGTCAAAAAACTCGTAACCCGACTCGTATGCGGGACGGGAACCCTTTCCCCGTCTCACCAGGCGAGTACCGGTGTACATGTCCGCTGGGTTCTTTTCTGGCACGTTCGTTCTGTCAGGGAATGGGGTAACACAAAACACGAACCCAGATGCGGACGTAACAACAAAAGGAATTTATTAAATACACGGGGAAAAACAGGAAAAACAAAACCCACGAGGGGGCAAAACAAGACACGGGAAACACAGCACTAAACTGACACTAAACGTAACAAACTAACAATAAACTCTTCAAAACATAAACAGATCAAGACTAAATATAATACAAAAACTCACAGGAACCGACAGGGCATGAGAAAAGACGAACGTGCACAGAACAGCAAACACAAGGACAATAAATAGTGACAAAGTAAATTACATACACCTGGAAAATAATCACGAGTAAGGGATCGGGGAAAAAGTGACGAGACCCGGGAAATGCGTGGTCAGAATAAACCAATACTACAACCACACATTTCCCACATAGAACATATGTACTGTCAGAACCCTGCCATGCTAAACTAGATCTAAATACCAACAGGATCCGGCAGGATTCTGACAGTATCTTAAAGCTGCACATTGGCACAAAAATGTATACATATCTGTACATATTAGGAACTTTTTAAATTGGACCATATTATGCCCATTTTTACAATATGTAATATACAGCCAGCTCCATAAATATTGGGACAGCGGCCCATTTTGTGTTATTTTACCAACATTAATTCCAGTTCAAGGTTTTAAATTAGTTTTTATTTTAGTATCGTTTTCAATTTTGCTTTAAATTTAAGTTTAGATTTGGTTAGTTTAGTTAGTTTCATGAATGGTTTTGTTAGTTTTAGTTTAGTTTTTATTTTGCAAACACATTTCTATTTAGTTTTTATTTTATTTAGTTTCAGTTATAGTTTTAGTAATGATAGTTTAGCAGCTAACAGCAGCTAGACTGTCTGACATATTTATCACTTAACTGAGATTGCTGTCAGCCTCAGCTAACCTCACATGCATAAAGCGCCATCTACAAGTAAAAACTCCTTAAAAGTTTGTAAACATTGCAAAGTCTCCGGGTGGGCGGGGATTAGTTGGAGGCAAAAAGAGGCTTGGACGCAGTGCTGACAAGCGTAGCTAGGACGTGTTAGGAGGGATTTGTTAAACATAGATGCAGAAGAAGGTTCGTAACTGACCAAATATGTAAAGTTACTGACTCTGCGTGACAGCTATTTTTGTAAATTAACTCTGTAACGGTTAGTTCTTGTATCTTGTTCTCATTGGAAACATTTTAACCAGGTTTTGGATATTTCCTACATATGAAGTATTTTCGGCTGGTTTGGGGAATTTTGTCAAGACTTATTGTCTAATGTAACCTATCGCTGGGCTAACTATGATTAGCAATGGGGATTATTTTAAGAGATCATTCAAAGGATGGCACACACATCTATCGTTGTGTGTTTGTTTAACATTTAAGCTAGCTAGTGCACTGACGGTTATTATCACCTATAAAACAGAAACTTTCTGATTTATACTAGATAAGACCAACACACCAATACATATGCATAGATTATTTTACCTGATATGAAGTGTGCACTGCAAACACGAGCACTATTTGAGATCGTCTCAGTCCATTCAACCACAATTGTCTTCTTTATTTCTGTGAAGGAATGTCTGCCGGGATCCGGTAAAACTTTAGTTTTGAATGAAAAGTGCTGTTACTTCTATTTTGGCAGCCAAAAACACAAGAAGACGACATTTTAAAGTCAAAACCTCAAACGTTTAGAGCGCCTGCTATGAGTGTTTTGCCTCCAGATAGAGCGGGGACGTCACAGTGACGTAGGCGATTAAGGGGTCTATTATAAAGCCTGTTCAGATTTTCCGCCACGGGATGAGAGCTTATTAATTACGAAAACGAATACTTATTTTTGATAATTATTATTTTATTTCAGTTAGTTTTTCAATAACTGTTGCTCGTTTCGTTTAGTTTTAGTTTTTCATTTATTATGAATTTTTAATTTTATTTCAGTTAACGAAAATGTTTTTTAGCTGATAGTTTTAGTCTTAGTTTCAGTTTTCGTTTACGAAAATAACCTTGTTCCAGTTACAGTCATAATGAAAAAAGCGCACACTTAAAGGGATAGTTCACCCAAAAATAAAAATATTGTCATTAATGACTCACCCTCATGTTGTTCCAAACTCGTAAGACCTCTGTTTATCTTCGGAACATAGTTTAAGATGTTTTAGATTTAGTCCAAGAGCTTGCTGACCCATCATTGAAAATCTATGTACTGAAGACTGAAGTCACGAGACTGCAGTGACACGGCTGACGTGTTATCCTCAGACATGTTTGCAAAGTTTTTATTTCAAACGTCTCCCTCAGATTGTAAACGAAACTCGGGCGCACAAAAAAAGCTGGGGCGCACCAGATAACACGTCAACTGCGTCACTGCAGTCACATGACTTCAGTCTCGTGCACGCAGTTCACAACAGAACCGGAAGAGAAAACAATGCTGAACAAAGGCCGAATTTTTGTTATTTTGTTGGACCAAAATGTATTTTCGATGTATTTTAGATTTTCAAGGGTCAGCAAGCTCTTGGACTAAATCTAAAACATCTAAACTGTGTTCCGAAGATGAGCGCAGGTCTTACGAGTTTGGAACGACATGAGGATGAGTCATTAATGACATCATTTGTATTTTTGGCTGAACCAAAAATAGGTGGGGTGCATGATCTCTGAAAGCCAATGTTGACATTTGAAATCACCTAAAAAAACACGTCCCTACCCCAATAGCATCTGGACCTTCTTTTGATAGACCCGCCCCACACATACAGTATGCAACCCAGGCAACAGTGTCGGTTTGTAGACACAGACCTTACTGCTAAGGGGCTACATGTGTGTTTGGTTCTCAGCCCGACTCCCTTTGCCTAAGTCATTTTTTCAGGTTTCTCAGAAAACACAAATAAATGGAACTAACTTCAGAGGTTAAGTAGATTTGTGTTCATCTTGATGCAGCTGCCATTTAGAATGGCTTGTAAAATTGCCTAAGTCTCAATAAAACAGCCTCTTGACTTAGGCCATTATACCACAGGCGTAGAATAGCATTAAACTTTCAGTGTTAAACATTTTTGAGTTGAATTTAACACCTAAAGAGTAAATTGAACATATTTAGAGTAAATTGTTGTTCAGAGTTGAAGTTGATTGACAGAGTTAACTCCTTAGAGATGTAATTATACTGTGCCCACTAGTGCTGTGTTCAAAATATCGATACGACGATACATCGTCATGGACGCCTGACGATGCGCGCATCGATACAGCACCTTCCGTATCGATTCGGATGCACTTTTGAAAATAACGTGACGAATCACTGTTGATCCGTGATCCATATGGAAAGAACGCATGTGTCCCGTTGAGTACGTAGAGTTAAAGGTAGCGGGGTATACTTTCACTTTGCGGGTCTGTCTCTCTGGTGCACGTGTCTGCATAGTGAACCGCGTACTCGCGCTCTCTCTCTCCCGCGCATGCACGTATTTAAAATCAATGAGTTCAGTATGATAGCGCAGATATCTTAGCCTATACTACTGCAAAGGGCTTTATTAGCCACTCTCTTATAAAACAGTACTAATGCATTTGAGAACAAAGATTTGCATGTCAAAAGTGTACGTCTAGAGAAGAGATACAGAGCTACTTCAAACTATAGCTGTCACATTAATAATCTGATTTCTACTAAATAGTATTAACTCTGACTGCATGCCTATAGATAAATTCATAGATATAGAATTATTAAGTTACAGACAAATATAATGCCTAGAGTAAGGCACTATCTTTGTAAAACTGCTTTTAAAAAAACATAAGTACTAACTCTGGGATTTTAAGCATTTCTATGTTACCCCAAAAGCTAATAAATGAATGGCAAAAACACAACTGCTACAACACTGCTTATTCAATGTACAATAAACAGATAATAATAATAATAATAATAATAATAATAATAATAATAATAATAATAATGTTACTAAATTCTGAAAAAAAAATGTAATTCAAAATAGTCTAGTATTGTGATGCGCATCGTATTGGGACCATTGTATCGGGATACGTATCGTATCGGGAAATTGTTGGCGATACACAGCCCTAGTGCCCACACATTTAAGTCTTCCGTTTACATGTGCCCTGCAGATTGAGTGGTAAGTAAACCCGTTAAAGGACTGCTTTTGTGTCTACCTAATGCAAATAAACTACAGCGCCCAACTCCCTTATCAACAGACAGTGAGTGGTTTTGGTTAAAAATAGATCTGATTCCTGTCAATACAGTCTTAGACAATTGCATATTTTGCAACATTTACGCTACAGCGTGCGAACAAACATTTAGAAAAGCTTTTGAGTAAAATTAACCAGTCAGTCAGTGGCCGTGGGCAGGGATTAAGCAATGTGACATCACATTAACAAGAGAAACAAAACAGGATGGCCTAACGGGGATTAAAAAAGAAGAGGGTGTTTTTTTATTGTAGGGTTGTTTTGTTCACACATGCCAACATGGTTATGTCCATACATGTTGTAAAAGTGGATTTTGCATAATATGTGCCATTTAAAGGGTACTGCCCCAGTGACAGCTGGCGTACATAATATGACCGTTTTCTTTTTCTGACTGTGTGCAATAGACTAAAAGTTTTTTTTTGTGGAACCAAAAATGGTTATTTTCTGGCATCACTGCAAAGAACCCTTGTACCACCTTTATTTTGAAAACTGTGGTTAGATCGCCAGGTGTGTTGTTTATGAAGTTTACTTATGTTAGATATCAGTCATATTTTGTGTGTAGCATATTCAAATATGTGTGATAAATTTATATATTTTTTTCCGAGTAATAAATGATAACTTGACTTAAAATTGATGGTGGAGTCAAAGCAATAACTGCTTCAGTAGATTCCCAGCCAATACCTTCACCATAATGATGAGATTAGAGCACTGTCAGTCTCCGCTGACAGAAACACCGTGAGCGCCTGACAGACAGAACAGAGCGCTGCTTCCTGAGCTCTCTATGTGAGAGTTTTGCCAATTTTGTGAGTTTCAAATAGCCTGAGATGCATTTCCCTGCCCAGGCTGAGCATGTAAAAGACCAGATTGTAGAAATAATGTTTTTTCATCATATTTTCCTTTGAGTTATCTCAGAGTCTATGTGATATGACACACTGATGTTTCACAGAATAAAGGAAAAAATGTAGCGTCTCACCTTCGCCAGGCACTTTTTAAAGTCGGCAGCCACTTGATCTAGTGCGTGGCCCTACAGCGCAGGTCTAGATGAGGGAAATGTCCTAATAAGGTGGATTTGCTATTGATACGCAATCACGCCCGGGAACAGTAGGTGGTCCAAATTAAATACAATGGCGAGATCTCAGCCTGACACAACCCCTGCAGCACGACTCTGGTCGGTCTCTCATTTAGCCCGGTGATAGATTCTCTCACACTTTCAGATAATAAGGAGCTCGCGGGCTTCATCTCCTCTGAATTCATCATTCTGCAGTCACATTACAAGCCTTTACCGCTGGAGCTGGGAGGGGTGAGGGGGTCTTCTTTAATTGTGAACCGGCACCCTCCAATGTTACAAATCACCTGTCCATAGAAAGACTATTTCTCAGACTTACACAGAAAGTAAGAGTCTTAGTCAAAGAGAGTAATATAGCTGTTTTATTTATTTATTTTCTTTTTATAAGAGCACAGCTACACTGGTAAAGGCATGTCAAACCATTCACCATGGCGTCAGTGGACACGCCAGGTAGCCAAGGTGGCCTGTCAGATAGAAATATTCCTCAGGTGGACCTAATGGTGTAATTTCAGCTTCAACAGAGCTGCTTAGATCAACCTGTGGATGAGAAATGGGTTTGTGTGCCTGCCGGAGAGATTACACAAGATGGCAGTATTAGTCCAGAGCTGTCTGCCACCAGCTGCATATATAGTGATGTAATCCACTAAAAATGAATTGTAAATGAATTGAAAAAATGTCTTCTTTGTTTGTGTAAATAAACTGCAGCCACTATTGGCTTCCAATTAAATAAAATCTTATATAAGTAAGGCGTGATAAACACAAAGTGCTGCAACGAGTTATGCAAAATTGTAGATTAATGATGATGATGAAATTCCTCACGATGATGAAATTATTTTTGTGTCATGGCAAATCTATAACCCTTGCAGTCTCTAAACAAGTCTTTGTAAGTTATGAATAGGCCTTTGTGTGTTTTTGCATATTTATTTATGAGAAACATAGGTTTACAGTACGTGACTCTGAATTATATTATAGAGATCTGTCAGCATTCCTTTGTTTCCCAAATATTGTTTCTGCTGTATAAATCGAAGAAAAACAAATACATGTGCGCAATCCAGTGATGCATTGCCAAAAAGAAAACATCTTTCCCGCATGTAATCATAGCAGTTTTCCGCAGCCTACGCGCAGAGGTAAAGGCCAAATGGTTTGCCAAAGAACATTTTTCCCACATTTGGAGACTTTCCATCTACTTTCCTCATGTTTGGAAGGTGGGGGGCTACACAGTACCAATTTACAGAGTAACATGTACGGGGACAAGAAAATCATTACCACAAGATTCATATCGCTAGCTGTTTTTTTAATGCTCAGAGACCAAAGTTTGGCCGTAAAGTCCTGAAGCTAAAGACTCAAGGATAGATCAATGTCAACAAACTGGGAATGGCAGTCCGACCCTCGTGGAATGAGCAGAGCTTCGGGCATAGAAAGTCATATCGTGATGTCTGGCTGGTATATGGTTTCATTTCATGAATTCTTTAATGTGCTAAGTCCAAATGGTCCCAAACGTCCCCTATTGCTTGCCAGTCTAAAATAATTGAGGAGGTTTCCACTAGGTTTCTCTCAAAATTACATCCTGTCTTTCTGGACTCTCATGGCGTTCAGGCCAAAAGCTGTGGTCCGATGATGGAGCGGCGTATGCCCGTAATCTACAGATGTAGCGGAAAATGACTCCCAGGGGAACGCCCCCGTCTGCGACATCATTTATCCAGGCGTCCAATCACTATGCTCATAGATCAATATTACAACCTAACAGAATGAGAAAGTGGAAAAAGTGAACATATTAAATGTGTGCTGAAAGAAAGTTACAATTGTCTTTTGGTGGCCTTGGTGGAGGCATAATTGGTGTTTGAGGCATCATGGTCTTAAAATCCAACTACGCTGCCCTTCAAATATTGTAAAACATTATCGTAACTCGAAAGAGTGTCATATGTGGCTGCTTTAAAATGCTCTACATAGACAACATATCTGTGCGCACAATAAAACAATTGACTCTTTATTCAAACATTTGGTAAAGATGCATGAAACATTTTGTATGTACTGAATTGGTATGTTTGGATAAACTGAAGCTCAGCTTTCAGAAGTGAGCTTTATGCTTTTCTGTGCATTTTTGTATATTCAAAGAAAACCCAGATTTTCTAATTAGCTGTGGTTTGCCTTTTTACCCAATTATTGTGAAACTTTAGTGTTTTGTCGATTTAAGACCATACAACTCAACTAAACCAACTATTTTGATGGTTTAATCGAACCTGAGGGGCAGCAAATATTGTATCAATTACCCCAGACATCATTTTTGGGCACTACTGCACCTAAACATATCATAAAACAGTCAAATGACTTGCAGCAGCGGCTGCCAAACACAAACCATTAAAATTAAAGTACAATTTCTTAATTCTCATAAAGTCTGAAAACAATAAATAACATTTTTTGGCTGCAGAACTTTTATAGAAAAAATCTGTAAAAAAATTCATGAAGACTGCAATTCATGAAAACGCACAGACACAAATACTGGGCAACTATCACTGCAACACCAAAACACTTCAGTTATTTCCTGCCAGCTGTGGAAGTCAAACAAAAAAACTCTGGGTTACAAACAAGTCTGACTCTCTACCCACTATAGGCCATGATGCTTGGACATCACAAGTCTATGAATCCTGGTCACTTTTACCTCCAGTCTGTGTGAGCTTTCTAGAAACTTTATTTACATGCTTATTGATGCCATGTCTTGACATTTTAAATTATATATAAGGCACACTTATTGTGCACTCATACCAGGAACTCAACATGTAAAATTTACAATGATCTTGCATACTCATAATATGAAAATCTCAAAGTATGAGAATGGTGTGATGTCACTGATCATCTTGTGATCTCACGTGTTTACTGGGTTTTTCATCTTTCTGTGATGATTAAGTTTGGTTGGGTTAGATGATGAGAGGTCATTATACTTAAATTAACGTCCTGCAAGCTTGAGAACTGAAAACGTCCTCTTTACTGAAATATAACAGTTTTCACTAAGCCATTAAAACAGTCTATTTAGGAATGTGCTGAAATATGATGTCAGATTAGAATTTAAACACGTCCTCCATACAACGACCACTTTTGTAGCCCCGCCCACAGCTTCGCGTGACACATGTGGGCCAGGGGCAAAGCAAACCATGCAGTGTCTCAACAATCAGTAAACATGTCTTTAAAGATTGCCAAATGTAACCAAAATGACTCTTAAATACATTTTTCCTGATTTTTATTTTGACGCGGTGATCTGTTATGAGTAACCATGGAAACGGAGTGTTCGGTTGTGGAAGAACTGTCTGGGAAGAACACAGACGCTGGATAACCTTAACTTGGAGGCTCGGAACATAACATTAGGAATGCGTGGTTAAAGTTTTTTTTTAAAGAAGTTCCAGCTTGTGTGGGGAGTGTTTGTTTACTTTGTGTACCGTGGATTCATTTGTAAAGAAGTCGATGCTGGATTTGCAGAGAGACTGTGATTAAAAGCACCACTTATATTGGATCTGACAAAGATGACACAGCAGTATACACAGTAGGGATGGGGGACGGTATGAAAATTTCATATCATGATTATAGTGACCAAAGTTATCACGGTTATCAATATTATCATGGTTTTGTTACAATGAGATGAAAATGTTCAAAAAGAACTGATACACACACTGAAAACATTTGAACAAGTTTAATTTTTGATATTTCATGTCCCTGAAATTATTTCTGTGGTAAAAAAATAATTCTGTCTAATAAGTTTACCGTGAATGAATACAATACATTATCCCTTAAATGCCTTCTTGTGCAAAAAACGATGTTGCATGTGCGCACCTGCGTAAAACTGATTCTGGTTTCGACAGGATTTACTGCGAGTTTTCAAAATCATGGTAATCAAACACGATTGTAATGATAATTCAATTTTAAACGATAATACTAATCGTAAGGACATTTTATCGTGGTCAATCGTGAAACCGGTATCGTCCCATCCCTAAAACACAGTAAGTAAAACATTTAACTTTATTTAAGATAATGTTACTGCGTTTCACTATTGCTTTGTAAGAGATGTACTGTTGTAACATCCGTGTCTAAACACGTATGTTTGAGTGTTTTAATTTACTAAAAACATTAAACGATTAACAAAGGTGCAACACTTAACAATACGACTGTAATATAATGATATAAATATACAAAGTTAGTGATAAGGAAGGACTTACCAGCCGCAATTTAGATTCTGATGCCCGTTTACTGTGTTGTATACGATAATTTAGGCAAGTTGCATTTGAAAGGTCCAACACTCAACAAAGCTTTTTTATCATATAACTGTGGTATGTAACGTTACGTGTATGTAAGAGCAACCTCACAAGCACAAAATAAAAATAAAAAGTTATTGATAAGGATTTATCTGCCGCAGTTTAGATTCTGATGCACGCTTACTGTGTTGTATATGGTAATTTATTCACGTCTTTTGTGGCTCAAACATATATGTGTTTGGCTGCTATTTTTACACATTAATGTTTTTAAAACATTTCCCCACGTGTAATGACGGGGGAATGAAGCTATCCAATCATAGCAGTGGGCGTTTACGTCCAGGTCCTCAATGTGGCCCACCCCTTTAAACATACCATTTCTCCAAAGAGCCACTAATCCATGTTACAAAATAGCCTATTACTTATTGCTTTTGATGTTTTTGAATGTAAAAACCATGCAAACGTCATAAGTAGACCTCAGACAACAGTATAAAACAATAAAATCAACAAATTCACCGCCCCTTTAATATAACAAACTACACATTTAATTACAGTTTTTTTAATTGTAAATTTTTATTGAATTTAAGAAAACAGAAAAAATACTGTATAAATAATATTGTATTTTCCTGTTTAAAAAGATTTTCTATATTATTTTCTATATTTTTTATTGATGACATAATATTTAAAATAACAGTCAAGCTGTTAATTGACAGATAATGTTTGTAATTTTACAGAGTTTAATTATGTTAAATAACGGTAAGCCACTGTAAAAAAGTTATTTGTCATAAAAATAGGATCTTTTTTAACAGTGGGTAGTGCTTTATGTGAAGTGCATGACAGAATTAACCACAAATGCTCTCAATAGTTGATCTTTTATAACTCTTTTTATACCATTTTATTGGTATTTAAGACATCTGACTTTCACTGCTAAACCCTCTAAGTGCATGCAAACTTTTTGGCAAAAAATAATTGAAAAATCACTAAGATGCAACAGAAACATGGCAAATGATGAAAGTCAGAATGTAAAAGTGAAGAAACTGAAACACACATTAGGGGGCGCTGTGATCCATTTAGCGGATTTAGGGCATTTTGCCAACAAAGGGTAATGCGAAATGGCTTGAGGCTGGAATTAAGGGGATTTGAAGCTAGATTATTTGATGAACGTAGAGAGCATTGGGTTAATATCATTATCTCATTATCTCATCTCATCTGAGCTTCTTACTTCTATCAATGTTCTGCAACATCGTATGACATTTTTACAGAGCGTGATGCAATGCATTATGGGATCATCTTCCCTGTAGGATACATGGATAGTGCTTGGAATTTGGCCAATAATGGGTATGTTAGATGGCAGCCTAATTATTTTATAATGCAGCACATTTTGTAAGATTTTCATCGGGACTGCTTGAACACCTATTAAAGTTTCTGGAACAAATCCTATAGTGCAAACAATTCAGAGGTTTGAAAGAAAACATTTCTTATTTGGGCATACATCTACATTAGTAAAACATTGTAGAAGTTGACAGTTAGTATCTTCCATACAATAACAACTATTACTTTGAAACACGTTTTGACAGGCAGGTTACCAATATGACACATTATTGTCACAAATCCAGGTAATTTTAGAAATATCTCATTAACCAACCCTTCACATTCTACAAAAACATATCACAATGACAGCTACAACGTGTTATAAATAAATACTACAAAAACATTGTCACTCATTATTAAAGTGACCTGAATCAACTAAATCAAAACAAGTTGTCTGTGTTTTAAAGGCTTGCCTGGCCTTGCTATAAAGTTATTCCTGGACTGTGTGTTGTGCGGTACAGGATGAATGGGCCAGACAGTCGCTATGCCCACAAGGGCTAAGAGAGATGGTGTTATTTTCAAGACGAATGGGCATCAAAGCTTTTAGGTACACAACAGAAATCCAATGAAAGGGAACATCGCATCATTTGATGAGGCATTCTGGGCGTCCCTGGGGAAATTGAGCCCCGTGGCTATATGACAAATGTATGTTAGCTGCAGTGATTTTAGAGCGGCCCACGACGCACATCGCCCGCAGTCCTGCACTCTTCGTCCTTGAAGATGTTTTTTCTGAAGTCCACTACCGCACTATTACTGTGTTTTACCCTGCGGCATTTAGAAACATGGCCTCATATGAAAAGATATTGTGTTTATTATGTGTCCAACATTTTGGAAAGCATTCTGCTGCTGAATGGTGCTTTACTTAATGCTTTGTGAAATGAAGTGGTGAATGCCAACAAGTTCATTGGCCTCTACATTCAATATGCTGTTAAAAATAAAGGGTCTTAAATGGCCCCTTTACTTTACCATTGCACTGAAGGTTCTGTGGTGACTGTAGGGTCTTTAGACTATAAATTTGGGCACGGCTAAGAACGTTTATTCGAAACATCACTCGATATCCTTTGTTTCCCTTTATCTCAGAAAGCTCTATGCCTAACCCATGTAAGAAGTTTCAGGAGCCAAATCCCTGTCCTTGATAAAGCTCAACACTTTAAATTCCCACTCTCTTGACTTGTTTTGCAGTTTGGTCCAGTGCACTGCTGTAGCTTACAGTGTCAGTCTATTTCATTTCCAAGCAGGTTTTCAACCATTTACGAGAGACTGACACCACATTCATTTTAAGTGACAGCCAGCAAATAGCCCTCCGGTCTCCATTTACTTCCACTGGGACTTCAACTGAAAATAGCAGCACAGAAATGCATGCAGGAGTTTCCTAAGGCTGAAGTTTGTATCACTTGACAAATGCTTACTTGTTTAAATACTAATTTAGCCCCTTTTCTGCTTTTGTTTGGGGGGGTCTAAAGCTATTTCATGCATTCTGACATATTAACACAGTTTAAGAGTAAATGGATGTTCACATTATAACAATAACGTTAATTTTTTTAAACTATAACAATAACTAAATTTGCGTCTAATTCGCTTACACGCGTGGCAATCACCCAAATCACAAATATTGCATATTTCTTGTAAAAAAAAACTTTTGCAATTGTTTACATGTCACTGAATGTGTAAATATGTGGTTCTTGTTGCATTTACACAGCAGGTCACCAGCAGATGTCCTCAACACGTTGCATTTCGCGTAACCCTAAACAGTGAATCTACTAGTTTATGTAATCCAATATCTTACCTTTTGGCGTAGTCAGTGTGGTAGGATTACGTAGTGTATTTCACAGCAACTGCATCAGCGCTGGATACCGGAGATAATTTTATCTTATAGACCTTAGCAATGAGCTTCTCCACAGTATCATCTGTCATTTCAAATGCAAGATTTTTGATTGGCTGTAAATAGTTTATCGTTCATGAGGTAAAAAAAAAACTCCCAGCAAAGCGATCCCAACATTATCATTCATTGTATCTTTATCGTTATAGTTGTGGTGTGAACTCTTCTATTCTTTTTATTATAATACGATTTTTAAAACTATATTTTTAACGGTTATAGTTATAATGTGAACGTCCCTTTAGATTCCTTATGCTAAACAAGCAAAGTGTCAAAAAAGCAGTTGGACGTATGACAGAGTATTTCTGTGGCGAATGCACTTTGCCAGGGTTTGTACAAGTTTTGCAACGTTTTTTTTAACATAAAAGATTCATATGTAACAATCTTGCTTTATTTTTTTATAGACAATTTCAGTGTAGGAAGTACAGTGTAAGTCCTTATATGGACAAGAGCTGACACGAAATTAACGTCACCAGAGAAGTGTGTTTTTGTTTGTGAGGGAAATTTAAGCTTGTTCAGCTTCCCAAAGAACCCAGTCGTATGGAAAAAAATATAATTTGTTTATCCCGAGTAGCAGCGGAGTGTTGTGTGTGTGTTTGTTTAATCCTGGATTTTGTTGAAATGCGGCGGTCCCAACCTGGGTCATGAGTCGCAGGTGGTAAGTAAAACTGCATCAAATGTCTGTGTTTTGTAGGCAATTGGCACGTAAGTGCATATAATGACAAAAACATGTAGTGAATCATAAGTTATCCAGAGATAGTGGGATAATGTTTGTGTGTGTTGCTTGCTCCTGACAGGCTCCATCCACAGCACGTCTTTAGGGGGCGGAGCCTCGAGTTTGTTCTGAATGAATCAGTAGAGCTGATTTGTTTTTTATAAATCTGATAAAACTAAAGACTCTTGGATGTAATACTACTTTATACTGTAGGTACTCAAGATTAACATGAAATAAGCAGAAACAATTTGATTTTTATAAGCCAAAGGAAGGGAGTATGTTGGATTTGGTTAAAATCTAATTTATAGACTTTATACTTTAAAATAAGTTAGTATTTTTTACTCATTTATTTATTTATATCTTTTCAATTATTTTGCTGGTTTCTCCTTCCACCTGCATGTTATTGTTAATGGCATGAATTTGAAAAATGTAAGGTCTTTCTCCATTGGTTGGTGACATATAGCTTGTCAGTTTAACACTGCATAATTTAGGTACAGCATTTTGTTAGCAGCTTAAAAAGCTTAAAAAAGTTCAATTTCCATACAACACATAAACACACACACACTGATAAGAATGTGTAGCTTAAAAGTCGCTTTTGATAAAATAAAATAATAAAGTGTGCAATATTAAAGAATGGCCCTAAGATTTAAGCATTCCCAAAACATATGCAGTACACCGATGACATTACCATTCCAGAGGCTTGTCGGGATTTGCTAAGACTTCTATTATGAAGAGCATCTGCTGTCTTTGCAGTACCCCGGTGACTCTGAAATCCAAATTTACAGTGAGCAGGTGTCAGAATTTTAAACAGATCTTCTTTTTGTTCTCCTCTCTAATTCCAGGAAGATTATGTCACCTTGAACTACGTCCTGGCCTTGATTTAAAATAAACAGTGGGAGAAACCAGATCCTGCATCTATTTAATCCATAGCGCTGATTTAATTCTTAAAGGGATAGCTCACCAAAAATGAAAAATCTCTTCATTCACCCTAAAGTCATTTCAAAGCCATTTGACTTTCTTACTCGTGTTGAATACAAAAAGAAAAGTTTAGCATGAATGTCTGAACTCAGTAAAAGTAAATGGGGACCATGATGAGTCAATGATACAATACTGCAGTGTCCCTTTAAACTAAATGTTATAAATCATTAAGCCACGTTACAAAACAAACAAAAATAAATCAATAAATAAGATAAATGAATAATGCCTGTAAATTACAGGTCAAGTATTGCCATGCACTCATTATGAAGGTCTGATGTGTCCCCTGTCCTAAGTACTTCAATCATTGTCAAATCAAACCTTAATGTAAGCACTCATTTCAGACTCAAGCGTATGAGAGCACAAGGAATATTTCTTACTTTAATGACAATATGATCAAATCTGGTGCATCGATACAGCTGAGTTCTCTGAGGGAGAAATTGGATCGGTCTGTGTGAGTTATGCCGTGTGGATGACGTGCCTGATTCCATTTGCACTTACAGCATCGGGAAACACTTCCATCTATCATCGCATAAAACAATAAACCCTGCCAAAGCCTGCATGCTGGCTCATAGATCATATCCTGACTGTCAACCAATCCTGGCCGCCGTTTGCTTCAATCTGAGCGGGCAAATATTTGCATTTTTACATAACTGTTAAATTTCAAAATAAATTTGTTGTAATTGTTTCGTTGAGTTTCTAGATGTCCGTTCTGCCATTGCAGGAAGACTGTAATATGCTTGCATGATTTATATGGCACATTTGTGAAGCTGATATTTGGAATACTATTCAGGTTTTCCTGAATGTTCTGTTTATAGATATAATATTGCAGGACCCTAACACCACTGATGGCACATCATGCCTTGATGCAATTTTTCTTTTTTTTCCTTTTTTGCTGATATTGCATATAAATTGAAGGCAGTACAGGTAACATACAGCAGTAAAACTAGATACACTCTTAAAAATAAAGTTGCATAAAAGTTTCTTTACAGTGATGTCATTTTGTGAATCAGAAAGGTTCTTTGGATGTTAATGGTTCTCATTGGAACCATTCAGAACAGAAATGATTCTTCATGATCAAAAATGCATTGTTTATTTTTAAAAGGCACATATTATGCAAAATCCACTTTTAAATGGGTTTAGACATAAGTGTGTGTTGGCAATGTGTAAATGTTTAATCCCCATTACACCAAAGCTCTCATTAGACATGCAGTTTAGATTCACTTGTTAATGTGATGTCACACTGACAAAGCCCCGCCCACGGCCACTGACTGACTGACTGCTTAATTTAAACCAAAAGCTTTTCTATATGTGTTTTTTTACTTTATTGTGTTATGCTATTTAACACATTGTGCCATTTTGTGTTGATTTTGTGTTAAAAGAAATAAATGTAACAACACAAGTTGTGTTACAAGTAACACAATAATAACACAGAGATGTGTCTGTAGTGCGTTGTCCCAAAACTTACACCAGTGTTCAAATTGAGAGGAGCTGTTGAGGGACCCCCTATAAAGCACAAAATATAAATTAGGGGGGTCTCCTTGTTTTTATTAAAATAAAAATACAACATGGATTTAAAAAATATCATCCTACGCTGCCACAAAGCGATACTGTCCATTATTTGTCGTAATTTTGTAATAAACTAATCCAAAATATATCTGTCTGAAATTAATGTAAACTCTCAAGTGCGCCTCATGCTGTTTCTGTGGGTGGATTATTTTTACCTTGTTGACAGTAAGAATCTTTATTTTTAGTAATCTTCAGGGTTAGGGGCTTTTAAAAAAAATCTTAAAAACCAACAAAACATGTTGATCCAGGATCACATCTTACTACACTGCAAAAAATTACTTAGTATTTTTGTATTGTTTTCAGTACAAATATCTAACAATTATTAAATCAAGATGTCTTTTCTTGATGAGCAAAATGACCTAAAAAAATAAGTTTAGTTTTTAGACAAAAAATATCAAATTTAAGTGAATTTGTACTTAAAACAAGCAAAAATATCTGCCAGTGGGGTAAGAGAAACATCTTTAAATAAGTTTACGTTTTCTTAATTGATTAATTCGAGAAAAAAAATGGCAGATATTTTTGCTTGTTTTAAGTACAAATTCACTTAAATTTGATATTTTTGTCTAAAAACTTATTTTTTTTAGGTCATTTTGCTCATCAAGAAAAGACATCTTGATTTAAGAATTGTTAGATATTTGTACTGAAAACAAGACAAAAATACTAAGTAAGAAAGTAATTTTTTGCAGTGTATACATCGACCCTTTAATGACGGAGGGGGGATTGGCCAGGGGGGCTTAGCTTGGGGATAATCTTTGACATAATTCGAACACTGACCAACACTAATTGTGTTGTTTTTAACGCATCCGTTCTAATGCCGCGTTTACACCAGCCGCGGTAGAGGCAGCAAGCGTGGCTGATTTACATGTTAAGTCAATGCAAAGACGCAATTAGGAATCATGCGGCGCAGTACATGTGGTAAGCGCGACGCCTTCCGCGCGAAATGAGCGTTGCCGCGGGAAACATGTGAATTGAAAAATCAGAACTTCGGCGGATTTCCACGCCGCGTTAACCAATCAGGACCTTGCTGTAGTAGTGATGTGATTACAGGAAGCGAGTGGAGTGGCGGAGTCTCAGCGGAGTCAAAGAAGCCCCTCCCAAGATGCAAATTTCCTTGTGAATGTCTCGAATGACTAACTTTGGGTTAACACCAGATGCGAGTTCAACGATTTGCGCGAGTAGATTACATACAAAGTAAATGCAAAGACACGATCAGACGCGTCCTCGCGTGGGGCGATGCGAATGACGCGATATTTGCGGCGCGTTTACCGTGAAAACGCACTATTCACCTCAATCGCGTCTTCGCCCAAGTTGAAAATATTGAACTTGAGCGAAAAATTTGCATGACACGAAGTTAAATCCCGCGAGTAATCTAGAGCGAGCAACGCAATGCGATTGCACGCTTCGCGTTTGGTGTAAACCCACAGTAAAATTTCACTCGCGAATGAAGCGAGTGAAATCAACTGTTCAAGCGTCCAACTACGCGCGAATATCGCATTTTTGTTGCCACTACCTCGGCTGGTTGGAATGCACCATTAGAGTGCACATTGTATTGCTAATGCGGCTAAATATAGGCTTCCATTGTAATATACTATTGTTAAATATTTTAACCGAAAGCGCTCACTGTCTGTTGGTATGGGAGTTAGCAGCTGTAGCTCATTTGCATTTAAAGGTACACACATGAAACCCAAATAGGGGCATTTTGGACATGCTACATTCTAGGCACACCTGAGACTTAAATTACATTAGGTAAAAATGGGCATAATATGTGCCCTTTAAGAGTGTAAAGGTGGTTTCCTAATGCTTTCTACAGTACTTCAGTCTCGAAAGCCGACAGAGAGTGTAAAAGGAATTTATTCACAAATAATGAAATGAAGTGTTTCACAAAAATTCTGTCCCCATTTACTCAGCACCATGTCATTTTAAACCTTTTCAACTGCAGAATGCAAAGATGATTTGAAGAACACTTTGAATTTAAATTATATAACACAAAAACATTCATGTAGTAAATATGGTTCGTTTGTAGTGTTTTACTGTATGATAACAATGTGCAAGTAACAGACCAAGCTAAAGCAGGCATGTCAGTTGTTGAAAATCTCTCTGCTGTAGTTGTCAGATCATGTACACTTAAACCAAACTTGATGTGTCAAGAAGACATCTAACATTATGACAGCATTGGTTTTTGCATTTTCTTGTAACATGTTATGTTTAGTGTGCATAGATGGAAATAAATATGAATAAAATTGCAGACTTTCCCTCACACAAAGTTATAATGTAACTTCAAAAGACTCGGGTAGGTAGTTTAGGTGTTACGCAGAAGATGACAACTCATAAAAGGTTTGAAATAATATGATGTTGAGCAAACGTTGACATTTTTATTTTATTTATTTAATTAAATTTTTATTTTAGAGTAAAAATAAAAGAGATGCAAATATATGCTGAAATGCTAAATCCAATAAAGCATCAGTAGATGGCACAGTGTAAACTTTCACCCAAACATTAGCTGTGAGTCTAACTACAGTACAAGCCCATCTGCTTCTCCTCCATGCTGGGTGGCTTTCTCTCATAGTCCGCCCCGGAGCTATTAGCAGCCAGGCTGGGCATCTGCTGGCCCCACCTGCAGCTGTGATAGACCTGCATGCTCAGGTTGTGGATGGCTGATGCCAATGGCAGTGGTCTGCCTCCACAGGACTCATTGCTCATATGTTCGCACGGATGGGGTGACCTTCACTGGAAACCGCTCCGAAGGATGTGTGATTATTGTGACTCTGGGCATCATTAAGAGAGCAGAGAAGAAAAATAGACGAGGGAACGCACAATAAATCAAACCATTACAATATTTGTGAGTTAATGCATACATTATTTTAATTATCCCTCCTGGGTTTGATGTCTGCATATTTCAAAGAGGAAGGAAATAAGGGCAGCTTTAGTGGATGTCATTTGATAAGATCAATGTGTGCTTCCTGGGCAGTTTCTTCTATGCTTTATCCAACAATATAACTCCTGTATGTGTTCAGCTTTCTAGGAACTGAAACTTTAATCTTTTTATTGATATTGTTATATACAATTGCTATACCGTACGCGTATATAAGAGAACACATTTTTTGCTCGGCACAGACGTTTGGGGTTCTGGAACTTACAGGATGTTTTTGCAGTAGAGTGACCTTTAACATGTCAAAATAATCAAAATAATCAAATCTTAGAAATCATGCACTATGGTAAAGCCCCTGAGTATAGAAAATTTCAGCAGTAACAATGTAAACAAACGGCTTTTCTGGAACAAATGTAACTTCCGGTAAACTTCCACAAAGAATTAATAACAACAAAATCCTTTTAGATTAGTTTATTTCTGACAACAAGCAAAATAAACAATAAGTAGATTACATTAGTTCAAATCATAGCTAAAGCGTTTCAAGAACTACACTGAGCTAACGTTAATGTGCAACATGTGTACTATATAATGTATACAATGTTAACTACAGATCGGTTGCCAAACCTCCAATTACATAGCGGTGATCCATAATCGTCGTCTCCTCGCGACTTTAGGAAACTAAAACATTAGTTATTTTCGACGATTTGTTCCAGAGTTCAATTTAGCTACTAGTCAGACCATTAAAGGGACACTCCACTTTTTTAAAAATATGCTCATTTTTCAGCTCCCCTAGAGTTAAACATCTGATTTTTATCGTTTTGGAATCCATTCAGCTGATCTCGGGTCTGGCACTAGCACTTTTAGCATAGCTTAGCACAATCCATTGAATCTGATTAGACCATTAGCATCGTGCTAAAAAATAACCAAAGAGTTTAGATATTTTTCCTATTTTAAACTTGACTCTTCTGTAGTTACATCGTGTACTTAAGAACGAGGGAAAATTTAAAGTTACGATTTTCTAGGCAGATATGGCTAAGAACTACACTCTTATTCTGGCGTAGTGATCGGGGACTTTGCTGCTGTGGCATGACTGCGGCGGGCGTAGTGATATTGCGCACTACCCGAAATAGTCCCCTTGGTTACTTTCAATAGCAGGGGACTAAATTTTCAGTCGTTCGGTGTAACTACAGAATAGTCAAGTTTCAAATAGCAAAAACATCGAAACTCTTTGGTTACTTTTGAACGTGATGCTAATGGTCTAATCAGATTCAATTGATTGTGCTAAGCTATGCTAAAAGTGCTAGTGCCAGACCCCGAGATCAGCTGAATGGATTCCAAAACGGTAAAACTCAAATGTTTAACTCTATGGGAGCTGGAAAATGAGCCTATTTTCAAAAAAAGTGGTATGTCCTTTTAGACAAACAGAGACCGGAAGTTAAGCTCCATCCAGACACGTAACCGTGACATCGCGTTTGTCTCTGATGAAACTTTTTTAGTTCGTTTTTTACGTGTACATGATGGCACGTGCACAGTCAAATGCACAGCCTTGCAAAGCATAGTTTATTTTACTCATACGCAAACACAGAGGCTCGATGCATGCACATTGCGACAAAATGCAATGCATCTCTTAGATTACATATTACATTCTCATAGTACGCACAGTTACTTACAAAAACCCTGCGGTGCGCGGACTGTACTCGGACCCGTATACGTAAAAACTGAACTATACTTCTACCTTAAAAATCTTTTAGAGCTATGTTAGCTTTATTTTCATCTCTGACAAATCGGCACTGGCAAGTCTATGAAATGTCAAACGCTAATTTTTGTGAATACTAGGCATGGCTCTATTGGGTGTGATCGACAAGCCAGTGACATCAAGGCATCACAAGTCGAGAACAGTGCTTATGAATTGCTCTTGCAGTACTTTGATGTCATAATCTGATTGATCTGTGCAGTGTGGCAGGAAGTCGAATTTAACCAAAACAAAAACATGATGCACAACCATTTCAAACTCATGACTTTGCTTGACATTTCAATGATGATGGATTTGAGAGGGACTGGTTTGTATGTAATACTGTACACAGACACGTGAGGAGGAGGATGTGAAATAGGAATAGGTGTGAAAAAGAGAGTGACTTAAAACTCTAAAAATGCTGGGTTGTTTTAACCCATGCTGGTAAATATTGGAGCAAACACACCGCTGGGTTAAAAAATTCCCCAATGGTAGGTTGTTTCATCCCAATGCTGGGTTGTTTCTGATATCTGATGGGTTATTACTACCCACCCACTGCGCAAAGTGACTTTGGAATGACGTCTTTTTCATATAATTTTTGGACGTCCGAATCTGGTCAATAAAAGGGGTTGTTTTGTAACGCCAGGCGACGTCTTTTTATAACGTCTTCTGCACGTTTAAATGTTGACATTCGTAGAAATGTTGCCGTAAATATGACGTCCAAAAAATTACCCAGTTCAAACGCCAAATGTTGCCCGTAAATATGACGCACAAATGACGTCCAAAAAATTACCCAGTTCAAACGTCAAAATTTGCCCGTAAATATGACATCCAAGTAGGGTCATGGTTGGACGTCCAAATAGTGGATCTAGTTTGTACGTCGAATAGATGTCCAGAATTGGTCACGGACCAACGGACCCAATACAGACATGATCTGCACGTCTATCCGACGTCCTGTGTTTAGTGGGCATGGTTGGATAATTTTTATAAATGGTGTTCAATATAAATGTTGTGTTGTAAATAAATAACCCTATGCTAAGTTGTTGTTACCCAACTATGGGTAGAAACAACCCCCCAAAAAAATTCTCATGCTAAGACTGACATTTGGATGGAATTGTTATATTTTCACTTATGGTTCTTCACAGGTGCTATATGGCACTAAAATTGTTCCCCTATGATTACGAGCTTTTGGTGCTATTTAGCACAATTTTTGTGTGTATTACTATATAAGAGAATAAAATGAAACATATTACACTGATATCAAGTTTAATACCTTAGATGTTCACACTGTAACCTTTACAAAATGCCTGGTCAGCAAAACCTCAATACAGACCAATTCACAAGTGTGCAGTGTAGGTCAAACCAATTCTCTCGAGGCAAAGATCTATGAATTACATATGAGTGTCATTGCTGAAACAGAATATAATACTGCTCATAAACCCTCACACAAATGAAAGAGGAAATAACTTTACATTGAAAAAATTTGCATTCTAATATTGGGTAGAAATAAACAAAAATATTTTAAAGAATACAAAGTGAAGTATCTTCCATATATCTTTTTTTAAAATGTTTGTTCTGGCTATACTAAAAAGATAAATTATTTTGCAAGCTTTGTAATTTTGTGAAGACTAATAATATACTTGCTTTAAAAAGTTTAGTGATAAGCACTAAAGTGTATATTTCAAACAAATAGAAAATACTGTGTGGTCCAACAAGTCGCTAATACTTTACTGCTTTGTTAAATGACTCTGGCATAATTGGCTCCATTTACCTTTCCTTAGACGGCACATAAGGGATCCTCCGAGACCCAATAAATGCAGGCATTTTTCTGATAAGGTGAATGCTCATTTTTCACAAACAATATTTTCATTTTTCCTGGGCCATGGACATTTGGCATTAGATTAAACGCTAACCAGGAGTAAGCCTGGAGCAGATAGCAAAGACTTGAAGGGCAAATGCCCTCCTGAATCCATCAAATTTCCCTCGAGTTGTTTTCTGGACACTAATGACCTTACAGTGCTGCTCTGAAGATGGCTCTGGTCCGCATCTCATCATACACCGTTGTGTTTTGTTTCGGTCTGTGCTGAATCTCAGGAGCTCCATTTAGGTGCTGCATTTCATTAAATTATTGTCTACAAATGTTAACGTGATAAATGCCGATCTGTTGGAAGCTCTGTGGGATCCTTGTCTCAGTTTAAGACAAAGCTTCATGTTAGGGGGTACTGTTTATTTAAATACTGGATTAGAGACCTTTCTGTGAGATAGCGATCTATTGTGTGCTTATAGATCTTTTGAAAGTTTATACTTGGCAGCTAAACTGTTCCTCAGATTCGTGTTGATCTTAAAGCAAAAAGAAGCTTCATCTCAGTGGAGACAATAGCACAATTCAATTTCTGTTTATTTGATTTTGATTGGCCTTCAGCTCTCTGAGGACCTTAACTGGGCAAATTCTGATTTTCCCATCCCAGAGGGAGAGCAAAATGAACGTCACATGTGATTCTGTCATTGATACGACACGTACAGTGCTCCATTTCATTTCTGGCAACTTTCCAGGCCTATTTTATTTCATGGACTTTTTGATTTTACATTTGTTTTCTTATTTGATGCTATATTTCCTCATGGCCTCTTATTTCACAGAAATGTAATAACATTGAAAGAGAAAACTCAAATTTGGAGGAGCCATTCACAAAAAAAATAAAAACTTACAGTAATGCCACTTTAATTCAACATGCTGCAGTTTCTCAGAGGAACAAGGTGGCTTAAAGGGACACTCCTCTTTTAAAATAAAAAAAATGCTAATTTTCAAGCCCCCCTAGAGTTAAACATTAAATTTTTACTGTTTTGGAATTCATATAGCTGATCTCCGGGTCTGGCGCTAGCACTTTTAGCATAGCTTAGCATAATCCATTGAATCTGATTAGACCATTAGCATCGCGCTAAAAAATAACCAAAGAGTTTTGATATTTTTCCTATTTAAACTTGGAGGCACAATGATATTACACAGTGCCTGAAAATAGTCCTCTGCTATCGAAAGTTACCAAGGGGCCATGGTACGGCAGCAAAGTCTTTAATTATTATGCCAGTTTGAGATTATACTGTAGTTTCTAGCCATATCTGCCTAGAAAATCGCAACTTTTAATTGTCTTAGTACACGATGTAACTACAGAAAAGTCAAGTTTTAAATATCAAAACTCTTTGGTTATTTTTGAGTGTGATGCTAATGGTCTAATCAGATTTAATGGTTTATGCTAAGCTATGCTAAAAGTGGTACTGCCAGACCCAGAGATCAGCTGAATGGATTCCAAAAATAAGTGACAAAATAACGTAAAAATTTTCCTATTTATATGTTGTCATTTGTATAGTCACACCGTGTGCAAATAACAAGGTCATATGAGACACAGCGATCTTTTAACAGTAGGCTATACATACTGGGAACTATATTCTCAGAAGGCGAAGCACTGCTACTTGGGCGAAGTGATTTGCACAACTCTGAGCGAACTCTCTGCTACTCACTAGGGGCTTCTCGGGTGCTGCGAGCAAATCACTCACTCAAAATCACAAAAAACAAGCGTTTTGAGTAGTTGTTATCTGGGAATACAAACCCAGCAAATGTCGCATCTGCAACAAAGTATGTTGTCTCCTAAAAACTTTTTTTGTCACATCCATAACAGAATGCTGGGATTGTTTAAAACATTTGCACTTTTTAGGCTTTTAATGAATTCAAATGGAACGCTGAACCCTAACATAGAGAAAACAAGGTTACAAAGTTTCCCAACTATGAAAGGTCCTGAAGGTCTGAAGCAAAAGCAAATAACTCTCTTTCATTTCAACAATGTCCTTAAAAGCCCCTCTTATCTAGCAGGTGATAAATAGTTTCTGGATATCATCTTATGGAATACATCAATATTCCTCTCACAAAGACCCTCATTGCTGTGTCTTGCGTGTAAAGTATGAAAGGGTTTTACTCTAAAGGGAAGCAGCTGCTTTGTAAATTATGGGTCTTTCTGCACCATCCATTTTATACGCTCCATCTGGGAATGTTGCCAAAGGAGGGAAAGTGGAAAAGTACAGGGCAACTGCGCGTGTGAGAGTTTATAGATAGGTGTGAAATATAAACACACTCAGTTAGCCATGTGGGTCACTTTTATCTTACCTGTAGGACTGTGATGGGGTTAGAAATAATTGTGCCAGATGATAGCGTTATTTATTTACACCCGCTTACCGCATTGTTTCAGCAGCCAATTTGCTAAAGCAATTATGCAAATCTGTCAACTGCGAAATTTTGTTAATTGCAGAAAAAAATTAGCGCTGAACGAAATTTGCATCTTGCATTGCCCATCTTGCAGGCCATTTATGTATAAATGCTAGACTTCAGGATCTGGCAACTTCGCTGGAGCTGTACAGCAACACTTAACCACTGCGACCCAGACACCTGAATCATCTCAGAATCAATATGGTTCATGTGCATATGGTTACACACACTTTAGAGTAATAAAAGATAATATTTAGCTGGTGTAGACCAGCACAAAACCAGTTTTGAATGACATGGAGATTCATACTGGTTTAAGCAGATCTTCATTTTCCTCTATCTATCCATCCATCCCATCTTTCTCTCCCCCTGTCTTTTGCCTCCCCGCCGTACACAGCAGATGCCACACTCGTTCGCGTGCCGGGACTCCAGCCTCTAAATTTGTCCTGTTATCAATCTATTCCCACATTTCACCATTATTCCAACCCTCAGTGGGATAAACCTGGCCAGCGCTGGTGTCTAATGGTCGCAGTCGCTGTCTAATGGTGACAGGCTTAATCAAGCACAATGGGCTCTCCTCTTTTGCTTATTTCTGCTTTTCTCTCTCTCTCTTTCCTTGTGGTTCGCTAGCTTTTGTTGCAGGCTGTCCTGTCAGCTGCCAGATGAAGTGAGCGCTGCAGTCGCGTGTGTGTGGGCAGCACTGCAGCCCGCATATTAAGCGCAAATTGGGCGAGATGCCACAGAGAATGAGTGGAACAGGACTCAACGCAAAGCTCATCTATTATACAGAAGAGGAAAGAGAGAAAATCTAAATCTCTCTGGGATGAGTTAGAGCGAGGCTGAGGATCAAATATTAGATGTGCATGTTTATGAGGAAGGTTGTCGTCCTCTGAAGCTGTTTGTGGACCGCTGCCAGCCGCCAGAGAGCCGTAATGAGAGCGGATGTAGTGTAGGAGTTAGACTGAAGTATTCCAATAGAAGTATTTCCATTTGCTTTTTTGCAGATAAACAGACTCTGTGCTTTTGCAGCATGTTATTCACAATATGTATGGCATCCTGAGCCACCGGCCTCAGATACCGTAATGCTTTTGGAGAGGAACTTGTTAACGTGAAGAAGTGCTTGAATTGTCTCTGGCATTCGTCCACCTGCTCATAACTAAATTTAGCAATGTTTGAAACATGTTGCTTTGTCCAGGAAACTCCATATCTGACAATAGGTCTCATGAAGAACTGTTATGGAGTGCTTGAAATGCACTGTCAACAAAAGTAAAACATTGTCCATAGACCCTTTTATAGCCCACGTGATCAAATAGCCTGCGCGCGTTTCACGGAGTGACTTTGTGAGGACGGAACCAAAAGTAGGAGAAGGAAGTTCCGCCCGGACCTAGATGTGCAAACACCACTTCGGAAACCACTTCGGAAACCCCGGGCAACCGAAAATCAAGCGATATCGGCAACAGGTGTGTTAATGAACGTGGTGTTCGCGGATTGGGCAATTCAGACGGCGTAAGGAGTATAAAGAGGATGTTGGAAATACAGAAAGGAAAGTTGTTTTTCCAAGAGACACCACGGGTGAGACGGAGTGTTTTGGGCGCTTTGGTACAGGGCGAAGTGGAGATATATGCATCTTGTGAATTCGCTAAGCGAACTGGACGATTCGGATACAACTACCTGAGCAGGTTTGCAAATACGAAGTCTTTCAGGAGAAAGTTATACTTACCAGTTTGTCTGTTATACGAAGGCCACGCATATTAAGGGACCGTGGGAGAAACGAAACCAGGGCGGAACAACGGCATCATTTCCGGGCACCTGTGAGTAACTGGAAAAAGAAAGAGAGTGAGATGAGATCGGTATTACGAAAACTGTGAGTACGTTGGCCTACCTTCACATCATTGTTTATACATGGAGATGGAATACTAGTGTTTGCGTGAGTGTGTAACAGCGTGCAAAGCGACCCCATCATGGAAGAAGAGACGAGTGGGTGAGCCGAAGTCAAGTGGGGCGAACGGATGTTACTTTGCTGTGGCTACGACGTCTAAGTTTGGGCCATTTGCCGTGTCAGCGACCCTAGCCTCCTCTAGGACAAATCCCGGCCGAGTGTGGAGTATCGACCCTAAATCACTGAAGTGTGTGTAGTGCAGTGGGTGAGTCTTTCCTTGACGCGTGTACACCTGAAGCTTGCAGTGTTGTGCCATGTCCCTGTCGTCTGTACTTACCCTCTAGGCTGAGATAGTCCCTGTTGGAGAGAACGTATGCTGCCTTGGCGGTGACCACCTATTTCATGCACGCCCGCTTATAACTCTGGCCCCTGTGTTCCGGCCTGAAGGAGGCGAAGTTCTAACGCAAGTCAAGGTATTGTGTGGATGTTGTGGGGAAAACCATTGCATTGAAGGGGAGCATTCGACCATCATATGTGAAACAGTCTGCTGTGTCTGCTGTGTATGCTTACTGTATTGTGGAGCGATTTCAGAGGTCCGCCCCATCTAGATCTCCGTCACGTTGGCTGGAAGAGAGGAGAGGGAAGCGGCCATCAGAGCACAAAATCGCTAAGAAAACTTGTCAGATGCACTTACTCTAGAAGGTTTTGCATCTGAACACTTTTAAGGGGACATATCATGAAAATACTTTTTCCATGTTTAATTCTTTCCCCGCCGTTGACAAACTCATCAATTAAGAGAAAACGCTTCCCTGCGAATGACGAGTATTTCCGACAATCCGCAATACCGCTATTATCCACCAGGTCTTCCGCAACTTATACAACCTGAAACCAACGCCTCACGTGAAAGAGTAAGAATTTCGTGTATGTTTTGAGGATCGCTCTGAATCTGATCTCTATCAAAAGTCCTTCACAAAAACGGAATTATCTCAGCTTTTTGCTCAAAATTTTGTGTTTTTGAAGAAACCTACACATATTTGAGAGATGATAAGAAGAGAACTAATAAAGTTATGAACTAATGAACTAATAAACTAATGAAACTTATTTTTGAAAGCAAAGGGTCTGTTCTTTCATTTGATATATTGTATGTTTATATATTTAAAGAAGAACATTTTCTGGAAGGTATTCAACTTTTTTTTAAATCACGAAAAATGCTGCCGCTGGCTGGCAACTTTTTAAAAAAACGCTGGCGGGGAAAGAGTTAAGTGCTATTAGGTCTCCAGTGCTTCTATCAACCTAGAAAATGTGAACAAGAACAACCCAGTAACTTAGTTTTGGTAAACCATTCTCTGCAAGCATGTGAAAAAATAAGGTAATTGAAATCTGGCTCCCCTTGTGATGTCGGAAGGAGATAATACCGCCCCTTAATCTGCACTATCCAACCACGGCACTGCCATTTAGTGCAGAGAGAGAGAAAGAAAATAATTTACAACACAATTAAGTTTCAATTTTAACATTTGGATTTAAAAAGACACCCCCACAAAGTGACAATTTTAGCATGTTATAATAATGTAGCTGTGAGGAATATTGAGCTAAAACTGGGAATTGAAACCAAAGATTTATTTTACATTTTAAAAAGTTTCATAATAAGACTCCTTTAAATGTTGTTTCTGTAATTATTGTAGGTTTACAGTACATTGGACATAAAAAATCAAGTACATTCCTCAAACTGTGACCTTCAGATAGGTGACAACAGCCAAAGAATATACTTTGAACAACCAGCTTCATAAAGGAATGCATTTTTGTATCAGTGAGACCTAAATAATACAATACTGACATAAAAGCAATTCGTAAAGTTTGAAGGCTGTATGGGACTCTTGTTTTTATAAAAACTTAAAAATTTTTAAAAGTGTAATACATTTTTTTTTAAGTTTACAATAAATGAACCTTGATGAAATATGTGCATAAAGAACCCCTTTTAAAATGGATTTTGTACTACATTTATCCATTTGGCAGACTTCTGGCACTTCTAATGCAATGATACAGGAGGACTGTAGCAGGAATATTGTTAATGTATAAGATCACAGGAGATATATCGTAAGTCATACAGGTTAATTTATTTTCGTTTTAATATTTTAATTTCTTCATCTGCTAAAGTGGGGACTTTAAAAATGGCATGCGTTTGCATACATTCATGCAGCCAACACACTATTAAAATACTTTTTTTAAAAAAAAAAATTCTGATTAAATTATACAGACTTCAACATTTTTTTAACTACTATATACCTTTAAGAAACAAGCAACCTTGTACACGGGTATGTAGGAGGTCTGCTTTATTCTGGCTTGTATCCGTATGTCCTGTCTCCTCCATATCTCCTCTCCCCCATGGTGAGACTTTGTCCTCAGAGCTGAGAGGATACGAGCACAAATCCACATGAACAAAAATAAACCTGTAGCCCTGCAGGTGTTGGTTATCAGATTGGCCGGACCAAAAAATGAGAGAGATTAAACAAATCTCTTTAAAGTGATTTCCTGTAACCCACTTCACCCGAGCGAGAGTTTTAATTTACATACATTATTTCTGGCTAAATCAGGAGCCAGATAAAACTCTTATTTAGATACAAACCGAACAGGGATTTCTGTAAACACAATTTCATGGCAATACGTATCTATTTTAAAAGGTGTCTACTTTGTATGAATCTGTACGATCTCATTTGTGGGTTTTAGTGCAATCTCCTTTCGCACCAGTAACACCAGGGCTAGGGGTGTTTTTTTTCCGGATAATCCCATGTTTTGTATGATTCACATTGTATCAATTCATACATATTGCCACAATAATAGGTATGTTTTCTTGTGAGATATATAGATATAATACCACATTTTACATGAACTGCATTATACTATTTAATCTACCGTAATCAAACCTAAATCGAATAACTGCAGATTTGAAAATTAAAGACAGGTGTGTTTGAAAAGGGCTGGAAATACACTGAGCGGGACATGATAGTCGAAATCTTTATATTTCTGGACATCCATGGTTCATCTTCCACGGATGAACGAAAGTAATTCGGGTTTGAAATGACATCAGGGTCAGCAAATGATGACAGAATCTTTGGGTGAACTTCTCCGTTAAGTCTCTTGAGTTATGAAAGATCAACCTCTGAGCAACAGGACACAGCTTTACTTTTTTTCTGGCTCTTATTTCTGTCTGTTAGTGTCTTTAGAGCAGGCCAAGGGAAAGACCACCCGCTATGTGTGACCTGTGCTAAACAAATGAAGCCCCTATGTGACCCTCGGCTCTAATGTCCAGGCAGCAGGCGTTTTGAGTGATGCTAACTGGCTGCCCTTTCATATCTGCTTGAACCAGATCAGAAGAGGGTGAGTGAGGTCACTGTATCCTTGTCTGGATATATAAAGTCAAAACAGAAATCATTTCAGACAAACTGCTAGAGATGTAAAAAAAAGATAATCCTATTTTTAGTCTGACAAGGACATGAAGAAAATGGGAACAATAATGAAATCAACCATAGATCATAAAAGTGATAAACCGCATGTTCAAAAATAAGAAAAACTGCTCCCCTGTTAAGTGTTTGTGTCTGAAAGAGAAGGCCAGTGTGGTTTGCAATATAAACAGTTTTTGGTCTTTTGCCTCCAAAATACATGATTTTTCTTAGTGACTAGGGGGGGGGGGGTTCCTGAACAGGGCTTATCCTAGTCCAAGACTAAAATGAATGTTTGAGTCGCCTTAATTTAAAAACATCTTGCACTGACATTCTTAACATATATCAGTACCATTGTTTTCTCTTAAATTGTACACTTGTATTGTTTTTTGTAAGGTTTGTTTGTAAAAACTACTTAAAAGTTCTAATATAATTGAGGCGTAGTGCTGGATTTAACTAAACCCTGTCTGGGAAACCACCTCCAAAGATTTTGTGCTCTTTGTATACCAAACAAATTAGCGTCGCACACCTGAAGTCAATGGATAGGTGCATAGGATAAGACGACAAAAAGTCTCATAACATTCAACAAACAATTCCCGCACACTATCTGCTTGCTGTTCCCGCACACTATCTGCTTGCCGTTTCGATCGAAACGTTGCAACGCAACTATAATTAAAATTTTCAGCAAGCAGAAGCGGAATTGTTTGTTGTATGCTCTTTGTATACCAAAACTAGTTTCAGACTAGTTAGACGTTTGCTAGTTATACGCAGTTATAATTTTTATGTCCAGCACCACGGTATTTAAAAAGCAAATGCATTTGTGAATTTGAAGTATTAAAGGAACTGTATGTAAGAAATGTATATCAATTAATCATAAAATGACCCTGATATGTCACTAGACATTAAGAAATCATTTTCATTTCAAATACTTATATCACTGATAACAGTGTTATGGCCAGGATATTGTCATGTAAAAAGTGGAGTTGCAGTCCTCAACTGATGTTTATGTTGTCATTTTGTGTATTGGCCACCAGTTGTGTGATTGCAGTACCAGTTTTAGCCACAAGTTTTGTTATTGCAATACCAGTTTTGGCCACAATCCTACATACTGTTCCTTTAAAATAAAAATATTACTATTGTGTCTCTTGGACATAAATGAGGACAGATTACAGGACTTTAGAATGCAAATATTGCATTTATTTTGAAAAGACATTAAATGTTACCCCACAGATTTATTGTATATGATGACTTTGTACCTTTGGATATGGTGAAATGAAAACCTTTTTTAAATAATATGTTTCAAAACACTCATAGTGTTGTCGCGGTGCTGAAACGGCTCTCCACACGTTTGTAAATTCTTTATCTCCTGGTTGTTACAAATATAAAGTATTTTTACTTAAGCAAAACTTTTTTTGTATATTTGTTCTTATATTTTTATATATTTTAAAGAGAGTCAAAGCTTTAATTACACAAAAAATAAAAATTAAATAGTTATTATATTTATAGTTATTATAGTTATTATTTTAAAATTAAATAATATAAAAATGTCAATAAACACATTTTTTAACATCTTAAACTGGTGCACTGCAAAAAATGATGTGTTAATTTTTTACACATTGTGTGTGTCATGCCATTTTAGGCGTTATTTCATGTTAAAATAAATGAAAGGGACAACACAAGTTGTGTTAAAAACAGTGACAGGAGTAACGCGTTATAAAGTAATTCCATTACTGTAATTCCACTACTTTTAGCAGTAATAAACATGTAACAAAGTTTTTTTTTTTTTTTTAATCAAGTAACACAGTTACAATTACTGAAATTTAAATGAGTTGGTTACTCACGTTACTCTATTTTGTGGTTAATGAACACTTGCAGACAATACATTTCTGATTTAACATCGCAGGACAGTGGTGAGCAGCACAATGAATAATAACACAGAAGGTGTGTTAGTATAGGGATGACACATTTAATGTGTGGGGATGATCATTGGTTTATTGCACGTTACGCCCAAAACACACAACAACCTTTTAGACCATGTGGCACACAAACCATTTTTTCCCATCGTTAAATTAGCAAAAGTGTATAAAATCACTAAAATCAGTTTTGCAATATTATAAGCAACTAAGGTAAACAGATACTGACAATATACTAATGCCAAGGTCTCTGAAAGAGGTTTGATATTTACGCTCCATATGGTCAAGTGAGCAGTTCAATGATGGTAACGTCTTCCACTGGTCAGACTGTGCCGTGCTGCAGCAGTGAAGAAGGAGTCGGTTTTTGTTTAACAGCCTTGAACATGAAGCACTGTGGGATGCTGATCTTCTGGAACATGCAGATGCAGGTAAAGTAAAGGTTTGCTCTCTTGAGCTTCACCTTGTTGCAGCCTTTCTGGATGGGTGAATCATGATCTGTTTTAGTCTCTGGACACACAAACCAGAAACTCAGAACCTTTTAGTGTCTCTCTTGAGAAGGGACCCAGTACAATGGCTGCCCTGTTACAATCTCTCAAGGGAGATTCAGAATGTTGGGTGAATTGTAACAGTCTCTGGAGGGGGCTCAGAACATGGAGCATTACAGTTATGCTTATCCCACTCAAGCCGGAAACTCAGAACTCTGTGCAAAGGGTACCTTTATCCTATTTGGAAAAGGAAGAGTTTGCATTTTGCCGCTTTCCTGATGCAGGACTGGGATTGGCTGTTTATGTCTTAAGGAGTGTGGCCCACCTTCCTTCACTGTAAGTAACTCATTTGCACAGCATTAATTACAGAGTTTAGAGTGTAATTTGTATATTTTTCACTTACCAAACCCTTGCCTTTGACATTGTCCTGAATCTGTAGACTATAAACATGACACCAAAATGTTACTCTATCACACATGCATTCATTCATATGTTAATAATCATGATGGTGTAAACAGTGTGAATAGCATAACACATAATAATATAATGCTAGTGTCTGTAAACAAGTATGAAGTCAATAAGTGATGGGTTTGTGTCCATTTTGTGGGTGAAAGAATGTAAAGATTTGTCATTTGTATTTGCCAATACTGCTGCATGGCCAGTAGATAGCATGCTGTTTTAAGCTCTTAAGAAATGTATCTAGTTTAGGCCTTAGGATAAGAGTTAAGGGGGTTTGGTGATAAGGACAAATGCTGCTTTCCCTGTTTGGTACTGGGGGAATCCTTCCTGCCCTGTAAAATGTGTCTGACTGGTGTAAGTAGCATTGCATAAGTAACACGCTAATACATTGAAATGATGTAAGTGTGACATGATTCATCACTTAACAATAGTAATACATCAGTGAACGTTATTAAGTCTGCAACAGAGTGACACAACGTGAAGATAATTTTTACCTCTCAACATGTCAGGATATCATTTCAACTCCAGTTAGCCAACATGCCATCATTGGCTATAATGTACTGTATTATATATTAATATAGTCTATCTGGAACTGACACGGCTGTTAATTTCCTGTATGTGAGATGAGTAGGAGTTTATGATTTTGACAGATCAGAAGCAGCTTGTTCAGATAAAGAGCTCAATATTATTCTTTAGCTATTGAAAGCTGTGACAGTTCACCATCATGATCTAAACTCACTCTCATGTCAGAGTTTAGGTTTGAATGTGAGAAAATGAGAACGAGAAAGGGTCTGCAAAATATCTTGGTTAGAAAATTAAGAATTGGAATTTCTTTACCTATTACATATTCCTGTAATTTTACTTGAGATTTTTCAAGTTGTTCATCATTCACTCTCTCTGGGGTAGAAAGTTTGATACACCTTAATTGTTTTTCTGGACTGAAAGTTTGAACTGGCGAGCAACTTTGAACTAACGAAACTCAAACACAGATTTTTGGCCAGATTGTGTTGACCAATTGCCTTACATATCTGAATAATTTTGTGTATCTACAATTTAACAAAGAAATGGGACAGCTGTAGGATCCATGACTTGATTGAATGACTGTTCAAGTAGCTCTGCTGGTAGAGCATAGTGTTAAAGGATAATTCCGGTATTTAACACTTCGAGTCTCATTTCTGGTTTGTTTTGGGTGAACTACAGTGATGGACACAGAAATTTTGACAATGGGTCGTGTCTTGACTTTTCGACTCATTTAGACGTGTCTCTTGACTGCTTTAGAATGAAAGTCAATGACCATGCACAAACATGTCATTAAAACAACACTTAACGTAAATTTTCAAAACTGTACTACTCACCGAGTGGTTCGTTGTGTTCGTTGATGATTAAAAACCAATATATTAGCGCAATGTATGATTTCAATCCGTGTTATTTGCTATAGTGGAACTATTTTTTCAGATACCTCACAACCGCGTATATACTTCCGCTCTATATTTGAGTCTGAAGCATGAATGAACGTAGTCCAACAATCTGTAATAAAACGGTAGCATACTTTCAAAATCAAGTTTATTTATAACACTTACACCATCCAATATGTTTTTTTCATCAGCAGAACAATAAAGAAGATATTTTGCAAAAACTCCAGTGCTCCGTCATGCAAGTCAACAAATCCGCACACTTTAAGAGCTAAAGCATATATATCCAATACAACAGTAATCTCAAAACTGAAAATCGAATGTCAACCCACGGAACGAATATTCTGGTCCAGCCCTACAAATGTGGGAAAAATTTCTTCTGAGAGAAACCGAGCGAAAAAACTACAACCACATATAAATAGACCCTTTTCTGTTTCCCGGCGGCGGAGTGATATATCAGCGAAAAAACGAGTCTTCCAAGAGAAGTCAATGGAATTTTACAAAATGCCAAATAAAACACGACAGAAACTGTATTTCGCTACACAACTTGTTTTTAATCATCAACGAACACCACGAACCACTCGGTGAGTAGCACAGTTTTGAAAATGAACGTTAAGTGTTGTTTTAATGACATGTTTGTGCATGGCCATTGACTTCCATTCTGAAGCAGTCAAGAGACGCTTCTAAACGAGTCAAAAACTCAAGACACGACCCATTGTCAGAATTTCTGTGTCCATCACTGTAGTTCATCCAAAACAAAACAGAAATGAGACTCAAAGTGTTAAATACCGGAATTATCCTTTAACAGCGTAAAGGTCATGGGTTCAATTCTCAAAGAACACACATACTGATAAAAATCTACACTTTGTAATGCACAGTATGTCATTTTGGATAAAAGCATCTGCCAAAGGCATAAGTGTAAGATGTAGGAGACATGTTATGCATGATCAGTTTTACTTTTCTCTCAAAAAGAACAAAGAACGTCTTTGGGGAATCATATTTCTGCTGCATTATAACATACTTTTCAATTTGTTCTCTACACACAGCATGATACTCAGATCATGATCCATATATCCCGTGGTTGTGCTATTATAACACCTGCCATGAGAAAGCACTTGCGATTTAAATATCTAAACAAAAACAGGATGACTTATGCGAGTGATCATTGCAAAGCTTGCCATTTTCCACAGCAATCCTCAAAGCTGTTCAAACATCAATCAAGGTCACTTACGTTGACAGCTCTGTCCATGACATCGAGGGTAAAACCTCCAAGCAGTGAGTCCCAGATCACTCACAACCTAAATCCCACCTCACAGCAGCATCCATAAATTCCTCCAAATGACTGTAAGATGTCAACTGGAAGGACATTTGATTGGAGGCATGCCATTTTTCTGACAAATGCTGCCATATAGGCTGGTAAGGAATGAAAGACGGAAGAAAGATAAGTGACAAAAGTATGAAGAATAACTACACAAATCGATGATAAACTCCTGACGGTAGAAAATAGATCAAGCTTGTTGCCTCATTCAGGTTTTCAAACAACTGTATTGGAAATAAAATGTGCTTTCTGTATGAAGCAGTGTTATAAACAATGGGCTATAAGTAAAGTTGGCTGTTCCCTGCAGTGACTTCCTTAGTAATAAGAAATTTGGAAATGAAAGCCAATGGGTACCGTAAACTCTGTGCTTACAATCAAAGCAATCCCACCATAAGCTAGCATTAAAACTTTAGCATTTCTGCTCAGTCATAAATGGGGTTGCAAAGGGCCTGAACATTTCTGGAAACTTTCTATGGGAACTTTTTGGGAAATTTTGGAAATATTCCAATTGGAAACCTAATGGCAATTTATGTTAATTCCCATGGAAAGTTTCCAGCCTTGACAATTCCTGGAATTTTGCAATCCTAGTCATGTATGTCTCCACACACATGTTTTCACCAGTAAACTATATATTTAATCTCACTTGAGAACAGGACATGTGATAGAAAGTCTTTAATGTTTTTGGTTTGTGACTCGAGGTCTGTGAACAGCCATCTCAGTGAAATTGTCCCTCAAAGGGATCAAAACCATCAATCTAGCCCAACACAAGACTTCAATGCATTCTGTCCATACCAAAACACTCACACACACATGCACACACCGACATAAACCTCTTATCAGATCTAATCAATTCAACCAGGTCTTCATTTCCAGAGAAAAACATTGACGTGTGAGTGTTTGATTTACGAGGTATGGACGCTGGAAATTTCATTCTCAGATGCAGCCAATGCCACCCAGATAAAGCAGGGAGGTTTTTCCTGAAATAGGTTATGGGCTTTGCTCAATTGCACACTCTGATTTCCTGCAGTCCTCAGCTCGCTGTCAATGCCGTTATACGTGCGGCTCAGATTAGTGTCCTGAAGTGAGATAACCTTGCGGAGCCATCAAACGGGGCAGGAGAATGATTTACAGTCCCGCTTATAAAAAACACCCTGTTCCTCTGATAGGCTCACACCATTGCAGGCTTGTAAAGCCAGTTATGGATCTCCTTTGATTTAAAGGAAAAAAATAATGCGTCAGTGTGAAATATGGAGTTCAGACAGCGTACGTGGGTTTGTTTTGCAGGAGATCTTGTGTATTCAAGGCAAAACCATAAAAAACGCACATGCTTACGTAATTTCTGCTGAATTTCTGTAACAAGTTAGAGTGTATGTACATCTATTTTTAGATTAATTAAAACAACATTAACAGTGCTTAAAGCTTTTTATGTCTTTAATTGTAATATGTGTAATGTTCTCGTATTCATTTAGTTGATGTAAAGGTCACGTAATTCACCTTTATATGTTGTTTGAACATAATTGTGTGTTCTCAGCGTGTGTACACAACCACCCTGTAATGCTAAATATCTGCCCACTCCATTCTTTTAACCCTAAATACATGATTGACATCTTTTTTTGCTTCAGATTTAATGACTTTTCCTAATTTAATCCCTGTACATTGAACAAGTTAGTCGCACATGCACTTACATGAGAATTTAGTATGTAGCCCAGGAGATGCATTGCATTTTGACATATGTTAAAATACATCAGTGCCCTTTGTTTTGCTTCAAAATGCACAAGTAATGTTTTAAGGCATATTTGTTAAAAACTAGTTATATTTCCTAATTAAACTAAGGCCTAGTCCTAGTTTAAGTTAATCCCTGTCTGGGAAACCACCCCAGTGTGTATTTAGACCTGAAACTTCACAGGCACATTCTAAGGACTCCTGAGACTAATATTTTGTCTTGAAAAAATTGCCATATTAAGTGAGCTTTAAAGATAAAGTGTATGTGCCTTGAGCAAATTGCAAAACTAATCAATGTTTTAAAACAGTTTTCCTTGTCTTCCATAGGTTGAACAAAAATGTAAGTCCCCACAACCCAAACTTACAATATTAGTTGTGTCCGCGTTGTGGTAACAGGTTAATCACATTGCAATATTAAGAGAAATGATTTAGTCATTATTTTTGGTAAAGGTATTGGAACCTGAATCTTCCGCATGAGAACAAAGACTCTGTGTGTCTATTACACTACATTTAAATTTTTTGCTAGTGCCACACTACTGTCTACTACACTGTAAAATAATTGCTGTAATTATGCAGCTGGTTGCCAGTAACTTACTGTAGAAGATAAAGGCTGAAAATGCAACATGATCTCACAAAGTTCCGTGGGATAGTCACGGAATTTTGTGCTCATTTTTCCGTGGCATTCTCACGGATCTCCGCATTTTTCCGTGGCCCTGCTACGGACTGTCTTTTTCGTGGCATTCTCACGGATTGGTTACTCAACTGCTTTTTCCTATTTTCAAACCATTTTCGCTTCGGTTTAGGGTTAGATTTGGTGTTTGCGTTAGTATGTCACTTTAAATATTGGTTTATACTAGGGGTGGCACGGTTCACAAAACCCTCGGTTCGGTTCGTATCACGGTTCTATGGTCACGGTTCTCGGTTCAGTACGGTTCTTGTTGTTATTTTTTTAACACTCCAGAAATGTATTCTTATTAATGTATTAATTATCCATAATTTAGGATACAGTATTAAAAAAAGTTATATCATGTAATCATGCACAAACTGAATTTGCACATTATTGGGAACATCCCTGAGGAAAGCCAGGCGAGATTTTGACACAGCGAGAGTGCAGACATTGATGATTTCAACATGCTTTTCATTTATTTGGCAAAAAAGAGAATGTGTTGCGATCTACATGAACTTTGTGTGCATTTTTAGCACACAAAGATAACTTGCATTTATCAAAATGCCAACTTCAGTGTAGCTTTAAGATTTATCACTGAGAGGCTGCTTAAATACTGCAGAGAGTATATGTGAACGAGAGAGAAACATAACATTTACACCTGTAATATTTAAATCCGTCTCTTTTGTCCACTTTTGACCATTTCTGTCCTGATTACTTTAAGGGGCAGTTTATGAAATAAGATCGCGCGACTTTCACACACTGGCGAAATGAAACTACGCGGAAATCAGCCACTTTCGTTTTATCAACGAAAGGCTAAAAATAGCGCTGAATATGAAAAGACGTAAAACAGTGTTCATTACCTCAGATTAGATAAATGGTCGGAGAGAAGGCTGTCGCCTGTGGCTGTATCTATTGTTTTACTTCCGCTGTCATCATAGGTAACATGAAATAAAAAATGTTTCCACACACCAAACTTATACGACGCTGGCGCATCCTCCAACTACGGGCAGACTTCTTTTTCTCTCCCTCTTGCCATTTCTACATGTAACATGACCGGTGTTGTGTCGAAGTCTGTTCCCCCTATGTTCCCCCTATTTTTCCCTTCGGTGTGGTGTTTTTGTGGCGTTTTTATCACGTTATAGGTTTTATTATTTATATATTTAAAGTTTTAATGGCTACTGAGATGTATATGTGTGCATCTCTGTAACGTATCTGTATTGTTCTTAATGGTAAGTCAATTATTTTTACAGTATAAATCATATTATATGTATAATATTTATTTAATTATGTATGCAAACATTACATTTTTAAAACAACCAGTTAAGGAGAAAAAAAGAAAAAGACAGGCTATATTTTAAAATAAATACCCTAATAAAAAACTGTCAAATGAATGAAATATTTAATAAATTGTATTATAAAATACATGATATTATGCCTTTTTAGTATAACCAATTCAAATCTTTAATCTTTCTAAATGTAACGTAATGAAAACGCTATAAAAGCACTACACTAAAGGGAAACATAAGGGGAACTGAGTTCGACACAACACCGGCAGCACTCACTCTCCACACCAGTCACCTCTTCTTTTGCGTGATTCGCGAAAGGGGAACACGCTATCTGGGGTCACATACAGGGCACGAGGCTACATACATTGCGCATGCCATGAACCGTTGAATTGACGACACACACGCGCTCCGAACCGAGACAAGCGAACCGAACGGTTTGGATTTTTTTCATGAACCGTGCCACCCCTAGTTTATACTATTTTTTCTGATTTATTCTTTTATATTTTCTAAACTTTAAACAATTGTCGCCTGGCGTTGGGGTTAGAGTTGGGTTTGGGTAGGGATGTCATTTCATGTAAATCTAACCCTAAACCGAAGCAAAAATGGTAAGAAAATAGGACAAAACAGTTGAGTAACCAATCCGTGAGAATGCCACGAAAAAGACAGTCCGTAGCAGGGCCATGGAAAAATGCGGAGATCCGTGAGAATGCCATGGAAAAATGAGCACAAAATTCCGTGACTATGCCACGGAAATTCGTGAGATCAGGTTGGAAAATGTTTCATGTTCATTTAACTTTGAACAAACTGTTGCCAGTAAATAACATAAATGTAAAATCTACAGTAAGTTACTGGCAGCTAGTTGCCAGTAATACCCATTAATACTGTAATTTCTACAGATATTTTTTACAGTGTAGTTAAACTACAGTAACACTAATCAATATGCCACAGCTCCATTTCCAGCAGACACATTTTTCCTTCAGTTGGAGAGAATGTAGGCCTACTTTAAAATAGCTGGCAAAAACACCAGAGATATGGTCTGTGTCACACAGAAATACACATAAATGGCAACAGGTTTTTTAGACCTTTACTGTTCCATTGAAGGAACCAACAGCAGCTCAGTGAAGGTCTTAGTGTATCTTGAGGTTTGGTCAGTGCAGCTGGAGACAGAGATAACCCACGTCATCACCACAGCAGACCAGCTTAACACCTTCAGAGTCAGAGGGATTAAACTGAGAAAAAACTTTATTGACACTTAGCTTGCAGACGCCCCGCTGATTCCATAGAAGTGCACTTGTGAAACTTCAAAATTAAGGTGCAGGTTTTGCACATAGCTAGACTCGAAAAATACCTCACTCAGGTTAGCGTTTGGAAGGAAGCTCACCGTCTGAATAATCTCCTCTGTTTGAAGAGCAAAGCTCAAGTCATTAATTCAACTCTGAGGGCCCATCATTATAGATTCATGTTTGATGACGTTGATCTTGTAATTGTTTTTGAATGATGAGGTTCATTGGCTTACCCAACAAATTTAGATCCTTAAACAGCATGCAGTAAACAAGCAAAGGTCATTTGTGACCTTTGATGTGAAAAATGTACAAAGTCTGACAGTTCATGGGTGGCGTAGAGGTGAGTCTTGTTAGTGTGGTTTCATCTGGTGCCTTATGTCCTGCATGCTCACCTTTTGATCCAAGAGACAAATCCCATTTCTCACAACATCATCAACTGACCTCCATTCAGGTACAACATGAGCATAACCAGCTGTCACATCCAGCCCACAGATATTTTTAAACTCATGGGGTGTTTTGGCAACTTCCCGGTGAGGGGATTTGTTGAGTTTGATGTTGAGGTTCAATAAAAATTACATAAAGTTATTTTTCTGGAGGTCATTTGATTATAAATCTTGTCGTATAAATCTAAAATTCGTAATTAATTTATAATATTAGCAGGTTTAATATTAGGTGACTATTTGGTGTTCTGTATTCTTAAGGGGCTCGCACACCGGACGCGCAGCTCAGTGCCGCGTCAAGTCACGTCTAGCACAACTCGGAGGTATCGTAAACCGGAAGTGCACATTAAATAGCGCAAGCTTAGTCAGATAGCGTCTACTTCAAAATGTTAAATATACGTTAGCAGCCCATGTTAATCGTTAATGATTTGGGACAAATATGTTGTTATTTAATGTTAACTCTTTCACCGCCAGCATTTTTTTAAAAAAGTTGCCAGCCAGCGCCAGCGTTTTTCATGATTTTCACCAAAGTTTAATGCCTTCCAGAAAATGTTCTTCTTCAAATATATAAACATACAATATACCAAATGAAAGAACAGACCCTCTGCTTTTAAACAAAAAAAAAAAAAACGTTTCATCCTACCTTGAGTAGTTCTTTTGTAATCAGCTTTTGAATATGGGTAGGTTTCTGCAAATACACCACATTTTGAGCAAAAAGCTGAGATAATTCCATTTTTGTGACGGACTTTTCATAGAGATCCTATTCAGAGCGATCTTTAAAACAGACACGGACATGCAGCAGCTTGCCAGAGGGCAATACTTCCGAGTTTAAAAAGTTGCGGAATTGCAGTATTGCGGAAAGACGGAAATACTCGTCATTGGCGGGGAAGCGTTTTCTCTTGATTGACGAGATATCTCGTCAATGGCGGCGAAAGAGTTAAACTATGTGTGTTGCGCTCTGTGGCGAGACAGGGATTTGAGCAACTTCCTGAGTCAAAGCTGGGCGCCGTGGACAGCGCCACCTGTCGGCTCCGGTGTGTGTATACTCATAAAAAACAATGTGTTCGATTTTTTTAGAACGGCACTGCGCGGCACTGAGCTGCGTGTCCGATGTGCGACCCCCTTTAGATAAGAATGTACAAAAGTTGCCAATGGGACAGTACCTTTCTACAGATATGTACCTTTGAGATACCAAAATGCACCTTTTAGGTACAACAGTGTGCTTTTTAAAAAGTACCACCCCAGTGACAACTTTCTCCCTCTTGTTCCCTTTTTTATAAAAGTGTGGGTAGAGTAAGGGACACAGTCAAGATTGTCAAATACATTAAAAGATACTTTAAAGGCGGGGTGCATTATTTTTGAAAAACACTCTGGAAAAGGGAGTCGGCCAAGTACCAAAACACACTTGTAGCCAATCAGCAGCAAGGGGCGTGTCTATTAACCGACATCGTTGCCTGTGTGGTTGCGTATGGGTCTATCAAAAGAAGGTTCCGATTCGATTGGGGTAGGGGCGTGTTTGTTTAGGTGATTTCAAATGTCAACATTGGCTTTCAGAGATCATACACCCCGCCTATAACTTTAAGTACAATTTAACAATTTGCGTGAACACAAAGGTTACATTGTATCAATTTTTATCTTTTAGTAGTGGTTATAGACAGCCAGTATAAAGTGTAATTATATCATAAACAAAACGCTCAAGAAACTGAAACCATGTGATGCATTTCTTTGAAGCTTTGTAACATAAAAAATCCCATTGCCCCATGATGAAACAGGTGTGTCAGTATTAAAGATATAATTCAGTGTGAAATATGATTCGCTTCATTTCTTAGTTTCCACATGACTAATTTAATTAATTCATCAATTAATTATCTTACCCACCCAATAATTGAAGGCTGATATGGTCTAAAGGGGAAATCAAAACTCTATTAATCGTATACAGTACACATCCACCCGTGATGTTACTGCCATTTAATTACTAAGCTTCACACTTGGACCGGTGATAATATTGGTCAAGTAATTTACAATTAATAACTACATGTTCTAATTAGAGGGACAGTAGATAAGGTTATAATTGACTTTCAGAAATGTCACTGTTGTAACAGTTAAGGCAGATATTTATACCTCAAATTCTCCCGTTTAAATGTTGTCCATGTGCAGCAGGAACAAATGGATTAGTCAAAATCCAAAATCCATTACCTTGAAAATTAGTCTGCAATTGGCATTCGAAATGTTTGCAAACAGGGGCAAAATCACGTAATAACAAGAAATGAGAATCAAGTGATTGCAAAGAATTTTAACCACTTAACACGTAAATGCCATGAGCAGTGCATTCAAATAAGTGTGTTTGCAAAAATCAAATGTGAGCTTATTCCAAACTGACACCACTGATTTAAGCCACATTTGACATTAATCCACTTTGCCAATGCTATCTTATGCACTGTGAAAACATTAATAAGTTGACTGAACTTTGATTGAGTAAAACCCGTCTAATTCTTGAACTCAATTCAATTAAGTAATGGGTCTCCCAAAAATGTATATATTTAAGTACACTTAACTTGGAGGCTGCACTTAAATTGTTACGTTCATTAAACTTGGAGTTTGTACAGTGCACTTAAACATTTAAATTCACTTGATGTTCATAAAGAGTGAACTTAAATGGTCATTTATCTTTATAGGACAAGGTGTAATGAAATGTACTGGAAGGTATTCAGAAATGCATATATATATATATATATATATATATATATATATATATATATATATATATATATATATATATGAAGAGTTTCGTTGCAAAACGAGATAGATCCATTTTTTTACATTTTTGTGAAAACATGTTTATTATTATGTTATCATGACTTAGGGGTGACCCCGAATAGTCGAAGATTCGATGCATCGATAGGAGAAGCCTGATTCGACTACCAATCTCACAGTCGAATCGTCGCAGATGTGTTATGAAATGAGGATCATTCAATTTTGGCCGTATATGGGTGCACACATTATCTGATTTCACATATAACAGCTTTCTCACAATATATTAATATACAGCATATTATGATAATGCTGCAAATAATATGTGAAGTAACAGCTTTCAATAAATATTTTTAAAATGCGTTAATAAATCCAGCCCCTGTGACCGGGCTACACGGAGGTTTCTTCGTTAATTAACCATTGCCTCTTTGTTTCTAAAAGACAAAGCTGGCAATTATATTATGGCTATACTTTTCTATTCTTTTAATAATTTTTTTATTTTATTTATAAATCACTCTGGGTTATCTGATTTAACTATTTGGCTTGTGTTTTGTTTCTGTGCACTTGAGGCATTTTGCATATTTGTTCTGCACTTTGTTACTTCTGACCTTATTTTATTAAAAAAATGTATCTATTATAAACGTAAATTCTGATCTAATTTAAGTCTGTAAATTTTGGATAGCTTTTCGTTGTATTAATGTTGCACTATTGCGTGCTGGCCATGCTTGCGCATGTAATTTAGCCGAACGGGCGCTCTGCGTCTCATATTTAGGAGTTCATCAAACTAAACATTAAAAAACTGATGTTTTTTGACGGGTATAAGTTTTTAAAATGTATTTATCATACATTTTGGTTATCTTGTCAAAAGTTAAACTACAAAACAGGTAAGCCGTTTTTTAAAATTTCGGTGATGAAACGGAAAGTATCTGCAGTGCACCGAACCAATTTCTGCCTGACACGAATGTCTTTCTTGTGATTTAATATTATGGTTGGTGTTCACTTTTAAATGATAGCAAAGAGATTCCTGAAATAAATAATATCATCCGGTCTTTCTGTATCTAAAGTGAATACAGAGATGATCGAAGTCAGAGCAAGCAAGAAGGTATTTCTTTGCTAAATAATAACGCATAGTGTCTATAAAATCATTAATTTCAGTGTTTTTCATGTTATAAATTAACGTTTAATGAATTGTAAATTAGTTTTTATCATTTACAGAAACGATCACAAATTATTTGTTATTTCTCATTTGTCGGGTTTTTTTTGGTCATGACTGCTTTGACGCGCTATATCTCCAAATTAAATAAAAACACTTAATTGTAGCCGAGGTTTCCAAGGCAGAATCACCTTGTTTATTTTTATTTTTTTAGGTTTAGTTATCAAAATGCATTTTTGTGTGATGTTCTGTAGATCGTGGCTTTAAAATGTTATGAGGAATAAATAAACAAATGTTGCCTTGCCTTATATATTTTACCTTAAAAAAATAAATATATAAATGCATCGTCAGTTTTGTCTTCGTTCATCACTTGAAAGACAGTTTTGGTCACTTTAACAAGAAAGTTGTTTATGTGTGCTGCTTGTGAAAGAAAATAAAAGTTACCAATTTGTACCTGGTCTGGCCCCCTTCCAACCCATGCAGACAAACATAGATGTGATTCGACTATCTGTCGACTATGGAAAGATTCGACAATTCTGATTCGAATATGTAAATCCTTAGTCGAGGACACCCCTATATCATGTTATTATTTTTATGGTGCTACTTAGCTGTATTTTTTAAGTTATGAAGGTTTAAATCAAAACAAACCAACTGCAGTTGAATTGAAATTAATTGGAATGCACAACCAAAAAACAAGATTTCTGAACAATTAAAAAAACGGCGGTTATCTCATTTTGCAACGAAACTATTCATATATATATATATGTCACGGCCAGGGGCTGGCTGTGTCTAGCTAAAGCCACGCCCCTTCTCAACTTCCACCTCGAGGAGGTCCCCAAAGCCAACCCAATGACCAGACAACAACAAAGGCAGGTAAGTATAAAATTTATTCTTTATTGATTTTATAAATATTTAAAATGTTCTTGGGAAATGGGGAGGGGGGAATTAAAACTAATGTCTGTCTCTGCCCTCCAGGTGGGCCACGGACAGGGAACAAGGGGCAACGGAATGTCCAGGACACTGAGGACCGGGGGGTGGGGGGGTGGGGGGGTGGGGGGCCTCAGGCTCCAACCTGGTCTATACTACCCGTGGCGCGCTCCTTTGTCCTCCTGGAGGCAGAATCAAAAGTGAATGAGTGTTGTGGATTTTTTTATTTAGGCTGCGTACCTGGGTCTCCCTGGTGTGGGCTCTTCCTCGCACTTTCACAATGTTTTGTCGAGTCACTCAGTATTTCCTCTTTCTTCTCCACAGGTAACAACTTAGGCACAAAGCACAGTTAATCAGCTTGGAATGGTTCTCACCTCTCTGCTGGACACAGCGTACCGTAAGTTCAGGTTTCTTCGATCTCTCCTCAGGTTATTCACTTTCTCTGTTCTTTCCTTCACAGGTATCAACTTGGACACAGAAGCACAGTTAATTGGCTTTGAATGGCTCTCACCTCTCTGCTGGACACAGCGTACCGTAAGTACAGGTTTCTTCGATCTCTCCTCAGGTTATTCACTCTCTCTGTTCTTTCCTTCACAGGTATCAACTTGGACACAGAAGCACAGTTAATTGGCTTTGAATGGCTCTCACCTCTCTGCTGGACACAGCGTACCGTAAGTACAGGTTTCTTCGATCTCTCCTCAGGTTATTCACTCTCTCTGTTCTTTCCTTCACAGGTATCAACTTGGACACAGAAGCACAGTTAATTGGCTTTGAATGGCTCTCACCTCTCTGCTGGACACAGCGTACCGTAAGTACAGGTTTCTTCAATCTCTCCTCAGGTTATTCACTTTCTCTGTTCTTTCATTCACAGGTATCAACTTGGACACAGAAGCACAGTTAATTGGCTTTGAATGGCTCTCACCTCTCTGCTGGACACAGCGTACCATAAGTACAGGTTTCTTCGATCTCTCCTCAGGTTATTCACTCTCTCTGTTCTTTCCTTCACAGGTATCAACTTGGACACAGAAGCACAGTTAATTGGCTTTGAATGGCTCTCACCTCTCTGCTGGACACAGCGTACCGTAAGTACAGGTTTCTTCAATCTCTCCTCAGGTTATTCACTTTCTCTGTTCTTTCATTCACAGGTATCAACTTGGACACAGAAGCACAGTTAATTGGCTTTGAATGGCTCTCACCTCTCTGCTGGACACAGCGTACCGTAAGTACAGGTTTCTTCAATCTCTCCTCAGGTTATTCACTCTCTCTGTTCTTTCCTTCACAGGTATCAACTTGGACACAGAAGCACAGTTAATTGGCTTTGAATGGCTCTTACCTCTCTGCTGGACACAGCGTACCGTAAGTACAGGTTTTCTTCGATCTCTCCTCAGGTTATTCACTCTCTCTGTTCTTTCCTTCACAGGTATCAACTTGGACACAGAAGCACAGTTAATTTGCTTTGAATGGCTCTCACCTCTCTGCTGGACATAGCGTACCGTAAGTACAGGTTTCTTCGATCTCTCCTCAGGTTATTCACTTTCTCTGTTCTTCCCTCCACAGGTATCCGCTTGGGCGAAACGTCTGATGGAGTAAGTCGTCCCTACGTGGCGTCGGGGGCGAACCCTCTCGACGGCTGTGCGGTGGCAGTGGGGTGGAATAACTCAACGTCTCACCGGGCCGAGCGCTTCCCTTTCCTCGCTGCCGTCAGGCGTTCGAACTCTGGACAGGGGCGCCCCTTTGTAGAGGCCACGGGACGATGAGAATCACTTCACCTCGCTCTCTGCAACAATAAGACTCGCACAGTTTACAGTATTGAATGGTAATAGCCACAAATCCTACTCACAATGCTGCTGCTTCTCCAGCTCTTCGTTGTCGCTCGCACCACCCACCCAATGTCTAGGCGGGAAAGGATCGTCCCGGGGCACCGTGCTACTTTCTGAGATCTGAAACACGCTCACAACACATGCAGGGTTGAGTCAAGCTAAGGCCAGCAGCCTCTTGGTCTTCCCTTAGCGAAGTGCGTGAAGGCGGGGGTCTGTCAGACAAGACATACAGCAATCCACAGCAACCCACAGCAATATACAACACCACGTCAAACTTAAAGGTTTTCACAGCACAAAGACTCACCCACCACGCTCAGTGCACAAAAAGGACTCCCGTCTTCCTTTACTTCACTTCAGTCAGATCTGGCGATGGATAATGCGGCCCAGCTAGTGGTGTCGTCGTTGTGACTGCTTCAGTAAAACGTCCACTCGGACGGGGGTAGGGCCGTTCTCTTCCTCCTGGAGGAATCTAACATACGGCTAGATCATTACACAAGGCATTTACAACTTGCACTTGGTACTCACAACGATGTCGGTTTCAATCCCCGTTTTCTCTTGGTCTCAATTCATCAAATACTCCGTGTGTTTTTCAACCTTTAAGGTTCGCGATGCCTTCCACAACCATACGGCTTCAGCCTGAGAGAGAGAGAGTTTTAGACAGCACACAGCAGCGCACCAAACGGCACAACACAGCGCTTCCAACACACACCAAAAAGCTTCCCAAACTGTGAATAAACTGGTCTTAAGTACTGCCTTGCTTGGCGTATCCTCCAATCGCCAACCGCTGTTCTTAACTAGGCCCAGGTGTATCGGATTCCCTGATTTTCCCGCTTACGGCGCTACCGGAAGTTCCGGTGTTTTGTTTTTCCGGTCCGGGCGGAAACACTTCCGGGCGGAACCAAACTTCCCCAACTTTGGTTCCGCCCCCTAAAAGATCGTCACCTTGTGACATATATATATATATATATATATATATATATATATATATATATATATAAATGAACTTAATTCTCCACAGAAGTACAAAACAAACTGAACTTAATTCTCCACAGAAGTACAAAACAAACTGCACTGTTTCTTCATTATAGTGGAGAAAAATACAATGAGTTGAATGTGGTGCATGCATACCAAAGGAAACACTGATCACCATAATGGTGACTTCACAAACAAACTATAATTTACAACAACAAACATTAATATCATTAATATTGATAATATTAAACATTAATAATGCTACATAACATAACATAAACTCGTTATATGTCCTATCAGTTGTTATTCTTTGAGAAAAATGTAATAATAAAAATTTCAGGCACAAGGGCTTATGGGTTTCCTTACCGGATTTTGAACTGATGATTTTAAGTTAATTGCACTTGAATTTTTAAGTTTAAGTGTTTTGTAAGTAAATAAGTTAAATGAACAAAGATAGTTATGCACGTCATGATTGCTTAACTTTTTGAGTACAAACAGAATTAGGGCTTTTAGTGTGGCAATTTGTACATATTTTACGAGTTGGCTAATTAGAGTTAAGTAGTACAACCACTTTAACTTTAATTTAAAATTAAACCAATTTTATGTCTTTTTACTGATTGTTGCAATAATAGTTGCATTATGATAGATCATCTACTGTACACACACACACATATATATATATATATATATATATATATATATATATATATATATATATATATATATATATATATATATATATATATATATATAATTTGAATGCATGCTAATTTCTTTAATTAAACGTAAAGAGATTTCTTGTGTTCCAAAAAAAGATAATTATATATTTTTTGTATAATGATAATAAGAAATGTCAGCGTACAATTAATTCTTAATAGTCCTAAAATACACTTCTTGCACGTTTGACTGCAATTTCTATGCATTTGCTTAGTTTTTCTTCTTCTTGTAGTGTAAATTATTGCTTTGTGAGAATGTGCTGATCTCTGTACTTTAACAAGATATTATAAAAAATATAGAAGTTTATGGTGTGCACACAATACAAAGTTCAGATGTACTGTTTGCTTCCAGCACAGTATCAATTTAATTGTCCCGTAGTGCCGCTTTGTGAGTCTGTATATGCAAAAAATAAACTTTCAAGCACAATGTGCTTCATCCTAGGGAATTCCCCCCTCCTGGATTGTGTCAGTGTTTCAGATCAAAGCAGTCAACATTATTTTACTCAGTGTGGAGCTTTTTGAAGTGTAAATCTTGCTCTGGCAGATTTCCCAGATGTCATCGCTAACTCCAAATAATAAAGCCCACACATGTAATCGTGTTGACTCCCATAGACTAAAGCTCTGTCCGCTATGAAATCTTGAGTTTATTTTGCAGAGGTAAAGGTTATTTCGCTCTGGTCCTTAATTGAAGGGTTTCAAAGCATCGACTCGTGAATGTATCATATTTATGACTTCTTTTTCACCTGTGCGGTTAGAAACATGATTAAACTCTGAAATATATATCCTTTTGACGTTAAGTGATTTAATGTATGGCAAAATTTAATCTAAGCACACACAAAAAAACTTTTCTAGAAGCTGAAAGTGATGCGTGCACAAGTGTAAAGCCAGTGTCTTGTGAATTATACTAAAAATGAACTGGTAATATTAATAGTTCACCTTAAAATATTAATTCTGTCATGTTTTACTTAAAGGATTGGTCCATTTTCTTAAAAAAAAATCCAGATAATTTACTCACCATCGTGTCATCCAAAATGTTGATGTCTTTCTTTGTTCAGGCGAGATGAAATTATGTTTTTTGAGGAAAACATTCCAGGATTTTTTTTCATTTTAATGGACTTTAATGGACCCCAACACTTAACAGTTTTAATGCAGTTTAAAATTACAGTTTCAAAGGACTCTTAACGATCCCAAATGAGGCATAAGGGTCTTATCTAGCAAAACGATTGTCATTTTTCACAAGAAAAAAATACACTTTTAAACCACAACTTCTTTTCTATCTCCGGCCCTGTGACGCGCCAGCGCGACCTCACGCAATACGTCATCACGTCAAGAGGTCACAGATGACATATGCAAAACTACGCCCCAGAGTTAACAAGTGTGGAGAAAGAGGACCGTTCAGACGTTGTTGTATGTGGAATGATACTAATTAATGTCTTTGTGTCAGTTTATTGTATAAAATGGTCCACAAATGTGTGTTTCATATATGTAACACGTGACCTTTCCATGGCATTACACAATTCGCGCTGGCGCGTCACAGGACCGGAGATAGACGAGAAGTTGTGGTTTAAAAGTGCATATTTTTTATTTTTCTTGTGAAAAATGACAATCGTTTCGCTAGATAAGACCCTTATGCCTCATTTGGGATTGTTTAGAGTCCTTTGAAACTGCAATTTTAAACTGCTTTAAACTGTTAAGTGTTGGGCTCTATTAAAGTCCATTAAAATTAGAAAAATCCTGGAATGTTTTCCTCAAAAAACATAATTTTTTCTCGACTGAACAAAGAAAGACATCAACGTTTTGGATAACATGGTGGTGAGTAAAATATCTGGATTTTTTTTAAGAAAATGGACCAATCCTTTAATACCCTCATGCCAAAACTCATTTGATTTGATTTTTTCAGCTGATTATTTACTGTACATCAGAAACTCTGAAGCTGATCTTTCTATACAATAAAAGAAGTAGTGACTAGCTTTCAATTCAATTTTATTCATAAAATTGCGCTTTTCACAATTGTTTAATTTTCCCAAAACAGCTTTACATTAATAAAGACAGAAAACAAAAGTAGCATTAAACCATATTAGATTACCAAGATTAAACCATACTAGTCACCGGAGTAATAATGTAACATTTATGTAAAATAACATAACTTAGTTCTAAGTTAAGCTAATGTCAGCTGACTCCCAAGCTAAGTTTCAAGCAACATTTTCAGCAAATATTGAATTTAGTCTGTTCTTCACACACAAAACTATTATTTGGTTTTAGAAAACTTAGAATGTAATGCACAGGTCAAAAGCCCCATTGCCATCTATAGGAGGAAAAATAATACTATGGAATTCAAAGGGGCTTCTGATCGATTTGGTTACAAACATTTCTCAAAATATCTTTCTTTGTGTTCATCTGAAGTAATTGATGACAAAATTATAATTTTTGTGTGAACTATCCCTTTAAGTCACAAATGGCTGAAATCAGCTCATACATTTAGTTTTGTTTCATTCTGGAGTGAATTGTCATTTCAATGTCTTCTGTTTCTTTTCAAAATGTCCTTTTCCACAGAACCGTATACAGCCCCTTTTGCATTTACATGTTTCGTAGATGAGCTCATCTACACATTTAGCCGAGCTGCTTGACTTTCATGTGATGCATTGTGCCGTTGATAGGACTGCACATTCACTTATAGGTTACCAGAGAGAAGTCGTCCCCTAAGGAAAAGAAAGGTACAGGCTTGTTTTTAAGCAAATATGAACCAGAGCAATGAATAGGCTTGAATATTCCCCAGCTACTTTGCATTTTGCGCTTTATCAGGTCATTCATTTTCCCATGCAGAGCATCACCAGGCAGTAATAAGCTGGCGTAACCTCGGGGCTCAGGCGAAATGAAAAATACCTGACGGTTATGCGCTTGCGTTCATTCTAAAATACACATTTTTGGCAGGGCAATCATTCTAAACTCACCTCCGCTCCGCCGGCAGCTCTCTGAACAATGTTTGCCTAAGTGCCTCTAGATTCTGAAATATCATTTTGAAACCGAGAAACGTGAAGATATTTCCTTCAGGTATCCAGACACGGGTTAGACTATCAAACAAAACTGACTTTTACACTACTACTCTCAAACCTGGTCTCATGTCAAAATGACTTAAAAGAAAAACGTGAGATGAATAAGCCTGTACACATACAACATTACATTTACATATTTGGTAGACACTTTTATCCAAAGCGACTTACAATGCATTACTAGTTATACATATTTGTGTAGGGATGCATAATCCTATAATGGCTATTGCCAGATAAAAGCATTTATTCAACTATTGGACATCGGCCGATTTTTAAAAACAGCCAATGATCGGTGCAGATTATATCCTGGAGAATGAGCCCACGTTTATTTCTTTCCTGTCCAAACATATTTTAGTGCGACTATTTTCACGAAATTACTTACCTATAGTCACATAATTTTTTTATTCTTTTTCATGATACTGTCACGAATTTCCGTGTGAATTTCTGTTTACTGTATGTGTCATTGTCATGTATTGGTTCCTCAACTGTTTTGTCCTATTCAGGGGCTGTCCACACGGAGACGCGTATCACTGTATACGTATAAATTTGTTATCGTATTGGCGTTTCATCCACACGGATCCGGCGTTTTGGGAGACTTAATCCGCTATTTTTTGAAACCGGGGCCTTAAGTGGACAAATCTCAAACCGACACCCTTGTGGTTTCGTCTGTACAGCCAATCCGTATATTTTGTGAAGCGAAAACGTCATCACATCACGTGTCGGAAGCGTCACACGTAACAGCAACAACAATAACGGCGGACTATGTGATTGTGTTCGTGCTACAGAAGCTACTAAAGCCTATTAGCTTTATTACAGCAAAATCTATTGCTTCTATGCAATTGTGGTGACCAACAAGCGATAATGGACAACACCATACGTTGGTTATGCGCATGCTCAAAGTCTTCTTCTCCACGTGTATAGTGTATATCTGTGGCAGAATTACAGCGCCCCATACTGGTCCGGCATATATACTACACCGCTTTCAGTCGGTTTCAGTGGTTTCGTGTTTACGGATTATTTTTTAGAGCAAGGAAAAAAAATGATCGGATAGGGAACGCACCGGCTTCGTGTGGACATAGCCTCAGTGGTCTAGTGGTGCCTGGAGAAGTGGGTATACTCTTAATTTTGCCCAATTCTTTTTTAAAGCGTCCCAGCAATAGATAAACGCCATTTGTTATAAAAAGCATGGATAAAAGCCTCAATATTTCCATAAAAATATAAAAATAACTGTATTTAATCTGTATTTAAATACATTTTACAACATATGACACTCTTAACCCAATGCAGGGTTTCTAAATTGATGCTTATATATTTTAGTCAAGGAACTTAATTTCAAGTACTGTAGTTGGGTAGTGCAACACTTATCTAAATATGACACAACAAATAACTGATTTAATGACTTTAAACAGATTTATTGTCAGTGCAGTTTTGACATACAGGGATGGCCGGACAAATTGTAATTTTGAGCCCTGCGATAAGTTATTAACATAATTTCTAAGTTCCTGTTATTTAAAAGTGCTCACTTTGTTTGAGGTCTTCGTTGGAAACTGTAGCAGGACAGGCTGCATCTTTAGCCCTATTCGGACGGGATTAGTTTTACAGGGGGACCTCTGAGAAAATCATGCTTTTCAGAGGTCCTCTGTGTTTTTAATCCAGTCCGAATCGGCCATGTCTGTGTTTTTCTCTGACGACCTCCATAAGAATTCCAGAGCAATTTACCTACTGTGTTTCCGCCGAACTCAGAGGCAGTGGCGGCTCCAGAGATTTTCTGATGCAGGTGCTATGGGGATGCTCAACACTTAAGAGAAGGTGCTTTACATTTTGGGGCGTTTCATTAAGGAGGTCGCATCGGACCACTCTTTATACACGCGTACACGCCCGCATTAACTAGCCTATACTTGTCCCACGACTATGTAAAAGTATTTAACACAAGGGCTATAGAAACAACATACATAAGCTTGCCAATGTAAACCTCTGAAAATATTTCACAGATCTGTCACAGTCTAGCCCTGAATACAACGGAGCAGCAAACGCAGCAACAGACACTGTGCACACTTCGGCTCAGATCACGAAATCACACAGCCAGTTACCAACACTAGTGATGAATCAGCATTGTTTCTATTGTTGGAGCATCATAGGGTTACCATCAGAGGCGGACAGAGTACACAGGTTCATTACTTGAGTAAGAGTACAATTACCCCTTGCTAAATTTTACTCAAGTACAAGTAAAAGTACTGCAGTCAGATGTCTACTCAAGTAAAAGTAAAAAGTACTTGTTTTTAAAAGTACTTGAGTATCAAGAGTACAAGAGTACATTTTTTAATTTTGCATTACTACTGCCACAGTGCACATTGAACCACGTGAGATGATTGACAGCTGTACAGCAAATGATAGAGTTCTGAGGTCAAATCTGACACAAATCAGGAAGAGGAGACACACATCTCACTCCGTTCGCTCTTTGAGCTCTTCAGGTCGCATAATTCAGTGGAAAATGAATAGAAATCTTATTCTGTAAGACTAAATATTTTACTAACATGTGATAATTAATCATTATTTCTTCAAATATGCGCACCATTGTACTAATAGCCCTGGCGAATTTTGTATATTTTATGTATTTGAATACAAATAAACCGGAGAAGACGAGAATGAATGTTTGATGATTTCTATTCAAAATAACAAACGTTTTAGATTAATTATTTTGCACTCCTGGCATAAATTAAGAAATTAATGTCACTGCAAATCAGTTTAATAACAAACAGTGGTCAAATGTCGAAGCTGGAGTCATAAACCTGTCTTGTGATGCTGAGTTTGTCCAGATCAAGTAAGAGTGTGATGTTTTGAAGAGTAATGAATTTTGAACAACAATAATCCGGGATCACCAGTGATCCCTGCCGCTCTCAAGGGGTTGAATTTTTGTAAGCGGTGATGAAGCTCTGTTTTGGTAAACACAGCAAACACTTAAAGCGAAAACTATCAATAACTTGTTTAGAAAATTAAAATAGTCTGTATAATAGTGGGTTGTCACATTCCCAGGATGGACCTGCTGTGTCTTCATCCATTGTTTCGTCCATGATTTCTTCTCTTATCTAAATCTGACTATTGGGACTTTGGCGGAAAGCTGAAGGTGATAGCTGATAGGCTGTCCCAATCAGTGGCGCCTGCACAATCCAATCACGTTTGAGAAAAGGGAAACAACAAATCGAGGGTTTCTTTTTTTTTAGAAGAAGTAACGGGTACTCACGGTTATGGATAGAAATGTAGTGGAGTAAAGAGTACAATATTTGCCTCTCAAATGTACTTGAGTAAAGTCATGAGTACTCCCCAAAAATTATACTCGAGTAAAGTACAGATCCCTCAAAATTGTACTTAAGTACTGTACTCAAGTAAATGTACTCCGTTACTGTCCGGCTCTGGTTACCATACGTGTCATTCTTACCGGACCCGGACGCGTCCTATCCAGGATTTCGGGTGCATCTTCTGGAAGTCGTATTTGTCTGCCGCATACGTCATACATAGAGGATTATTATTATTATTACAGAAAAGCAACCGTTACATTTTAAGGTAAGAATTAAACTAGGATTGTATATCTTATGTTTTTAACTGAATGGCGTATGCGGTCAACAAATACGACTTCCGAAAGACGCACCGAAATCCTGAACAGGAGGCGTCCGGGAAGTATGACACGTATGGGCACCCTATAGATGTAACAATGCATAGCCAAGATTTATTCTTTAAACACCAAACTAATTCAATTTGTAATAGCCAACAGAGGGGAAAATCAAGCACTTATCATAGACGTCTTCACAACAAAACAGCATCATCACTGATGTTGACGCAGTCAAGGGTCCTCATTCTCTCCGTATTTATAGCCAAAAGTGCCAGATTACTGGTCCTAGTGTGTCCACCGCTGTTCCTCGGGTAGTTTTTGGTGTATCCATTTTGGTGTATTTTACTCGGCTAAATTTCTAAACTCGCTTTCAAAAACAAACTGCCGTGCGTTAAGGTCAAAAGTTCACCGAGCGCTGCACCCATTGGCCAAAGAAGATCACATGTTTGGGCGTCATGATATTTTAGCTAAATATATGTTTTTAAATTATTATTTAACTCCCTTTTTTAACAATATGAAAACACTATTCAAACATGACATTAAAATATAAATATAAACAATTACAGACATTTCTTGGGGGTGCTGGGCGGGTGCTATTGATATTATAGCCGGAGCTACAGCACCACCTAGCTCCTCCCTGGCGCCGCCACTGCTCAGAGGTCCTCTGAGAAATTAATCCCGTCCGGATGCAAATGTCTGTGTTTGCCCGCAATTTCGTGTTTTGGCCAACGTGATCTGCAGTAAGGTCTTACTAATGCGCGTATATTGTATTTCCTAAGTCCTGTTCATTCAGATATGGATGTTTTTACGTATTCGGCAAAATAAAATAATTAAATCAAGACGAGCTGAATATCATACACTGTTAAGACTAAACACTGTAATATCATTAACATTATAAGAAACTCCGTTCAAAGTTGTTCAACTCCGGGAATGGTAATGTTAATTAATTAATAAAGATATTAAATTGTATTAATCATTATTTCTTCATTACTTTGTGTTTGTTATAAGCAGACAGTTATATAAAACACGTAGGCTAACGTTACTTTAGTAGGATTTGTATATTTTATTTTGATTTGTTAAAATTAAATTAATAAATTACATGTTCTGTCATGATTTTACATTTAAAGCAAAATATTAAACATTACAAACATGCGTATCCAGAGCACATGCTGCTGCAACGCCCAAATGCATGAAACAGACACTCCCATCTCTGGAATAGCCTGCATCATTTTAATCCCCTCCGAATCGGTACATAAAATCACAGACGTCCTGGGGGACACGCTGAAACTCAAACGTCGTTTGGAAAACTAATCCCGTCCGAATAGTGCTTTTGTCGGCATTAGGGTTGTCAACTGTCCCGGATTAGCCGGGATGTCCCGTATTTTAAGCCTAATTTATTTGTCCTGTACGGGACGTCCAGTGTCCTGTTTTTTGACTGCTACCATAATCTTACCAGTGACTGATACGACTTCATGTGGCGCCACAACGACAGGCAGATAACATCAAAATCCCGTGAGAGGGATTCGAGAAATCCTACAGAAGCCACTATCGAAATGCTCTCGCGGTACTTTGATGTCATCCTCTGTCAGTCCTTGCGGTACCACAAGCAACAGCAGTGCTGATCACGACACCTTTTATCCAATCACAGATTCCCAAGCACATTCAGTACATGTTTAACAGGGTCAAATAATATGATTTTATGTTTGCTTTTTTATATGGTCGGTTACTTAGTTGTTTGTACAGTATAAGATCGGTATAGTTACAAAGTTTGGTCTCAATTCTGAAGAGATCGCTGATCCAAACCTGCCTAAAACGCATCAATCTGAAGGATTTAATCATTTTCAACTTTAGGACATTTTGGCACTTCTGATTCACATACTGTAAGTGTGTTTTAATTTATGTTTTTGATGTTGACCCTGTTAGACCACATCTTATAGAATCTATGTTAGTTTAGTTTGTCACAAGATTAAAATGATGGGGATAACGTTTTACCTTTAGTGCGGGAGTCACAAAGTGTTTTGTTTTAGACAGGTACAGTTAACTTAATGGTTCAAAAGTAGCCTTACTGTGTTAAAAGTAGGCTACCTGCTGTAAATTAACAAACTATTAATAAACCTAACATGTATGTTCCCAGGGCATAAGAGTTATACATTAATATTTAATTAGGAGATTAGCTATCATTTTGACAAATGGCTTAAATAAATGTATACAAAACCATATACGCACTGCTGCCACAGGCCACATTTTGTCCCGTATTTCAGAGTGAAAAAGTTGGCAACCCTAGTCGGCATCCTCTCTGACTCGGGGTGTGGGAGGCGGATGGAGTGGACGAGGGCGCTTAATCGTTAGCTGAGCTGCTGGCTAACAACACTGATGTTGATTACTATCATTAGCTTAAACTGCTAGCTAAAATCAGGCTTGTAGCATTGCGAGGTCGTTAATAAAAATTTCAGTGGTTCGCTTCCTCTTTCTTATTAATGATGGCAGGCAGTGAACCAGGTAGTGATTGACAGTTCTCAAATCCAATTGCGTTGGGCATTGTCTGATTGACGGCAACCTAGTCCAATGGCGTTTAGGCGAATCATATTTCAAAGGAGTCCGGTGCCTCTGTGCTTCTTATCGCATAAGTAACTTATTTACTATTATAAAATGGCTCGTTCTGGTTCTTTATTCTGATTGGTTGAAACGCGTTCCAAGCCGTGATAAAATACCCCGGTAAACCCACGGTTCAGACCGCATCACAAGTATCACTGCGCCACTGTTACTGCGTACTGATTTATGAAAATAAACACAACAGTCTTTAATCATATTAAAAATTTTCTACATTTGCACAATTATGGCGATATCCAGATAAATGTCAATAAATATTGTTGAGTCATTTCGTCAATAAAAGAGAAAACTTTCTCTGGGTTGTTATTGAATGAAATGGATATTTCCGCTATTGTCCACTAGATGGCAATCTTACCCAACTTAAACACTGACGCATTTACTCAACACAACAGCGTTGTGGTGGATTAAGCGTAACGTGTGAGTTTTGATGGCTCTGAATCTGATCTCTTACAAAAGTTCTTCACAAAAATGGAATTATCTCCGCTTTTGAAAATTTGAGAGTTGATAACTGATAAGAGAACAAATGAAGGTAGGATGAAACTTTTTTGTTGTTGTTGTTGTTGGAAAGCGGATGGTCTGTTCTTTCATTTGATATTTTATATTTATTTAAAGAATATAGTTTTTCTGTGAGGCATTAAACTAAAACTGGATCGGGCAACTTAAAAAAAAAAACGCTGACGGGGAAAGAGTTAAGCATGATTCCAAGCATATTTGATCATCACTTCAACAGTTGCACGATATAAATGTTAATGTATATTTTAGATGAATGTTGATTTATAAAAATAAACACCACAGCCTTAAATTATATTTTCATTGTGTCTTTGCTGCGTCTGTGTTGCTTGAGAATTGCGCTTTGTTGCAGCCACACTTGATTCTGAGGAACTACTTTGTTTGGCGGAAGAGCAATATTTGTACTAATATATAATTACAACTTATTTGTTTCATTTTGTGAAACCCTGCTATGCATATGAAGTAACCGTTTTATAAACGCAATAAACCCCCGCAAAGCAGTGGGGTTACAGTGCATTTTATAACAGCTAAGGGGGCTTCGCGTCGTGCCTAACAACGCCCCTTAGCAGTTATAAAATGCACTGGTAACCCACTGCTTCTTGGGGTTTATTGCTTTATTTTAGTATTTTAGGGTATATTTGCGTTTATTCACATCATGCAATTAGATTAGCTGCAAGAGAAGTGGAAATAAGCCGTATACCTTTGGTTAAGGATGTCATTTTATGTAAATCTAACCTTAAACCGAAGCGACAATGGTAAGAAAATAGGACCAGTCATGTAGTCCAGGGTATACGCAGGTATACGGCATATACCCACTTCTTTTTCAGTCGGATTTGCGTATACCCATTTCTAAACAGTGATTTAGTGCAGGGTATACGCAAATCCGACTGAAAAAGAAGTGGGTATATGCCGTATACCTGCGTATACCCTGGACTACATGACTGGTCCTATTTTCTTACCATTGTCGCTTCGGTTTAAGGTTAGATTTACATAAAATGACATCCTTAACCAAACCCAACTTTAACCCTAACGCCAGGCAACAATGGTTAAAAATCAGAAAATATAAAAATAAATCAGAAAAAATAGTATAAACCAATACTTAAACTGACTTCCTAACGCAAACACCAAATCTAACCCTAAACCGAAGTGACAATGGTTTAAAAATAGGAAAAAGCAGTTGAGTAACCAATACGTGACAATGACATGTAAACAGAAATTCGTGATACCATCATGAAAAAACGTGGAAATTCATGACAGTAGTCGGAGACACGCAGCCCTGTTGCGTATAAAATAAATAGCAAAACCTAATTTTCTTCATATTTTTTTTATTTCAGTTAGTCTTGAAGGGGCAATTCCCCCGTTTGCCCCCTCGTGGCACCAGGCCTGATGTGTGATCCTTGGGATTGAACCTTTTATCCTTTTGCTCTGGTAATAAATGATCTACCACTGAGTTACAGAAAAACAGGACCATATACTCTAATTCATCTTTATTGTGTTTCAAGAATAAAAGAAAAGCTATTACATAAAGGTAAATGATGACTACATTTTTATATAGATAAAACTGTGAAAAAAATCATATTGCAATTAAACTGTGATAATATGAAGCAGAGTAAGGATCATCTTTCGGGGGAGCCTCCTTCAGCACGAGCCCCTGTAGCTCATGCCAACCATTACTGAAGCCCCTGTGTATCATTGACCTATGTCTGTCATCTATAACACATAAATACATATTAAATCCATTAATCAAATCTGTTGATTGATTTGTGTAAATGGCAGTAAAGGTTTCATGTTTTTGTTCATGCCAACTTGTACAATATCTTAGGATTTGTAATGAGGTTAACAAATGATTATGAGTTTATCATGTTGATGAACTTCAGCAGATGGGGCCATTAGCAAGACAGATGTGCTAATGTGTTATGAAGCAGGATTTCATAACGAAACACATCCGAGCTGACTTCAGAACAGTAGTTGGGGAATAAAGTGAATTTCTGAGTCCACTCTCGTGGTCGATTTAAGGAACTCCAGGTGTGTCTCACATGCGGGGTATGTCAACAATCCATTTGAAAATAAATAAATAAATCTTAATCGAAATGCAATCTGTCCATCACATCTATATAATGTAAAGCCGGTGTTGGTGTATATATGCTACAGTATCTGGCTCTCGTTCAATACGGAGGTGAACGCAGATAAAGAATGCAGACAAGCTGTAATGTGTTGGCTGAATTTGAAAGACACGCACAACAGAGGCTTAGCCAGCTGTGATATATTGTTCGGTATACATGTATATGGTCTGACGGATCACAATGGATTCGACGCCCCTGTGAATTCCATTACGCACAAATCTGAAATAGTGTATAGGTGTTTTTGCATTACAAAGTGACCGGTCTGATTTCTGTGACAGATTCCATTTTTAAAAGTTTATGGGTTTATCAAGTTAATCTTATCAAGCATGTGGTTGAGCTAAAGTAAACATATGGGCAATACATAAAAAGCTAAGTATAGCAAACATGAACCATTACCGTACATTCATTCGAAAATAAATTTTGTGTTGCCTACTAGCACAGTCCAGTAAAATCAGTTCTGAGTTTCAGTGAAACTAAACTTGATTCTTTTTTACCAAAATTAAATTTATGACTTTAAACGTCCATTTTGAAAGTGAGCACCAAGAATCTGGTTTAAACCCCTGAACACAATGCTATACAGGGGCATACTGTATACAGTTTTGCCGTTATGCAACAAGTGATATCGACCATGTCTGTCAACCTAAAAAAAAGGAGTGAAAATACCATTAAAATTTGGTCATGTAACAAAGATTTTGCAGGTTTGAGACTAATGACATTTGGATAATCATTATTATTATTGGATAATAATGTGATTTTTACCATATTTTTAGCTTGAAATCATTTGAAAGAACTTGGAGTTCCAGACAGCAGACGAATCTGGGCCGGATCCTCACTGGATCTGTACCGGAGCTGCTGACTTTGGCATGGATCCGGTGCAGATCTGGCCCCAAAATGGCAGGAAAGTCATTGCATAACCTTCTCCAGCATCCAGACAACTGTTGACCTGCTTTTATTTTTTTATTCATTGTCTAACAGAGCATTTATCAACAGTGTTTTCTCTGAATCTCAATATCATCAAAGCAGCATTCAATCTTAATAGGAAGGATTAACACCAAACCCCTTGCTGATAAACAATGTCACCTACACATATATTATAATGTTGTCCACGATGTTACAGTCACGTGGCTTGTGAATCGTGGCTGTGGATTAGATGTCCTGTCTTAGTTTCATGCTGTTTGTTCTGAGGTTGTCGGATTAGCACTGTGAGCCCATATGCAATAGTCTTTAAGTATCTATCTTCACTATAAGAGGATATCCTGTTTGAATGGAGCTTGAGGAGCATAAAGATAGCAAAGAAACGTTCTCCACTAAGCAGCTTATGGTGGATGCTGTGGTCTGATCCATTGGCCTGTTTGCGGTTGCCCGACATGATATCGGCAAACTTGTATTAACAGCTGGTCTTTCATAACAACTGTATTTCATGCACATTTAAAAACTGGGTTTGGTTGTACATGCAGTACAACTAAATATTTTAGATCTGCTCCCATACACATATATACAGTAGATGTCCCATACAGTAGATATATACTGTATTAGATTTAAAGTGGTGCCTGCTTTAGGAAGAATCACTATTATTGCTATTCATACTTGCGTGTTAAGGGCCATTTACCCTATTTTCAGATGAATGATAAAATATACTGCCAAAAACAATGGGTCTCATTCATTAAGCATGCGTATGCACAAATTTGTCACGAACAAATCGTGATTCAACAAAAACTTTCGTATCAAAATTTCTTCTAAATGTACACAAAAATTCAGGAAAACCTAAAACCAGTTGTACACAATAATCACGTACACTATAATCAAATACTATAATTATAATGTGTATTATAATGTTGATATATAAAATTAAAAAGTATTATATTTTACATTATAATATTTTCTGTCTTATATATTATTCTACATAATCTATATTATTATTATATACATTATATTATACATTATTACAACCTACATATTTTTCTACACATATAAAGAAGATTCACATAATGACAAATCTTCACGCTTTCCTTCCTTGCTTTTAAATCTTTATATGAAATCGTCTGCTTAATGTCTAATGTAAACGTCATGTAAATGTAATGAAAAGTCCAAACGTCAATCACTTGATCTCCTGTATGTTTTATTTTAGATACAGATGCGCGTCTCTGTCATATTAATTAAATGTCATATTTGTTAACGCATCCAATACTTCTTTAATGTCACTCTGGTCTGTGGGCAGCACTGGCTTCATCCAGCAATAGCAAAACCTCGCAAATAAAAAATGCAAAGCAAAACGTAACTTTACCGATAATAAATATGATCATGGATTTCTTTTCGAGCTGTTTTGCTTCTATGACAAACGGCTCTAAAATTTTCTGTGGACCAGCGCTGCGGAAAGCCCTTATAGAGCTAGTTTGGTCGTGTTTTATGCAAATTATCAACCTTGTGCACGCAGCCGCTCATGTAGAACACTCCAAATTAACTAACGTAAGAAGCAAAAGTTATGGTATAGTTGATATCATGTTTAAATGTTGGTCAGAACTATGTTTAATGTTTAATTGTGATTTTAGAGATATCTGTCTTCCCCATTCAAGTACTGTAGAAAAGAACTGTGCAGAGGCGTCACAAACGTGGCCGCCTAGTGGAGCGACTCTCCTAAACGGACTTTGGAAACACCCTGGCAACCACCGACATCATTACAGTATGGCGGTCAGTAATGCCACAAACTTGCATTTTTTTTCATTATCTTTTAAATTATTCTTTTTAGGCATTGGCATTTACACAGAGCTAAAAAAAGAAAGTGATTATGTAAAGAATTGGAATTACTTTAGTAAACATGACAATTTTCCCTATTTTATCTTTTAAAAATATTTCAGTATAGTGCAGATTAAACACACATGCAAAGGAAAAAGGGATATTAGCGGATGATTCATAGATCAGAGTCTTTGTGAAGCTCTAATTATGCTGTCAGGTACCGCCGGTTACAAGCGCACATCATTTTCCCCCATTAAAACCAGAACATTTCTAAAGTTTGTAATATCCCCCATTAGACCAAATGCCACGAAATAACATTAGCGAAGTAATTAACTTGAAATTAAACACACCTCTCTCATGCTTTCCAGTGCCAAATGGTGGGATTAGAAGAGAAATAGATACCCAATTTATTAAAAATTGCCACATTGTTAATGGTTTTGAGACACATTAACATAATTTAATATCCAGATGCCATTAGTGGGCATTATTTTTATCCACTGGCTCTGAGCTCTTGGGTTTTGGCCAAAGATGAGGTAATAAATCTACGGCATAAAATTGACAATTTACCGGCCCTCAAACAATGAACATCCTTCATTATCCTAAATCTCAAGCAATGGCTGGAAATTTATCCATACGGTGGGGAGAACGGTCTCTGGTATTTTCCAAGGAAATGAAAAAGTGCAGGACGTCACCTGAGACGCATTTGCAAAGATGCAACAAATGTTTTGTTATAGACACAACAGACTAATAACTTCAGTAAAAGGGGAATATAAAAATATACACAGTTCTTACCAAATAAAGAAAATGTGAACAATTGATTGTGGTTTCACGAGTTCACATTAACATGTAATCTATATGATGATAAAGCATATTTGGGGTGCTGTCCGAGTGGAAGGCTCCGAGCTCGTAACTACAGCCCGAACTAGAGGTATTCTTGTCAAAAGAAATGTACCCAACCCGAATTACTTTTTACCCAAACCCGATGTCAGGGCCGGAGTGGGACTCATTTTCAGCCCTGGAGTTTCATCCCTTAGACCGGCCCACTTTGCTTCATGACTGACTATATTAAAATAATATCATTAAATCCTCAGTAGCCTACACAAGTCTGCAATAGTGCACTATTCTCTGCAGCCCTGCAATTCATTGTATATTTTTTTAAATATATAATTTCCAAATCAATGCAGATACAGTACTCTAAACAATTATGATTTTTGCTTTAATCTTGCAGCCCTATCATAAGGTATTTTTATATTATTCAATTAAACATATTCAAAAACTACTAAAAGCGAACACATGTGTTTACGTTTTCCCCTATATTTCTATTTTTTAAAAATAATGGTGGGTCTTGAGATTACCTGTTGGGTTGAAAATGTTTAGAAACTCCTGATATACAAAACACAAGCAAGATTTATCAAGTATGCAGAGAAAACAGGTGGAAAAATTTAAAATCCTTATCTTAATTTTTAGTACTTATATCATGCACATTGCCATATAACGTAAGGTAGGCCTACCTTGTGTCATAAAAGAAGAAATATTTAATGGACTTGTTTTTCTTGAGAAAACATTATATTCATATGAAACGTTTTCTATAAACTGATGAGTTTCGCATCAAATAGATTTTTGTTATCAATAGACGATGAATAATGATGACCTTTACTTAAAAAAAAAATATGATTTGTATCCTTTTCCTTTTAGTGGCCGTTCGTATCAAGTGCGCTCAAATATAGGCGCATCTGAAACTAAACTCGTGTTTACAAGCGAGCGCTTTGAAAAGCAGAAGAAAACCGTGCGTCCTGCGTTAACATTTTTAAAGCTGACAAATTACGCAAGTGGTGAAGAGAGAGACGCGCACATCCAAACACTAGCAGGTGCCGGAATCCAAAAATACAATTCAATAAGACAAAAATGGAATCCGCACACTGAACTCACAAAAAAATTTGATTTATTCAATCGAAGTAACGTTTCAGACTTCAGTCTGAAGAAGGGCGGTAGCCCAAAACGTTACTTCGATTGAATAAATCAAAATTTTTTGTGAGTTCAGTGTGCGGATTCCATTTTTGTCTTATTGAATTACGCAAGTGGGGCTAAATAAGGGCAGCTGCAACCTTCAACCCGGTGGCATGACAACTCCGGCCCTCGTGGCCAAAAAAACAGACCGGCCCACCGAGAACTCTCCCGGTCCTCCCTATGGCCAATCCGGGCCTGCCCGATGTGCATAAATATTTTTTTTAAAGAAAGACCCAACCCAAGACAAACCCAAGAAAATTAGACCTGAGTCCGTCCCAAACCAGTGGCATTTTTTTTAATCGACTGGACCCGCATGTAAACGGCACCGACATGTGAGCAGTCTGCATCTCCACACGCACCAGTCAAACAAAAAGAAACCCCATTGGCCTCGCATACAATTTGGCCCACTGCTCTATTTATTTTCATTTATCTGACGACGACACCAAGCTAACCGCTAAAATGTGCATTTAATTAATTGATTGACAGGTCTGTCTCAACGAAAAAAGCCTTGGCAAACGGGTGGGGGTGGTTTAAGGACTCGATGCACACATGCAAGGTAGTTCGGGTCGTCTTGGCTTGGTTTATCAAAAAACATTCATTTTAAATTACCCGAGGCACACGTGAAACTTTTAGACCTGTGGCCGGTTGCATAAAAATAGCCATGAAGTTAAGACTGTGTCTTAAGAATGAGCCTGACTAACCAGCAATTAGTTAGAGCTAATCAGTCCTATTATTTGGATTTAAATTAGACCAATCTACCTTTATATGTAACATACTTTAAACAGTTATAATCAGTCTTGAAGAAAAACAATCATGACAACATTTTTAAGACTAGTCTTAAAAGTTTATGCAACCGACCACTGATCGTGCTTGGGTCTCAGGTCGGACCTCAGGTTTTTGGATCAAAGTGGACCCGTGAAGACCTCTACTGAACCCAGGGTACTTTAACTGAAAAAAAAGTAGGCTACTAACTGAGAGTGAGGCGATGGGGTGGAGGAGGGATGCTGTAAAAACTTTCACGGGACAGAGGTGAGGGGCGGCCATATAGAGAGACCTCATTGTGCTGATTGGTTGGATTACTTGACCATGCCCCTCCCAAACTTATTTGAATAAACTTCATTTAAAAAAAATGTTTCTCAGTTCTTTCGATAGCGTAAGTACATCATGTTTTACAGGGAATAGTTGCAGTTTAGCCTATAGTTTAAAATGCAAGCTATATGTATTTATTTAGTTTGTCATGTGCAGACAGGTAGTCTCTTTTAAAAACACTTGCTGATATTAACCTTCATCCTTCAAGATGAATATGTTTGAGGAAAGGCATCCAAGCGCTAAATAAGCAAAATTCTGTTATGATGCCGTTTCTTTCAGATGGACCTCATTTTTTTGATATCACCATAAATTTCATCTTACAATAATTTCTCAAAAACTTGTATGTGTAATTCATAGAACGAACGTACACAAAGGACACACGCCAAAGACATATTTTATAAATATGAATGCCTTCGTGGATTTTTGACTCTACGATCAAATATGTGCATGTGCACGCTTTATAAATGAGGCCTCTGATCCGTACTAACTACAGTAGATTCAGAGGTTATTGTTTGAATCAAGGCTACCGCATACGGCTCACACAATACCTATTCAATCTGAGAATCCAGCGGGAGATGTGCCATTGAGAAAGGCAACCGTACGGAATTGGACCAGAGTTTTCTGAGGCTTTTTGTGTCCTGTTGATTGGATTGATGAAATCGCACAGTATACTTTATCAAAGCATTCTTATTCAGAAAAAAGTCATTATCATTGAGCGACAAAAGAGGGATGCTTGATAACATAAGGGTAGCAAAACAAATACGTGGGTTACGCTGAGAAACAGCTGCTTGAGACATCGAGTGTTATTATGAATAATCTAGCACTAAAGACATATTTGAAAATCTCACCAAGTAATTACTGTAATTTTTGTCTGTGTTATTGAGGCTTGGCTGTTTTGACACTGGGCACGAGATACATTTGGAGGAAATTCAATAGAAGCTTGACATTCAGGCATTGAACATTTTACAAAAACCTACTGTAGCAAATCCATTGCAGAAGCACTGCTATAAAAACACAGTACACCTAACAAGTTCATGTCGTAAATTCACTCCGGTGTATTTGTGCACGCATCGGTCTGTAGTTTAAATTCTTGACACAGAGAATCTGTCACAATATATTCCAAGTGCTTACCCCCACCTGTATCTATCACCCTCCATCTCTCTTGATCAAACGTACGGACCGCGGACTGACAGGGGAATAAATTAATAGCCTCGTATGACCATAAAAAAGTCTGAATTAATCCCCTCAGTCTGTTCAAATGTCATCGGCTCTATCTCAGATAACATACAGGTCTCAGAGCGGAGAGATATACTAGACGGTGTGCTGTTGAGAGATCAAAGCTGAGGTACGGTGTAGTGTAGACATTAGAGTTGATGGAGGATTAAAGTTTACACAAACTAATCCAGGATTACCATTATTTTATGAGAAACTCATCTGTGCGCTGTTCAAACAGCATTACTGTACATCAAGTGAGTTTCACAACAAATAAAAAGTGGGTTCGATGTGCATATGTTTGAATATACAGTATAGGCATTTTTCTTATATTTTGAGCATTCATAAATGTTTCTTTAGTTTTACAATTCAGATTAAAATGTATAAAACTCATATTCTTCTATGTGGGCATGTGTTTGTGTGTTTAAAGTTTTTTTGTGACTTTGTATGAATCATCTAGTTTTTCTTATTCATCATAGACAGATTAATGGTAAGCATGCATCCAGTCTCGTGTGAGGCTCTCCTGTCAATCAAAATTTCTGTGCCAATTCCTTTTCTGTGTCCAAGGCCTTCGCAGCTGTTGCACACTTTTACTGTACCAGGTTCAGTTCACCTCTAATACTGAAGGGGGCACCCATGTGCTTTATAAAAGTGCAGACAAACCCTCATATCAGCACGTTTTTATGCTGAGCACTGGAATCTGATTCAAAACCAGCCAATGTTTCCTGAAAGTAATGGACGTGTGTCTGTGCAATCCAGTCTGCAGATCTGAATTTATTTACCATCTCTATCACCTATAGTTATGAGCACATGGATCATACAGACTATATTTATGTTTATCAGATAGCCACAGCGCATTATTATCTTGTGTTTATTTGTTTGTGTATCTGAAAATTGCTTTATTCAGTGTCTCATATATTGAATATAGTGAAATGACAGGGACTGGATGATTTTTATGGCAGAATCTCCAGATACCATACAGTATATTTAATTTAAAGATAACTCATATATGTGTAAACCTATATGTGGGTTACTGGTGATAGAAAAAGCACAACGTGGTTGTTTATTTTGCTTCACTATGAAAAGTAAAGCTAAATTATTATTATTTGTCATCTTATTATACTTTAAAATTTACATATTGCCGGAGCCAATGTTGTAGGCCTAGGCAGCGCTCCGACATGTGGTGCTTTCGCACTTTCGGCGACCCGAGTTCAATTCTTGTGGTCATTTGCAGATCCCATAATCCTCTCTCCTCCCTGTACTTTCCTGTTCTCTCCTTAATCACTGTCAAATAAAGGCAGAACATATATAAATCTCTTAAAAAAATATAAATATTAACCCCACATTTTAAGAATTTCTCTACAGGAAAAGTTTTATTTATTTATTTATTTATTTGGGGAAGGACAATTTGGCACCCAATTCACCTAACCCGCTTGTCTTTGGACTGTGGGAGGAAACCAGAGTACCCATGCTGACACAGTGAGAACAAACACCACACAGAAAGACCTCCAGACCCAGCCAAGACTCCAATCAGAATCCAGTGGGGCTACAGTGCTACCCACTGAGCCACTGTGCCGCCCAATAAATGATTTTAAAGTATTTATAAATTGAATAACGTTAAAAAAATACAACATCTTAAATACATGTGACAACTTTATCCAATAAAAATGTAACCCTGATGTAAATGTGAAACCTTCAACTTTTGAACACGGTCACACACATGTGTGCAGTGTAGATCTCTTATTACATCACTTAACTATTTTATAATTGAATAGGTTTTAGAGAGACCGGTTGTACAAAAACAATGCACTGACTTGTACTATATATCAGTGGCAAGGCTATAAGGGCCAGGGTGGCACTGACGCACTCAGATTGACGGCTGGTCTACCTAGTCAGAAGAGACAAAATATTTTTGTGGGAAAGCAGAAGAAATCATCCATAAATTATAATAGACTCAAATACGAATCATTCAGAAATAAATAACTTTTTATAGCTTATAGAAAGTGTAAGTGTTACGATTCAAGCCATTTTAAACAATTTGAGCGCAAGAAGATGTTAAAGTGAGCTGTTATGTGAAAAACACCTGCATGCTAAGAATCAAGAACACCATTCCATCGATATTCTGCGTTGCTCCCGTGTTGAGCCTTTTTTAACTCTTTTTAAGTTGCCAGCCAGCGCCAGCGTTTTTCATGATTTTCACAAAAGTTTAATGCCTTCCAGAAAATGTTCTTTTTTACATATATAAACATACAATATATCCAAATGAAAGAACAGACCCTCTCAGTGGCGGTTCTACACGGAGGCCAAGGGTGGCCCGTGCCTCTGTAGACATGTCCCTGGCCACCCCTGTGGCCACCCCGTGCTGACCAAATAAAAAAGTATACATTTATTTAGATTTTATCATAGGATTTTACACGCGAGCGCCAAAAGCGGAACTAATGTGACGCAACGTTATACACGGGCAAATTAGAGTGGCGCTCCTAATCACTGTAGCCGGCTGCGGGTGATGCTCAGTGAATTTGTCTACCCAGTCTCCGGATGTTGAGAATGTGTATGCAGGTTTGGGCACTGGTAAGGACTCTAGCTGACTTGACATTGGGACACTGTTCACTTTTTCTCCTTTGACGTGGCTGCTTAAGCGCGGTGATCATTCACAGCTGTTACTCATCAACAACCTGCAAAACCAACATCTCGCTAACTTTTTAAAGTTTACACATTGTTAAAAGCGCTGTAATTATGCTCTTACATATACGTGCATACAGTTGGAGGAATTTAATTAAATGTTACATATAAAAATGTTTAAAATTTAAAATAAATATTATTTTAAATACTGATTAGATTTGTGGTCCCTAACTGTCTAGCAATGTGTGTTTATATGTAAACTAAAACAAACGTTGGTCTTTATAAAAGTTTGCATTTCATAAAGTTTATTGAGTAGGCTCGCATGATTTTCGGTTGGGGGGCTTTAGAAAAGAGCCAAGCTCCCCTTTTGCACCTGCACACACTCTTGTATTAAATACATATTTATATGATTGTAAAGTAAAATAAAGTTTACGGGGCAGTTTCCCGGAAAGGGATTAGACTAGTCCTAGACTAAAATAAATGTAAGAGCTGTCCAAACTGAAAACAACTTGCAATGCCATATCTTAAAATACATCAGTGCCCTTTGATTTGCTTCAAAATGCACACAAGTAATGTTTTTATTAAGGCATATTTGTCAAAACTAGTTATATTTCCTAATTAAACTATAAGACCTAGTCCTGTCTTAAACTAATTCCTGTAACCACCCCTATTATCTTTAAATATAATTTCTTGCCATTTTTATGTGCCCCTCTGGTAAAACACTGGCCCCTCCTTGGCCCCCTTAGTGAAATTTGTCTAGAACCGCCACTGGACCCTCTACTTTCAAAAAAAAAAAAAAAACTTTCACCTTGGTAGGTTTCTGCAAAAACACCACATTTTGAGCAAAAAGCTGAGATAATTCCATTTTTGTGATGGACTTTTCATAGAGATCCCATTCAGAGCGTTCTTTAAAACAGACATGGACATGCAGCCGCTTGCCATAGGGCAGTACTTCGGGGTTTAAAAAGTAGCGGAAGGGAGTGGTATTGCGGAAAGCCAGAAATACTCGTCATTGGCAGGGAAGTGTTTTCTCTTAATTGACGAGATAACTCGTCAATGGCGGTGAAAGAGTTAATGCATTTACGATGATGTCACGGCAGGAGAGGCGGACGTCATGCACTGCTTCCGGGTCCAATTGATCTCAAATGCCAGAATTTTTATCTCCATAACAAAATGCGAGATGACCAGACATGGACTCATGGACATTTTTATGATTTATTAATATATTGCTGTCTTTGATGCCGTTAGCCTGGACTCTGCAGTGTACATTGGGAGTTTATAAAATTTTCGCTTAAATGTGTGATTTGAATAAATAGTGCTCATAAAAATCTGTTTAAATAATTTCCTCTAATGAAATGAGTTGAGGCTTGCACCCAGAAACAATATTCCTTACGTCATGACGTCAAGATGGAGCATCCAACCCACTCTGAAACCGCACTTAATTGCAATGAAAAAGCAAACCAAGCCAAAGTAAAGCGAGCCGAGCCGTGTGGTACCACACTATGAAAAAGCGCCAATACATTTTTACCTGTACCTAATGGTACATATTAAGCTCATTTTAAAGGGTACTTCCCCAGTAACAGCTGGGGTACATATTTTGACCATTTTCTTACAGCGTATCTGGGATATCCATTTGCACGACAATACAATTCAGCACTACAGATTTAAGTATATAATAAACAAAAAGTAGATAATGTTGAATTCTAGGTAATTTTTACATTAAAACATGCATTATTAATTACGTAAGAGTAATTGACAACGGGGCGTTTAAATAAAATAATGCACACTCAAGGTGGTATGCCATTACATCGTGGGTGTGCATTATTTTCTTATAATCCAAAGGACGGAGTCAATTATTGCTCTTATACCACGGTTTCCACAGACATTGCTCTGGTGCCTATTTTTAACACAATTGACAAGTCAGGTGTGCAGTTATCAAAAAATAATCAACACCTATGGAAAATTTCTCAGCCAATCAGAATACAGCATTCAACAGACCCATGGTATAATGTACATTAAAACATAAGGTCTGGTATTTAGTACACTCTAAGAAAGGTGTTATCCTATTTAACACATTATTTGTCATTTCGTGTTGATTCAAGTTCACAGAGAGGTATTGTCCTTAACTAGCCACAAGCTGGGTTATTTTAACACATTCATTTTAAGAGTGTAAGTGTGATCGGATTTAACTGTAAAAGTAAAGTACTTTCCAAAAAACACTTAAAATACACTAAGCCAATAATTTGCTGGGCTTCTCCGGGCATAACCCATTGCATTATTGAATACTTCACAGAGATGGATGGAGATGAATGAATTTGAGAGTGTTTGTACATTTTTTGCTGCCGTTGGGAAGACTGCGTCTCCAGGTTTGTACTGACCTGGTGAAATCCAACCTACGTTTTATTGATCGTGTGGCTCCCAATAAAACATTCATTCTTCATGTCTTCACAGACATTTCATTTAAAGTGCAGTCTGCTGTCTTTACAGCAGGTGTAGAACTAAAGATGGAGACATCATTTATTTTTCCTGTATTTGTACTCATTTCTTATGTACTAATTATTGTGTAATATAAACAGTTTATATTATAAGTGTACTGAATATACTGTACTTGCAATTAATTAATCATTTTTAATATGTTTTAATAATATAAAAATGATTATTAGCAGCCTAGACATGGAGGTAATTTGTTTACTAAGCAAAAGCAAACATATAATGCCCCATCCTGAGCTAGAAATACAGCACCACAAATTTGAGAGACCACATCAGCTCTAATGAATTCAGTGTATGTTTACCGTCTTCATGTTCCAAATAAATAAATGTCAGTTGTTTCATTACATCATCCATTTCCTCTGCTCTGTTACAAGAATGATGTAATGCTCAAGGTTGCCTCAGGACAATTCCCTCCAGCTTTGTTGTCGTATCTGGGACATTCAGGTACAGTAGATGCACAATTTCTTTGTCCTTCATCGACACAAACCAAAGAATCTTAACAAAAATGATCTAATTTCTATTAAGTGCCATTCAAGATCTAATAAACAGGTTCAAGGGTCACAGAAGATGGCGCCGATGTTCATGGCATGCCGTCGGTCTTGGAGGCTAGTACTTGTATTGTTTGTTATTTGTTGTTCTATTTTGGAAGAAACACGGTCGGCAGTATTAATATACGACAGGTCAACTATCCTAAGTTTGCAGATCAGGTCAAACAATCTGCTGGGAAATGGCTCAAATGGCTCATATTACCCCCCTCCCCCGCTCCTATCATCGATACCTGGTTTCTTACGGCGGTGGCCGTGTTCGTTACCGGTGAAGAGACAGAAGAGGAAACGCGGAAAACGGGGTGGCTATGCTGTAAGGCTAAAGTCCTACCTGGCTGTGCGGTCTGGTGCGTGGCCTTCAGATCGTCGGGAGAGGTTTTTGGCCAGAAACTATTCTGTTCGCTGGCGTTCTCTGGATTTATTATACGAGTGGAGTGATTCCCAGGTTCCAGCGACGATAACCTCTGGAGTTCATGGGTCTCCACGTATTTACCATCGAGGAGTGTGCCTCAGCCATCTTCGTACTTTTCCTCGGGCGCAGCAGTCGGAGGAGCAGATGGATAACTCCGTTCGATTAAGGTTGGGTCTGTTAAATTCAAGATCGGTAGTAAATAAGACTTTTATACTAAATGACTTTTTTATTGCGCGTGAGTTGGATTGTTTATTTATCACGGAAACTTGGCTTACTGCCAATGACTCAAGCCCTCTTGCTGAACTTTTACCTACAAATTGTTTATGTTTAAACTCACCTCGCTTAACCGGCAGGGGTGGCGGATTACTTTCTATTTTTAAAGACAAATTCGCTTATCATCAAATAGCGGAATATAACTACAGAAGTTTTGAGCTACAGTTATTCACACTTGAACTGAAAAACCCTCTGTTGATTGCCGTGTTATATCGCCCTCCTAAATATAATGCAGACTTCCTAAATGAGTTTTCAGATTTGTTGGGTGAACTGCTACCAAAATACGATAAACTGTTAATTCTTGGAGACTTTAATATACATGTGTGTTGTACTGTAGACTCTTTAGCAAAAGAGGTTTTGATGTTGATAAATGCTTTCGATCTTGATCAACATATAAATGTACCTACCCATCAAGGTGGACACACTCTCGATCTTGTGCTATCACATGGGATTTCTCTTTATGACCTGGAGGTAGTGGATAACGGGTTTTCTGATCATAAATGTGTTATGTTTTCTATTCCTTCGCCGCCAAACTCTGTCATTTTTAAAAGACAGGTTCGTAAATCACGATTGATAAACTCTACTACAAGTACAGTCTTCTCATCAGCCTTCTGTGATATTATGCAAGTTGTGGATATAAATCAGTATGAATTAAGTGCAGGGGAGCTTTTGTCAGAGTTCAATTCTACGTGTGTGAATGTTTTAAACACAGTTGCTCCAGTAAAGGTTTTAAAATCAAATGTAAGGGCCGAGCCGTGGATTGATGACAATGTTCGCTCCTTGAGGCAGCTCTGCAGAAGAGCAGAGCGTAGATGGAAGAAAGATAAACTTCATGTGTCTTTAGAAATATTAAGGGAGTCACTGTTAAAATATCAAAAGGCATTGAGAGCAGCAAGATCCAGCTATTTTACAAAACTTATTTCAAATAACTACCATAGACCAAGAACTCTTTTTACGGCTTTTAACTCTATTATAAATCCACCCAGTTATGAGCATCCTGCAGTATCAAAAGCTCTGTGTAACGACTTTCTTACATTTTTTGTCAATAAGATTAGTGACATTAGATCGGGTATTTTCTGTCTTTCTATTGACCCTTCTATCTCTATAGCTTGTGTGACAGAATTCAAGAAGTTTGAACCTATTTCGCTCTCTCATCTACAAGAAATAGTAGGTCAGCTAAAGTCGTCAGGTTCCATTATGGATGCCATTCCCTCATTTCTTTTAAAACAAGTATTTGATGCGGTGGGACCTTATCTTTTAAATATAATAAATCGATGTCTGGAAACCTGTACAGTACCAGAAGAGCTGAAACATGCAATAGTGCGGCCACTTCTAAAGAAACCAAATTTAGACTTAAATGTTTTGGCAAACTTTAGACCTGTTTCAAATTTACCTTTTATTTCAAAGATTTTAGAGAAAACAGTGTTGCAACAACTGCAGAGTTTTTTGGATAAAAATAAGGTTTTTGAGATTTTTCAATCAGGTTTTAAAAAGTATCATTCGACAGAGACTGCACTCCTGAAGGTCCTAAATGATGTTTTAATATCTGTTGACTCTGGGGTTAGTACCATACTTGTACTGCTTGATTTGAGTGCGGCGTTCGATACAATAGACCATTCTATCCTTCTTGCCCGCTTAGAGCATTGTGCGGGTATTAAAGGTGCTGCACTAGAATGGTTTAAATCTTATTTGTCAAATAGGAAGTTTACTGTTAACATTGGGGAATATTCGTCAGAGGCGTCCGCTCTAACATGTGGTGTTCCTCAGGGATCTATTTTAGCTCCTATCCTCTTTACATTATATATGCTCCCATTAGGATCCATTTTTAGGAAACATGGGTTGTCATTTCATTGCTATGCAGATGACACCCAAGTTTATTTACCCCTTAAACCTAATACTGATGGCTTGGAAACACTTAGGGTTTGCTTATCTGAAGTGAAAGACTGGTTATCATTAAACTTCCTGAATTTTAATGAAAATAAAACTGAAACAATAGTTTTTGGTGCTATAAACTCCCCTAATCAAATAACATTAGGTAATTTAACTATACCTGCAAAGCCTTGGGTCAAGAACCTGGGCTTTGTTTTTGATGATGGCTTAAAATTTAATAAGCAAATAAACACAGTGGTTAAATCATGTTTCTTCCAGTTACGTCTTTTAGCTAAAGTTAAACCTGTTTTATCTTTTAATAATTTTGAAAGATTAATTCACGCATTTTTAACATCAAGACTTGATTATTGTAACTCACTGTATTTTGGGATAAGTCAAACAGCATTCTCCCGATTACAGACTGTACAAAATGCGGCGGCAAGACTTCTGACAGGAACAAAAAAACGAGACCATATTACTCCTGTACTACGCTCTCTGCACTGGTTACCTGTACGGTACCGGGTTGATTTTAAAATTCTTCTCTTAGTATTTAAATCTCTTAATGGTATGGCCCCTCCTTATCTCTCCGATTTGTTGACTGAACACTATCCAGTCATGTCTCTTCGGTCAGCAAATCAGAGACTGCTACGTATTCCGAAAACAAAACTGAAAAATAAGGGAGATCGTGCTTTCTCGATAGCTGCCCCCAGACTGTGGAATGCGTTGCCTGTTAGTATCCGCTTTTCTCCTTCCATATCGGTTTTTAAGGTTAGGTTGAAAACTCACCGTTTTGGATTAGCATATGGTTCAGGATGAAATATGTTGTATATTTATCTTGTGTTTGTATGGTGTTTTACAGTTGTGATTCTTTTTTTTAATCTATTATGTATAATTTTTTTAGAGTTTTTATTGATGTGAAGCACACTGGTCAACTAGTGTTGTATGTAGTAGTGCTATACAAATAAAGTGACATTGACATTGACATTGACATTGACATAAATAAACTGTTAGTAATTTCATATGCGGACATCAGAGGCATAAGTGAATGACTGCCGATTCAAATCAGGGCTTGTTACACACATTTACATTCATTCAGTTCTACTGGATGAGTAGGACTGTGTGATCTGAATGTATCCTGAAGATAAACTAGCACTGTCAATCACAGCATAGGAGTGTGACAGCTGTTTTAGACACTGTGAATGAGTTAGATTTTGTAATGAATGCATCAGATTATTAGTATCACCTTTCTTTGTGCATTACACACCGATGAAAAAGTATTCTAAGAAAAAAGTCACCTTTATGAGCACTGAAATTGCAGTTTTGTTTTATCCCGTGTATTAAAACAATAAGACCTATTTTCTGTATTGTCAAAGTTTTGTATAATTAAATGTAACAGCCAAATAAACTAAGTACCAATATGTACATCTGAAGTACAAATAAACTTTTTATGTGCAGAAGTACTTTTTGAAAGGGTGCTGCCCCAGTGTCATCTACGGACAATTTTTCGACAATTTTTTTCTGACGGTGTAGTTATTGATAGCTGAATGCGGTTCATAAACCCTAAAATTAAAAACCCACAACCATCACCAAACGAAATAGCAAAAAAGACAGTTTAATCAGGTTTTCCAAAACAATCCCTTTGTAAACCATTGTTTGACAAATAGCTGGTCCCGCTGGGCCAATACATGCCATTGGTTAAGCCAAACAAGGTGAAGGGTGCAATGTTTTGATAGCACAAACAAAAATTCATTTAGCATATTTTTGAACCAAGAACACTTTTTCATTCACAATGAAAAAGCGCTTGTAGGCTCATATTGTAATTTGTATCATAACAAACAACATTGCTCCCTGTAGCACACACTTCTTATCTGGTGATTTACTTTGCCTTGTACCAGAGCTCACTGCACCAGCATCCATAAATGAACGAAAGAGAGAAAGAAAGAGAGAACAGAGACGGTAAGAATGAAAGGAAAATAGAGTGAGTGTAAGAGAGAGAAAGAAGTCTTAATGAATAAAACAGCAGCTGTATCTCATAGAGTCTCAGTGTAAGTTTACTCTGCATCTTGAATCACTTCCTCAGTCAGGTTCAGGACGCGTGTGCACTCCAGATCTCAGTCCTGCATCAGATGTGACCCGAATGCTGTGGGGATAAAGTTGCTCGGTGAAGGCAGACATATGCATACATAGCAGTAGCGAGGCCAGAAATTTTAAACTGAGTGAAATAGGATGGACCTCAATGCCTACTCTCAAATTACATAATATAGTAGTGGTTAAATGGACTACAATAAGTTTTGAGTCATGGTCGAATAATTTTCAGATCAGCAAAAATGGGCGTGGGAAAAAACAAATCAAGAAATGATAAGCATACAAAAATAGAAAATGACAAAAGTTACAAATAAAATAAAGGTTTTTTTTGATGGTACTGCCACTTAATAAGAATGGAATAAGCACTGATCCATATAGTGACACACATCTGATTTCTTAACTGTTTGCGTTCACTTTAAGACATATGTCACAAGTGACTTTTAGGGCGGAACTAAAGATGTGAGAGAAAGTTCCGCCCGGACCGAAGTGTGCAAACACCCGTCACTTCCGGTAATCCCGGGCCACCAAATCAGTGCAAATGGGGAATAGGTGGAGGCGATGACGTGGCGATTGCTGACTGGGCGGTTCGCAGCCTGAAGTGAGTATAAAGGAAGCATGCAAGACACAGGAAGAGTGTTGCTGTTGTTGTGTGGTTGGAATGAACTACTGTGGGCGTAGCGGTGCTTAGGCTGTTGCAGAGACGGGGCGAACAGGCAGAAACATTGAAGGAGGACCTGCTGGCAGAACGAGACATTTTGGAGATAAATAACCGATCAGGTTTGAAGAAGACAAAGTTAAAGGGGTATGTGACTGCTCACCCGTATGTGTCTTGTACTGAAGGCAGGAGTTCACAGCCGATCTCAACACTGCTGGGCGTTGGAAACCTGTCGGGAGAGGAAACGAGTGAGAGGAAGACAAGTGTTCAGAAATCGTGAGTACAGCGGGTTGTCTGTTTCGTTGGACATTAGAAAGTGTAAATTAATTCTGTGTGTGGAGATTGTGTATTGTTTTAGTGGCCTCACCGTGGAGAACGAAGCCGGTGGGCGAGCCAAGGACCAAACAGGGCAACATATATCATCGTGTGGATTACTTGATGTAACAACAGCGCTACCTGAGTGCACGGCTCCAGTGGTTCTCACGGGCGGCCTTGATGTAGTGTGGAGTACCGGCCTTTCTGATCACTAAAGTGTGTGTATATTGCAGTGGGTGAGTGTGCTTTTTGACGAGTGAGCACCTGAAGTCTTGCAGTGTTGTGCCATGCCTCTTGCTGTCTGTACCCACACCTAGGTCAAGCCAACTTGTGTGTGCGCTACGTGAACTGCGGTGGCAGAGACCATCTGCTTGGAACCATTCATCGACAACTCCAGCCCTTGTGTCCAAGTAAGGAGAAAGCCGAGTGAGTGCAACTAGTGAGGTATTGTGGGGAAAAACCATACTGTCCGACGTGGAGTGGTGAACGATTACGGACGAGTCTAATTACCTGTGTGTTTATCTCCCCAACCCTTGAACGAAGCCAAGGTGATATATGGTTCTCCTTGTATAAATACCCAGTCGATAAATCCAGATATAGCGATTGAAGTAATCCACCGTCCATAGTGATGCAAAGTCACACTTACCCCGAAAGTCCTGTAAAGCCCAGAACAGCACACCCAGTGAGATCTGAGAGTAACTGAACCGAGCTAACGCTATACTCACCTCGAAGGTCCGTAAAAGCCAGAGCAGCTGTCCAGCGAGACCCGAAAGTTAACTAAGCCAAGCTAACGTTGTACTTGCCCTGTGAAGCCTAGAACGGCATGCCCAGTGAAACACGAAGAGTTATCAGAATTAAGTTGAAAGTGATACTTGCCTTGTTCCCTGCTGTGACTGTAGGAGCGCCGCACAACGAGCTGCAAGGACCTCGAAGCCCCGGACGGAAGAGAGTTGACTAGGAAGCCTGTGAACAGAGGAGAGAAGAGGAGTCAGTCAATTCAACGGAGCTGGTATCGGCACCTATCTTACTTTTTGTTTGCAATTCCAGGAGTTCGGCTGTAGTGTGTGGTGGCCGGCTTCAGTCTCTGGAGAAAAAGACGCCACCCAGGGACTCTGTGGAGAGGAGAAGAGAGACAAAATTATTCCCAGTCTTGACTTCAGGAACACCACCCTCACCTGGTTGCAGGTAGCAGCTCATACTCGTTCCATATACTCATTGTGTGTTTGTGTCTTTGCCTCCAGGAGAAGAGGAGGGCGCCACGCATCAACAACATCACTTGGAGGAGGACAAAAGGCCCCAGGAGGATATACTTACCAGCCGTGGGAACAAAGGTGCTTCGATTCCCCCTGTGGGCACGTTGCCCTTAGTGCCCGGCCCCTCCTTTCCTGCACAGATACAACGGAGACGTCATTTTAGATTTCCCTTTCCCCCTTCCCTACTGAAAAATCCAGCTAAGACCAGCATAAGCTGGTGAGCTGGGTTTAGCTGGTCCCCAGCTTGGTTTTAACTGGTTTTGCTGGTGTAGCAAGCTGGTCTAGGTGTGTTTTGGTCACATTTTAAGCTGGTTTAGCTGGACTTAGCTGGTCATGATGGAATACCAGCTGGCCCACCAGCATGACCAGCTTTGTCAGGCTGGGAGGACCAGCGTAAACCACCTTAAACCAGCTAAAACCAGCTACCAGCTTATGCTGGTTTTAGCTGGATTTTTCAGTAGGGTTCCCAAGAACATTTTAATTAAATTTAAATAAAGCTTGTTTTAAAAGTACTTATCCTCTCTCGTGTTTATTATTGGGACATCTTTGGGGACCTCCTCGAGGTGGAACTCAGGGGAGAGACACTAGTAGTCCACCCTGACCGGTGACACATAACTGACTATCTTTAGGAGAATACTTGCCAAGACTGAGGTATTTTGTGATAATTTTGTGTGTATGTGTCCTGTCAAGAGCAGAGAGATTTTGCGTTTGCATGCTAGCTTTTTAACGTGCGTCTCTGTGCGTGCGCTTATGAGTGTGCGTTTATTTGAGTATGTGTGTGTGTCTGTGTCATGTTCTGTGCAGACATGCAGCTAAAAGGGAGTTTGGGAACTTGTACAAACAAAAGCATGGAGGACAAAATCACTTGGATTGCTTGACGGTGCACAAGGGTTAGCTAATCCTGCATTTAGCAATGACGCTAGAGGTGACGATTCTCTTTGGCCAATCAGTGATCTGCAATGTTGCACGTCACATTTTAGTATCGATGCGGCTCACTTAGAACCTCAACCGAAGTGGTGCTAAAAAGTATCATGTACTACAAAAGGTACTACAGTGAAAAACCCTCAAAAAGTGAGCAGTACCAGGTTGTACTATCAAATGGAAAAGTGCCATATGTACCAGTATGTGCTTTTGAGGTACTAATAAGCACTCTTTGGTACCAATATGTACCTCTGAGGTAATACCATGTACCTTTGAGGTACTAACATGCACTCTTTAGGTACAAATGTTGTTGAACTAAACAAACAAGCCGACTGATAAGGGCATAGAGTTACACTGTTTGCAGTCTTCATAGAAGTCTTCATTATTTATGATTGTCTTGCACATCAATGTGAGACAGTAGAATTAGTTTTAATATTTAAAAATGTCAGCGTTATCCTAGCTAATGGCTACAAACCTCAATAAAAATCTTCATTTCACAATGGACGCTCTTTAATGGCCTGGAAGGCTCAATGTAAATGTTAGATTGGCAGTGATTACATATTTACTTAGCCAAGTGAGAATACGTTAAACAAATTGAGACAAGAAATAGCCTTGAGCCTAGAAATATATAGCAGTCAAGAGAGGATACTGAGGACGCACAATCCTTTATTAATTCTGTCCTTGCTGTGGTCAGGAAACAAAAGCTTGGGGAAATGGGCTGAGATAGGGCTGCTGAATAATTACAGTTACATAATGAAATCTATATGTGTGAAATATAATTATTCCCTTTACTTTCAGACATTGGTATGCATTTTTCATTTGGTAATACTCTCTGAGGAAATGAATAAAACACTTTGATATTCTACATGGCTAAAGGTTGTGGATTACAGAGCAAACACAAACTAATCAAAAGCAGTAAACACTCATTTCAACCAATATTTCAATAGTTTACTAGATAGATATGTAAGAAGATGTTTTATGGGGAAAAGTTTAAAAGTGTTTGGAGAGGTAACAATACACTCAACAAACAAAAAATTGTGCAAAATAGCACTAAAAGCTTATCATAGGGGAACCATTTTTAGTGTTATTTAGCACCTATAAAGCATTTAGAACCATCCTGGTGTGATATAGCACCACTAAAGCACCAGATATGGTTTTATATAGCACAATATGGTTCTACACAGCTGCTACATAAGTGCTATATGGCACTTCAAATGGTTCCCTTATGATTACGAGCCGGTGAACCACTTTTAGTGCTATGTAGCACCTATAAAGCACCTATGAAGAACCATCCTAGGGTGATATAGCACCACTATAGCACCAGATATGGTTCTATATAGCACAATATGGTTATACACAGGTGCTATATGGCACTTCAAATGGTTCCCCTATGATTACGAGCCGGTGAACCACTTTTAGTGCTATGTAGCACCTATAAAGCACATATGAAGAACCATCATAGGGTGATATTGCACCACTATAGCACCAGATATGGTTCTATATAGCACAATATGATTCTACACAGGTGCTACATATGTGCTATATGGCACTTAAAATGGTTCCCCTGTGATTATGAGCCAGTGAAACATTTTTAGTGCTATGTAGCACTAGCACCTATAAAGCACCTATGAAGAACCATCCTGGGGTGATATAGCACCACTATAACACAAGATATGGTTCTATATAGCACTATACGGATCTACACAGGTGCTACATAGTTTCTAATTGGAACTTAAAATGGTTTCCCTATAATTATGAGCCGGTGAACCATTCTTAGTGCTATGTAGCACCTATAAAGCACCTATGAAGAGCCATCCTGGGGTGATATAGCACCACTAAAGCACCAGATATGGTTCTATATAGCACAATATGGTTCTACAAAGGTGCTATATGGCACTTCAAATGTTTCCCCTATGATAACGAGCCAGTGAACCATTTTTAGTGCTATGTAGCACTTATAAAGCACCTATGAAGAACCATCCTGGGGTGATATAGCACCACTATAACACAAGATATGGTTCTATATAGCACTATACGGATCTACACAGGTGCTACATAGTTTCTAATTGGAACTTAAAATGGTTTCCCTATAATTATGAGCCGGTGAACCATTCTTAGTGCTATGTAGCACCTATAAAGCACCTATGAAGAGCCATCCTGGGGTGATATAGCACCACTAAAGCACCAGATATGGTTCTATATAGCACAATATGGTTCTACAAAGGTGCTATATGGCACTTCAAATGTTTCCCCTATGATAACGAGCCAGTGAACCATTTTTAGTGCTATGTAGCACTTATAAAGCACCTATGAAGAACCATCCTGGGGTGATATAGCACCACTATAACACAAGATATGGTTCTAGCACTATACAGACCTACACAGGTGCTACATAGTTTCTAATTGGAACTTAAAATGGTTTCCCTATAATTATGAGCCGGTGAACCATTTTTATTGCTATGTAGCACCTATAAAGCACCTATGAAGAACCATCCTAGGGTGATATAGCACCACTATTGCACCAGATATGGTTCTTTATTGCACAATATGGTTTTACACAGGTGCTACATAGGTGCTATATGGCACTTAAAATGGTTCCCCTGTGATTACAAGCTGCTGAACCATTCTTAGTGCTATGTAGCACCTATAAAGCACCTATAAAGAACCATCCTGGGGTGATATAGCACCACTAAAGCACCAGATATGGTTCTACATAGGTGCTTTATGGCACTTAAAATGGTTCCCCTATGATTACGAGCCAGTAAACCATTTTTAGTGCTATGTAGCACCTATAAAGCACCTATGAAGAGCCATCCTGGGGTGATATAGCACCACTAAAGCACCAGATATGGTTCTATATAGCACTATATGGACCTACACAGGTGCTACATAGTTTCTAATTGGAACTTAAAATGGTTTCCCTATAATTATGAGCCGGTGAACCATTTTTATTGCTATGTAGCACCTATAAAGCACCTATGAAGAACCATCCTAGGGTGATATAGCACCACTATTGCACCAGATATGGTTCTATATTACACAATATGGTTTTACACAGGTGCTACATAGGTGCTATATGGCACTTAAAATGGTTCCCCTGTGATTACAAGCTGCTGAACCATTCTTAGCACCTATAAAGCACCTATAAAGAACCATCCTGGGGTGATATAGCACCACTAAAGCACCAGATATGGTTCTACATAGGTGCTTTATGGCACTTAAAATGGTTCCCCTATGATTATGAGCCGGTGAACCATTTTTATTGCTATGTAGCACCTATAAAGCACCTATGAAGAACCATCCTAGGGTGATATAGCACCACTATTGCACCAGATATGGTTCTATATTGCACAATATGGTTTTACACAGGTGCTACATAGGTGCTATATGGCATTTAAAATGGTTCCCCTATGATAACGAGCCAGTAAACCATTTTTAGTGCTATGTAGCACCTATAAAGCACCTATGAAGAGCCATCCTGGGGTGATATAGCACCACTAAAGCACCAGATATGGTTCTATATTGCACTATATGGATCTACACAGGTGCTACATAGTTGCTATATGGCACTTAAAATGGTTCCCCTATGATTACGAGCCAGTAAACCATTTTTAGTGCTATTTAGCACCATTTGTTTTTAGAGATTATTAATAATTTCTTTGTCAGCTATGAAAAGTGTGAAAAGTGTGAAAAGTTGTGCAGTACATATGCCAATTCCATTTTTGCATCCATATAATACACCACAGTCCTTACTGTTCACTTAATATGGCACATCTTTTCGTGTCATTTTATGTATTGGTTTCTATTTTTTCTTGTTTTCTTTACCATGCATGTTATTTATGCACACTTCATGAGAATGGGTTGGCACAGGCATCCAGAATTTAAAAGGTAATTGAAACTAAAAATATACTTAGAAAATATAACTTAGTCTATGGGCCCTATTTTAACGATCTGAAACGCAAGTGCGAAGCGCAAAGCGCATGTGGCTTTGTGGGCGGATCTTGGGCGCTGTTGCTATTTTCCCGGCGGGAGAAAGAAGTATTGCGCCGGGCGCATATCAATAAGGGGTTGGTCTGAAGTAGGTTCATTATTCATAGGTGTGGTTTGGGCGTAACGTCAAATAAACCAATCAGAACGCTATCCAACATTCCCTTTAAACGCAAGGGCGCAAGTTTCATGGCGGGTTGCTATTATAATGACGGATTTACCAGGCGCACGCCAGGAGCGGTTCACAGCCGAGGAGACCCACGTTCTTGTAAGAGCAGTCAAAGACAGAGAAGTTGTTTTGTATGGGGATGGGAGAAACCCGCCCAAATCAGCGTCGGTTAAACAGGCGTGAGAGGAAATAGCCGCAATAGCCTCATCAGCTGCGCCAAGCACTACAATGATGTCAGGAGACGGGGGATCCCAAGCTTGCCAGCATAAATCGGGCACGCCGGGCACACAGGAGGACATCGCTGCGTCCACCCTCACCGCTGAAAGGGTTTGGGGGCTTTGAAATCGGATACAAGAAACGCAAGCAAGGTCCAACCCCAAAGTACACTTACAAATCAAGTTTATATACATTAAGGTTTCTTATGAAAACATTTTAATTATTATTTAGATAAAATAAACGTAATACAGCAGCCACACAACAAACTTATGAAAATATTTTAAACGTTATTTGCATGATAATTGTTTAACGCTGGCACACAAAATAAATAAAAACTTTCACCACAATGCTCACCACAATGATTTCCCTTATCTCATGTTCATGTATTAATATTTTTATTGTAAAAATTTATGATTTAATGATTTCCCTTATCTTATATTTTTTATTGTAACAATTTATGATTTGCAAAAATAACTGTTGCATCTGTGTAGATTAGATAAGCAATGCGCGTTGTGCACGCTATACATTATGGTCAAGCATGCGCCCTTAAAATAGCATAATGAACCACGCGCAACGCGCCACTGACTTTAGACTATTTTTTTTTTGGTTAGTAGCGCAATTGTTTTTTGAAACTGCAAAATAGCATAAGAGATGGTTTGCGCCGGAGCACGCCTCCTTTTTTGCGCTGAACCGCCCAGGGAACGCAAGTTCATTCCCTAGTTTGCCGACGTGCGTCTGTGGAGGGAAAACCCCGCTGTGCGCCGATGCAAAATACGAAATGATACATGCGCCACTGACAAAGTCAATTGCGCTGGGTGCAAGATAGGGCCCAATGTCTAAAAATGTAATCTGCAAAAAAAATGTAAGTTTTTTTTCTTTACATAAATGTTTCACTTCAAAAAATGCTGGAATATGAAAATATAACCTTGATATCTTTAATCTTAACTGAGTAAGGTCATGTCAAAGATTTAAATGTGTTTAGAAAGCCAACTTCTAGTATTTTTGGCAAAATAATAAAACAATGTCAATAAAAAAAATGGAAATTGAAATTAAGTGATCATGCATTGCAGTATTAAAAAAAAATACATTTGTATCCCAAATATATAATTTACAATAAACAGACATTACCTTGTTTTGACGTTTTTATGGGTATAACTGCTTTGATGCTGCGAATCTCATATCATACATCATGAGACTTTAGCATGGATTTCACAGACAGGGTCACATATATCAAAATACATTTAAAATATTTGCAATACCAAATGATATACACACATATTACAGGCAATCCACCGAACATTTGGTATTCAAAGCGTATCGATGCCTCACAGAAAAGTTGTGACAGAGACTGACCACACAATGCCACGAACCCTCCTCAAGGTTGGAAAACTGATGATGTTTAAAGGTCGAGATTTATGACAGAGGAACAGCTTCTGTCTCAGCCCTGCTGTGAGTGATGTCCTCTGGGAAACATCCCATTAGCAAGCTCCTGCAAACATCCTGCCATGTTTGTTCTTCACCGACTCTTTCCAAACACTTCTTTCTCCTTGCTTCCGTCTTATCACCATAGCCGATAACAAAAGCCTTTGGTTTGTTTTGCTCAAATCCCATGAAACCTGAAGATGAGCAGTTAATCTATAAGACAGGTTCAGGCTTTAAAACACTTTTAATCAGCAGTGTGGGCTGCTTTTACACAGAAACACACACTTTGGGGTCTCAAGTGTCTTGGGAGTGTGTTTTAAACTGAAGGACACCATGACAGCAAACTCCTATAAACCTTTTCCTTCTTGACCTGGCTATGCCTCTGCCCATCACAGGAGATGTGAAGCTTGAGATGGAGCAATGAGATTCTGCACCCAGAGGAGAGGTGAGGAGAGCTCCCAATTTAACAAGATACAGCAGAAGACCTTTTTCTGGGCTTGGTGTGCTATGCGCTGTAAAAAATGATTTTATAAATGTAGTGGTGGATGATCAAAAAACGTGTGCATCATAAACATAATCATGAACAAATCTTAAAAATGTATAATGTAACCTTTAAATGTCCACAAGGACCAAGGTAATATATGCACTATAGTGGCACAGTTGCAATGAACTGACATCTGGCTATCAATATTTTCTGCACTGTGTATGACTAACAGATCAGCAAGAAGAGGAAAGAGAACAACTCACATTTGAAACCAATCATCCTTGAATGCAGCTAGTATGTATGGCCATCCCGCTGGAAAATGAGCAAAGCTTATGCCATTCAAACCCTATAGACCATAAGCCCTCTTTATAGGGTATCACTGAGTCTTTTGAACTCGTCATTGAGATGTCTGGAAGACTGTGGAGTTGTAGGATGTGGTGAAGCCACATCAGGGCAATGATAATGGCCTTAACAGAGTCTCCATTCATTGCCTATACAGAACAGCTGGAAGTTGACTGTGAATGCTCGCTGTAAAGCACTGATACACATTGCTAGATCTCACGTGTCACACAGACGTTACCACAGGATCACACTAGTTGCCCACTTTTAAAGAACAGCTTAAAGCAAGTCGGGGGGAATTAGATACTGAAGCAATGTGACGTTTATGAGTTCTGGTTAATAGAAGCCCATGACTGTTTGGGGTAATCTGATCGGGGAGGGGGGCTACGTTTTTAAAAATGATGGTGCTTCATGATACCATAGAAGAACCATTTGTGGCTGAATGGCTAACATCTGAAGAACCTTTCTGTATCACAAACAATATTCACTAATATTATTTTATATCATTATGAAAGTGACTGGATCATGAAAAACTGCTGGTACATATCTGGAACCAGATAACCAAAGAGACTTAAAAAAAACTTTTTGCATTAAATGTTGCATGGCAGTAAATACTGTAAAAGGAAGATAAAGTGATACAGTATTATCTCTCTTGAGTTAATATATTAGCCTGCTAGGTGCAAGAGATGATGCATTTCAAGCCTAATCCAATAAATACTAGGAAAGGTTACAACTAATTCAATTCTGGCTTTAACTAAATGTTGAAATGGGGCATTTTGGTGTTGTGCTGAGTGAATCCTTGTTGGGTAGCTTGTATCTTCAAATTAAATTTCATCAGCTCCTGCAGTCATTGCTTGGGCCAGAGGCCATTGCAGGGAGGAAACATTACACATTATTATCTGTCTGAGCAATTCATGCAAATGCTTGGCCCCGGCCCTACAAGAATGCTGATGCAATTTATGACAACAATGGTCTCACAGTCTCCTTATTCACTAACCTGTAAAGTTGTAGGAAATCTCAGTGAAATCATGTGATTTTAATAATTGTTTCCCTATCATGTGCCTGCCTTCACAAACATCAGCCAAGACATTAAGCATTGAGCACTGCAGGGTATGCATTAGTTGTTGTATTTTAATGATTGTTTATCAAAGCATTAATAGTGGAGAAATGCAAGTAAGTTTAACAAATACAAAATATAAAAAAAGTCGGTATCACTGTTGCCTCAGAGCAAGAAGGTCCCCGGTTTGAGCCCTGGCTAGGTCAGGTGGCCTTTCTGTGTGGGCACAGGGATCATGTTCTCCTGGTGGGTTTCCTCGCACAGGCCAAAAACATGCAGGTTATGTGAATTTGAGATGCCAAATTGCCCATCCCCTAACGTGTGTATCAACTTTTGGGGATCAATTTGTGTATGGATTAACCAGTGAATACACTTCAACAAATGATTTTCTTACGTATTACTTTTGTCTTGTTTTCAGTACAAATATCTAAAAACTCCTAAATCAAGATGCATTTTCTTGATGAACAAAATCACCTAAAAAAAAAAAGTTTTTAGCCAAAAAAATATTACATTTAACTCTTTTCCCGCCATTGACGAGTTATCTCGTCAATTAAAAGAAAACATTTGCATAAAAAAACCTGTATAACAAACGAAATTACATGAGTCGAATGAGAATGAGTTGAATGTGAATTTGTGCTTAAAAGAAGCAAAAAAAATCTGAAAATAAAAAAGAAAACTTATTTCAAGATTTTTTTTCTTACGCCTAGTACATTTTTTAAGCACAAATTTTCTTACATTTTATATATTTTTTGCCTAAAAACTAGACTTATTTTCTTAGGTCATTTTGCTCAAGAAAATGCATCTTGATTTAAGAATTTTTGTACTGAAAACAAGACAAAAATACTGAATAAAAAAGAAAGTATTTTGTTCAAGTATAGCCATACACTGCAAAAAATTATTTTCAGGAAAAAAATTCTTAGTATTGTTGACTTGTTTTCAGTAAAAATATTTTACAAATTCTTAAATTAAGATGCTTTTTTCTTGATGAGCAAAATGACCCAAGAAAATAAGTCTAGTTTTTAGACCAAAAATATAACATTTAAGTGATTTTGTGCATAAAACAAGCAAAAAAAAAAAAAAAAATCTGCCAGTAAGCTAATTTTTCTTGAATTTAGTGTTTAAGAAAAAAATTTCAAATTTTTTTTGCTTACCCCATTGGCAGATTTTTTTGATGTTTTATGCACATAATCACTTAAATGTTATATATTTTTGGTCTAAAAACTAGAATTATTTTCTTGGGTCGTTTTGCTCATCGGGAGGGGGCATCTTAGTTTGGGAATTTTTAGATATTTTTACTGAAAACAAGACGAAAATACAAATAATTTTTTTCTTGAAAATAAATTTTTTTTGTAGTGTAGATGCTGGAATGGTGTGAAAAATAAACAAACAAGAATAATTCTGCACATAAATTATCATAACATTACATATTAGATGCATTTACTTTCAAATATCACAATATAATAAAGTAGGGTTTTCAAACTTTTTGTCTGCTAAACCCCCTTGACTTATATAATTTACTTGAAGTACCCCCTGAGATTTTAAATTAATATTTAAATAATTTAATTATACACTTGGATTATTTTTGCATTTATTAATCTATTTTGTAGTTTTTTTATTAATAGTATATGTTACATAGTTATTGTAATTATTATTACCCATGAATGGGCCTTCATCTGTCTTTTGTTTTACTAATTTAATTTTCTTTTCTTTTTTGATATATTGTAGTGTTGTAGTATGTAATGGTCAGATGACATTTAGGATAAACAAATAAAATATATATTTTGGAAAGCCCTGCAATTCCTTCACGACCCACCAGGGGTTCAAGAACCCCAGTTTGGGAAACCCTGTACTAAAGTTCCAAATACATATCATTGTGATTAACAGGTTATCACACACAAATTAGATCAGTAACATATTCTATCAAGATAGTAAAACAAACATGATACAAAGATATTTGTAGGCCCCTTACAATTAATGAAACACATTTAGTTTACTTTTCATAATATAAACTGGACAGATGAAGAAAGGGGAAAAGATGCATTTCTTCTGTTCTGGCCTGTTTTGACCTGCCAGTAAATGTGTTACCCCAGCATGGGAAACAAACTCAATAAAGAAGCCCACAAAGCTTGAACGTAGCGGAGTGTACGGCCTGCTGTGTCTCAGGGGCTCTGAAGAGTATGTGGGTCTGTGGAAAAGTAATTCAACGCCACAGGGTTGTGTTGTGTTCTGCTAGCCCTGCTTCACTATAATGAGCTTGAGATTAAACCAGCCCAAGTTGACATGTGAAACAGGCATTACTGGCAAGCCACAGACTTCTCTTGCAGAACCGGCTCATTATTAAAACATATCGCCCAAAGCAGGAATAATCGAGAATTGAACATAAGAATCAGGTTCCTCATCTCCTTTTCTTTCTTTCTGGTTGAAATGAGAGATTGAAGGCTGTGTAAAATGTAGATATTGTTTTATAGGATGATGTATGATGCTTCATTTGAACATCACAATTTACTTTTGAATATGCTTTTGGCACTGTGTTTGTTAGATTGTATTTAGACTGTATTTTTTTTAAAAGCTTAGACTAAAATCTGGTGATATACTGAAACCCTTATTATACACAGTAGCAGGTACATTGAAAGCATGCACTGTGACCTTTTTGAACACTTAAAACTACTTTTGTAATCTTAAATCATTAACAGACCGTTAATCATTAACATCATTTGGCAAACCAAATTAACACACACACGAAAATCTGGTGCTATTTTTAAAAACATACATTTTGAAATTATCATCTTTATGGTATAAACAAGATATCCATGTATACATTTTAATTATTTAATTGCTTTTAAAAATGAATATTTTTTTTTTTTTAAGAAATAACATAAATGAAAAAGGAGATATACAATGAAAAATTATTTTGTCTTTTACGCTCGATAGCTTTGGACAATATTATGTAAAGTTAATATAAAGTTTTCATACATTTCCCAGCATGCAATTTTGTGTTAAAAAGACTTCTAAAAGGCAAAGCCCAGACATTTTGGTTAAAACCAGACTAAATTTTGTCTGTCAGTAAAAAATTAAAATAGACGTCTAAATTAGGGCTGTCAAAAGATTAATCGCACACAAAATAAAAGTTTGTTTTTGCATAATATAAGCGTGTGCACTGTGTATAATTATTTTGTATATATTTAAAAAACATACTGTATACACATATAATGTTTCATTTTGAGTTAGCATGCCTTTTAATCTTCTTCTTAATAAATGCATATTGTACTTCATAAGATTCCTTATGCTTATAGCTTCAGTTTCAAAACCCTGTTTATTCCTATGACACTTACAATCTCAATGTCCTCTGTGTTAATCAATAATCTGAAGGTGACATTTCCACTGGAAGTCAGTACAGTAGGTTTCCTTTTCTTGGGTTTGGTGCAGGCCATAAGTCACTGTCATGAGAAATATCTGCAGAAGAGGCTGAAAGAGGCCTCTACTGAATACGCACGCCAGATTAATGATTCCCATCACTTAAAGAGCAAGCACCTTCCACCTATGGATGCAGATAAACTACATTGTTGAGGGGTTCCCATAGAGAGCTGCTGTCACTCAGCCAGGGATAATGGCCAGACTGCTACTACACTCTTAAGAAAAAAGGTTCTTCAAAGGTTCTGAAACGATGGTAAAGGTTCTATATAGAACCATAGCTTACTGAAGAACCATTTTTTGCTGAAATGGTTCTTTGTCTTGGCAAAAGGGTTCTTTATTTCCCTCCTTTTTTGATTTTAAATTTAGTCAGTTATTTTCAAGCTGCCTCCTGATTATTTTCACCTGTAAAAGCCCTGAATCATCAGTCCTGCTGAACTGCCTGCAGACTAACAACACAAACAGGTAATAGAGGAAAATAATCATCATTTACTGTTAAAAACATTTTGAAAATTGAAGTTTTGTGTGTTCTTATTGTAATTTATTTATTTTATAACAGGTAAACTTTATACTGTAAGCTTCATTCCCTTTAAAGCAGGTAAGCTTCATACTGTTTTAAATGATAGGAGACTCTGCTTTAACAATGACTTAATGATTTGTTAAAGTGTTATAAAGCATATACATGTATATTTTACATTAAGTTTATTAAACTAATTATGAAAAGAATGTGGTACAACATGTGTTTAGTTTTTTTTATTGATATTTCAGAGTTTTTATATGTGAGGTAATCTTGGAAGTGAAGGCAGTGTGTATGACCGCTTGAAATGAGACGCATCCTGTTTTTAAAGGTGATGTATGCATGTTACTTTCAATCCTGGCATTAAAATAATAATTTTTACTGTTTAAATATTTTGTAAATTGAGGTTTTGTGTGTTTTTGATGTACTTTATTTCTTTTATAACAGGTCAACATACTGTAAGCTTCATTCCCTTCAAAGCAGGTAATCTTCATATTGTTTTAAATTATATATTTTAGGGACTCTGCTTTAACAATGACTTAGGATAATGATTTGTTATAGTGTTTGTTATAAAGCATATACATGTATATTTTACATTAAGTTTATTAAACTAATTATGAAAAGAATGTGGTACAACATGTGTTTAGTTTTTTTATTGATATTTCAGAGTTTTCATATGTGAGGTAATCTTACTGGGAGTGAAGGCAGTGCGTATACAAAAAACAAACGGTGCTATACAGCACCAAAACAGTTGCTTTGGATCGTAACGATAGAAGAACCATTTTTAGTGCCATATAGCACCGGTGAAGAACTAGTGAAGCACCAGTGAAGCACCTGTGTAGAACCATATAGTGCTATGTAGAACCATATGTGGTGCTATATGGCCCCTATATGGTTCTACACTGGTGCTTCACTGGTGCTTCACTGGTTCTTCACCGGTGCTATATGGCACCAAAATGGTTCCTCCATCGTCACGATCCAAAGCAATTGTTTTGGTGCTATATAGCACCGTTTGTTTTTTTTTAGAGTGTATGACTGCTTGATATGAAAGACACATCCTGTTTTAAAAGGTGATGTATGCATGTTACTTTCAATGCTGGCATTAAAATAATAGTTATTTACTGTTTAAACATTTTGGAGATTGTGTGTGTGATCTTGTGGCACATTTACTTGTGATAACAGAATTATTTTTGTCTATCTGTTGTAGGTGGATCGTGAGTGAAGCTCTGCAGGTCTGCCATTAGCTTGATAACAGTGGTTTATGTTAATTGAGTGAATTCAATTTATAAATAAATCTTTCACCAAGCATTCACGTATTTACTGACAAAACAGGTATCTTGAGCAGAGTCATATTAAAACTTCTGTCAAAGCATGTATTACATACAGTATGTAAACAAACTCCAGGCTAATATTAACTTGTTTTGTCTCCATGTCTTATCCTTTCTCCCATCTCCAACAGATCTAAATCTTGTTCAGCCTGATGCTCAACCTTGTATGATGATGACCACAGCCAGGTGATGGAGATCTGTGTTAATCACAGCCTGCGTCTCAAGATCAACATGACAATAGCAGACCATCTCTTATCTTACTCTTATCTGACGAAATGTTCAACTTCATTGCCAAAACAAAGAACATTGGATGGAGTATTGGATGATCCCGTAAAGAAAATAATATGGACTTTTTTGGTGAGATTCTACAAAGATTGACACAATCCTATTGTCTTTTATTTTTACAGTTAATAATGCATTATAAACATCCCATTCATTTGTATTCTATGTCATCGATCTGTTTGTGCTAAAATGTATACATCTGAATGTAATGTCAATAATATGTTAATATTCAGGATTTATTATCATTTGCATGTTTTGATGTTGCATATCAAGATTTTATTGATTTCATGTAATTGTTGTCTATTTAAAATGATTTTAATTGCCAAATTTTATTGTTAATTTATTTAATATTGAAGCTGTTATTTAACAGCCATATCTTATTTGAGTAGTGATTTGTTATATTTGCATAATAATTAATATATTTATTCTGATTGTGATTTTAATGCACATATTTATTATTGTATGACACCTCATGTAATGAAAAAGTGAAAATAAAAGTATGTTCTGATGTCTTGCAATTCTGTTTTTAAACTGTTAAACCTTATAAAGTGCTATAAATAAAAAAAAAAACAAATAAAAAATAATCCTCCTGACTGCTGATAAATGAAAGGGTTCTTTATAGCACCACTGAGGTTCTATTTAGCACTTTTTCAAGGCAAGGTTCTATATAGAACCATGTTAAAAAGGGTTCTATATAGTACCAGAAATGGTGCTGCTATTGTTACAAGCTGAAGAACCCTTATTTGGTACTATATAGAACCATTTTTCTTAAGAGTGTACTGTACTGTGCTTGTGTGCTGTGTCCAACATTTGTGGGCCATAGTTTTTTCAGAAATACCTTAGACACAAACATAGATGCAAACAACTAATGCTTGTTTTATTTATTAATCATGTTGTCAGTTACTGTTTGTGTCAGTCACTGTGGTTAAAGGTGCAGTGTGTAAATTTTAGAAAGATCTAATGACAGAAATGCAATACAATCTACATAACTTTTTGATGGTCTAGCATAGTAACAAGTGAAGTATAATACTGTAGTTGATTAGATAAAACAAAGAGCACTGTTTGTATACAGTATACATAATTAAATACATAAATAAATAATAAAAACTTTTAAAAAGTTTGCTTAAAAAATTAAACTTGACCGATAGATACTGTAAACAAGATGGCTTGCTGTCCTTAAAGGCATTTCTGAAATAACTACAGAATAAAAAAAAGAGGTAAATCAGAGTAAAGGATGAGGTTGAGGAGGAGGGATGCTCACTATCATTAGGTAGGTGGCTGCTTACAGTATTTAAGCTTGAGATGATTGACAGGAACAAACAAACATACGTTACATGTAGAATTTCATTAAAGGGGCTAATTCACTCCAAAACGAATTAGTGTACACCCATACGACCTTCGTTTATATTTGGAACACAAATTAAAACATTTTTTATGAAATCTAAAAGCTTTCTGAACCCTCCTAATTGACAGGAATGTTCTTGCAGCGGTACAATCTTTATTTCACAAAGCAACGAGAATACTTTTTGTGTGCAAAAACCAATCCGGAGTGAATAAAGAGCCTCTCTGTGTAAGTAATTGTGTTGGTATTGCCATTTCACACACTCCAGGCTGCCGCCCAAGCTAAACTCTTATAAGATTGCAACCTGCTCACCTCTGTATTGTTGCTCTGCATCTCAGCTGACAGCGTGAAGGTAGGTGTGTCGTAATGTGAAACATACTTAATGCACTGGGGAAATACCCTGTTTTTACGGAGGCTGACTGCAGGCTTGGTTTAATACATCAGTTATGCCCCATACTGAGGTACCACTAGCAGCCTTGAGGTGTTAAGATGAGGTATTCATTAACCTCTAAAAGATAAAGTGAGAAATTGGTTGATTTAAAAATAAATGCATGGACTATACGTAATAAAGCTCAGGTATCATGCTATGGCATGACATAGGAATTGTTCACTGCGGACTGTCATTTTGCAGCTGACAGCTTTTGGAACTAGAGAGACTTCCTGAAACAATCCAACTAGGGTAGACTGGGTACATTTGGGACATGTGTAGTTGAAACACCTCAAATAACTTGCGTGCACATGAACCCAGAGTCGTGTTTTTTGATTAAATTTTTTGAGCCCAAGAGTTAATTTACCTAAAAAGTAAAACATTTAAATACTGACCATTGGTGGGTTTTTTGTTGTGTTTTTTACAGTGTGTCAATACAGTATGGTTTATTTAGAAGAGCGTTTAGGTTTTCAGGGTGCGATTTGTGAAAAAAACAGAGGGGGTGATGTTTTCATAGGCGTCGATTTCGGCGACGGTGGGTACCCACCATATTTCGTCATGAGTCATTTTTGACTGTTTTCAGTGGTTATGAAGAGCAATATGAGAGAGAAATTTGGTAATCATTGTCCGACCTAAACAAAAATTTATATTATAATATTATTATTTTTTTTATATATATTTCTAATTAAAATATTTTTTAATATTCAGAAATGCTCTCTCCGCTCACGAGCTCTGATTGGAACAAACCCGAACCTCACTGTCTGCTTAACTTGCGCAGAAACATAAAAATATAACCAGCTTTTCAAAATGGTTTTAAAACTAAACATTTATACTATTTTAGCACAAATTATGAGCTTATTGACGATTTTTTATAATTCTTGACATAATGCGTCTCTGTCCACAGCACATTTCAAAACATTTTAATTCATAAAAATAAATCATGAGAACATGAACTCATCACTGCATTTGCAGGAATTGTAAAATCTTTTTTCATATTAACTCATGAATCAGCCTAACACAATATTTTTACTCTAATAGTTTATCTTTCCCCACACATATGAGCTGTGAACATGCACAACGAAAAAACACGCAAGAATTAAATCTTGAATGGCAAAACTATACACTCTAAAAAAACAAACGGTGCTATATAGCACCAAAACAGTTGCTTTGGATCGTAACGATAGAAGAACCATTTAAGTGCCATATAGCACCGGTGAAGAACCAGTGAAGCACCAGTGAAGCACCAGTGAAGCACCAGTGTAGAACCATATAGGGGCCATATAGCACCACATATGGTTCTACATAGCACTATATGGTTCTACACAGGTGCTTCACTGGTGCTTCGCTGGTGCTTCGCTGGTTCTTCACCGGTGCTGTATGGCGCTAGGGGTGGTTCTTCTATCGTTGCGATCCGGGGCAACTGTTTTGGTGCTATATAGCACCGTTTGTTTTTTAGAGTGTATATATGTTAAACATTAAACATAAATATGAACAATGTATTGATTGCAAAGTTAAACCATTACAGTAGAAACTGTTTTAATGCTGCTTTTAAAGTAATAACATTAACTTTACACCGCGATGCTGAGCTACAGTGAAATGATAGAAAAGTCAGATGCATTATGTGTTAGTCACTTATTCTCATTTGCGCAAACTGGACGCGCCCGCGCCTCGCTAAACGCCTCATCGGCATGTATCATGTGTAACTTCGGCCATTCTCAGTGGTGTGACTGGGACACTAACTCTGCTTGTCATCATAAACAGATAATCAGATTGTGATGTTTATTCCCGCTTTATTAATATGCGGCTGAATATGCTGCATTTCATCGTTTCGACACACAGCTCCATAACCATCTCGCAAGTGTTGATAGGCTGGTGTAACCGGATCTGTAACCAATCAGATAGCGCCGTGGGCGGGACATTGATCAAGTCTTCAGAGTGGTGAATACAGAGAGGCTGCGCGGCAGCTATATCAGAGCCAGCCAAAGTAGCGCATTTTAAAACAAAATTGACTTTAATCAAACCACGGATCCGTGATAAGTTTTGTGATCCGTCTCGCCACTAGTGTAGTAGCACTGATTACTTTGAGGGGGGGATAAATTTATCCCCACCGGGGATAAAAATAATTAAGCAGAGGCAGGGATACATTGACCAGAAAGGGGGAAATCCCACGCATCCCCCCCGGCAAATCGCACCCTGTAGGTTTTGATCATCAACTATTTAATGATAAACGTCTTCTATTGCTTGTTTTAAGTGTTATGTCAAATTGTTAATCAATACCTGCATTAGCAGTTTTGAAATGTTGATGATTATTTTAATAAAGTAGTTTGAAATACTGAACCTCTACAGTTTTTTACTTTGATTTCATATTGCACCTTGCGTATGTTTTGTGATGTTATAGATGTCAGGATCTCAGCACCAGCACCATCCAAGTCATCAGTCACCCCCCTCCCACTCGTTCCCATTCCCCCGGAATACTAATCACCACCACCTCACCTTATCCCTTTAACCCTTTAAAAAGCTATATCACTGTAGCTTACAAAATGCCATGTCAATGTATATTAGAAGTTATTTAAGTTGACATATATAGCGTAAAGCAATACAAAATTACACAGTCAGGAGGCATATATATAGCAATCTAATAGCAACATATTAGCAAGAGGGTGAGGCTAATATAAATAGCCTATTTCCTACTGTCACTCACGTCGTCACTCATAGAAATCGGCATACCATTATCTTTTGCCCGTTTCTCCTCATCTTCTTTTCTTCTTTTTCTGAACTGGGCAACTGATGGCTTCTTTGGTCTTTTAATTTGATCCATGATGATGAAGATGAAGACTCGACATCATTAACTTTGCATTACATTTTGCCAACAACAACGTCTGTTCGCCCGTCAATCAACCGGAGTCACGTAGATGACTCTACAGATTTTTTTTCACATAACCCAATTAATTACATGTTCGTAGGTATATATATATGTCTATGTTAATTTTAGAAATGAAAAATACAATTTATTTGGAAGCAGATGCAGCAGTTTGTGTTGTGTGGCCTCTGGCCTGGGATTAGTCAATCCCTCGCTCGCCACCCTTAAGTCGCAAGTTGATTCTCCGCCCCCCTCCCCCGTGCCTCTTCTGACATGCACACAACCTGTGTTTCTCAGCACTAACTTGACATGGAAATGAGCGGTAGTCTAGAAAACTGTTTTGATTTATTTATTAATTTTTAGGGCGCTCGTGGCCCTCACATAGATTGCGCCCTGGGCGTTCGCCCACATTGCCCATAGCAAAAACCGGCCCTGGTTCAGTGATGAGACCAGACGAGAAATGAGTGTGAAGGTGAAGTATTTAACTCTTTTCCCGCCATTGACGAGATATCTCGTCAATCAAGAGAAAACGCTTCCCCGCCAATGACGCGTATTTCCGTCTTTCTGCAATACCGCTATTATCCACTAGGTGGCTTTTTAAAACCGGAAGTATTGCCCTATGGCAAGCTGCTGCATGTCCGTGTCTGTTTTAAAGATCGCTCTGAATGGGATCTCTATGAAAAGTCCGTCACAAAAATGGAATTATCTCTGCTTTTTGCTCAAAATGTGGTGTTTTTGCAGAAACCTACCCATATTCAAAAGCTGATTACAAAAGAACTACTGAAGGGGGGATGAAGGTAGGATTTTTTTTTTTGAAAGCAGAGGGTCTGTTCTTTCATTTGGTTATTGTATGTTTATATATTTGAAGAAAAACATTTTCTGGAAGGCATTAAACTTTTGTGAAAATCATGAAAAACGCTGGCGCTGGCTGGCAACTTTTTTAAAAAACGCTGGCGGTGAAAGAGTTAAAAAGTTAGAGAGATGTTGGTTTTGCCGGTTGTTGATGAGTAACAGCTGTGAATGATCACAACCCGCTTAAGCAGCCACTTCACAGGAGAACAAGTGAACAATGTCCCAATGTCAAGTCAGCTAGAGTCCTTACCAGTGCCCGAACCTGCATACACATTCTCAACATCGGGAGATTGGGAACGAATTGAGACACGCGCTGAGCAGCACCCACAGGGCAGCTACAGCTACGGGCTACAGTGATTGGGTGCGCCGCTCTAATTTGCTCGTGTAGAACGTTGCGTCGCATTAGTTCCGCTTTACAAGTCATTGCAACAAGCCTAATATCCAAACAGCGCCGTCGAAAAACGTGATGTCCTTTAGGGATGTAACCAATCGCTCGCTAATTCCTCCACCAGCCAATGACTTTATGGAAAATATTGGTGGACAAAACATGTAGCCAATTAGATAACGAATTCAACAATCTTTGTGTGACGTTTTATTTCCTGGTGTGGATTTTTTTCATCTTCAGTGTTATCTTTTATCTTTGTCGCTATCTTTAGCAATTTTATTTGCTACAGAATAGATGCTTGTTGGATGAAAAAGTTTTTTTTTGTTTTTTTTTTAGAAGGACGTGTCGCAGGAACTTTTTCATCATGTAACGATGACTTTAGATCAGAGATTAGTGGACTATTCTGCAACATGAAACGATTAGGACTTCTATCTGTGAGTATTTTTTAGTAAAACAACCGTCTTAGTGAAAGTAGGTTGGTGTGGGCTACAGTGATGGTAGCCACGCTGTTCTCTTGGAGAGCGGGGGCAATAACAAAAGAAACAATAGCCAGCTTATACAGTATGTAAATACACACAGACAACGACCCCCCCCCCCCACACACACACACATCATTGTGTCACTTGTGCACATCAAAAAACCAGTTTCTCACTGCATGCTAGACTATTTCAACCTCAAAATGTACCCTTTGAAATATACAAGTACTTCTGTATCAAACATGGAGAGGCTTCTTCGTGAAAAAAAAAAACTTTTTTCCCATTAGCTCAAAAGTTGTACTGCTGACTTGTGTCACTGGTTTCCGTGACGGGGCACATATTTACTGTATTTTTACTCTGCACCACACAGGATTGTAAGACGACCTTCCAGACGTGAAAGAGGGCCCCTTTTTACTCCGCAACAAGAGGAAGCCATTTGTGCAATGGTGATTGCAAACAATGCCATAAGGTTGAGAGATACAAAGTGCTGTTAAAGAAAATGACAACATCTTTGGGAATATTAAAAATAAAACGGCATCCTCACCCATATTCCCTGTCTTGGTCCATACAACACAGAACATCTGCTGACTTTTTAGACACTCTTTACATAATTCCTGAGAATGAGATGGGTCTAAATGGAGACCATCTAAGCAAACATGTTGTTGTTTTGGATAATGTCCATTTTCACCCATCAGATGACGTCACACAGTGGTTGGAAGCACATGATAGGATGCTTGTGAAATATCTCCCTCCCTACTCGCATTCTTAAATCCAATAGAGGAGTTTTTCTCTTCATGGAGGTGGAAGGTATATGACCGGCATCCACATACCCAAATGGCCCTGCTAGCCGCCATGGATGAAGCATGTGATGACATCACAGTAAAGTCCTGCAGAGGGTGGATTCGCAACTCAAGGAGAAACTTTCCTCGCTGCATTGCAAGAGATGATATTTGCTGTGATGTCAATGAAAATATGTGGCCAGACAGAGAGGAATGTCTGGATGTGCAAGAATGATTACAGTACTATGTATGTTTTATGTTCAGTTACAATATGTACTGCAATATTGTTTACAGTTGTGTACAGCTTTACCCAAAGGAAGTTTATGTTTGTTGCAAATAAGGGTGTATTTTTTTCTTTTGCACAATGCTGTGAACAAATTAGAATTGCAAAGAGCTTATGCCGTAAAAATGTGAAACATGCATATTCAGTGTCTTATACTCACTTACCTTACAAAATACACTGATGTGTAACTTTACTGTATTTTTCAAATGGCTGTGCAAATAGTATATAGTGCTGTCTTGAGCATTTTTAGGTAGTGTCACCAAGATCTGACTTTTTTGCAGAGTTTACAGAGTAAACTGTCATAATGAAAACATGGCTAAGCCATTTGACTATCTTGTTCATAAACAATGGTGTCAGGACTTTTCATCTTGATGACACTGACACCCTTTATTGAAGTACTTGATTTTGAGGAATGACCTATCCATTTTGAGCAAGTGACATACTTTTGAAGGTTATCAAGTTTTGCAGTTTGTACTAATTGTTTTGAGAACTGCATTAACTGTTGTGCAAATGTAAATAGTGAAAACTGCCAAATTTGTGTTCATTAAGTGGGGAAAGAGAGACATTAAATTAATTAAAGGTACTAAGACATGCTGTAGTAAAGGGTCACTTTAAAGCCAAGGGTCGTTTCTCAATATACATCTGAATATACATTTAAAAGAAGAAGTTCATTCGCAGTGTTTCAATGCTCTGTGATTCTGCATCTGCCTCCGTTCTAATTCTCTATTTTGCTCTCTCTTCACTCTAGCGACAGCTTTTCCAAGTTATAGCATCACTTCAGGAATCCAATAATTTGTTTTAAATCACTGTTTTGAATCACTTTTTCCTCTTAATAAATATTTTAGTTTCTTGAGATCGCCTTGTGCAGCTGCTCATCTGACTCGCTCTCATTCTGTGCTCATGCTGGCACCTGTGTGAACTGAATGCGCTGCTACCATTGGCTCATAAAAGTGTCTGTCACCGTAGCAAGATCAGCGATTGGTTGAAAGTTTCTTCTCCTTCTAGAACACTCGCCTTCTCTCTCTCTTAATTCTTTTACAACAGCAAATGCATCAATGTTTATGTGCGGTCTGAAAAATGTGCGCGGTCTGACAAATCTATTGCGCGACCACTTTGACTGGACTGCGCGGCCGCGCGCGCAGCTTAGAGGGAACATTGGTTGTGTGTGTCCTAGTGAGTTCATTCTTCTTAAAACTGACCTGCAAGTCTGAACGAAGTCCGAACTAGGCGTTCTTGGTGCTGAGAAACTGTATAAATGGTATCCAGGGCTTGACATTAACACCCGCCAAATGCGGGTAGATTTCGACTGTGTCAGGTAAGCCAATCCCACTAGCCACTTTGGCAGGTTGAATATTATTTTTATTGTAGTTTTCTCAAAAGTTATGCGAAATGATAAACAATGCGCAATGCAACACTGGGAAACTACAACTCCCATGAGCACTCCCAGCACAATGCACCGTTTGTTGAGACGCGCGCGATCAGCGGAGCGTTGCGGACCAAAGCGCCACCTGATGGATTTGCGAATGCACAAGAGGACGCAGTCTGAGCGAATACACACTTCGGGAAAGATAAAACAATTGCATGGAAGTGATTTAAATTGCGTGCACACTCTCAGGGCAAGAGCGAAGAGAAATTCACCGCATACCTGAATGCACACGAAATCAAAGGAAACCCGCCAGCTGAGAGGTTCGCGCATCATTTTAATTTAGGCTACTTTGGGCAACAATAATGCCCTTTCAACATTTGTCATTAAAAGTCTTAAATCACTTTTAACAGAAACCATGATCAAGCTTATAAAATACAATCTGCATAAACAAGTTGACAGTAAAAGTAATGTACATTTCTTGACAGCATAAACAAGTTGACAGTAAAGTACATTTCTTGACAGTATTTACTACTGTTGTTAATAAATATTTAAAGTGTTTATCTAGGGTTTTTGTGTTTATCTTTTCAGTTAATCTTCTTCCCCCTCCTCCACTTTTAATATATTCATTCAATGTTAATCCATTTATGCCTTACTAGCATGTTGTTCATGCACCTAAATATATGATATGATCTATACTGACATACCTGCATACCAGCTAATAAATGTTGTTGCCACACAGGTCGGAGCGGACCCGAGATAGCTAAAGGGTCACGCCCCTTCCTAGTTTCCACCTCGAGGAGGTTCCCAAAGCCACCCCAATGACCAGACAGACAGAGTGAACTACGTTTAAAACAAATCTTTATTTAAATATTTAAAAGTAAGGGGGAACGGGGGACGGGGGAAAGGCAAATTAAAACTACTCTCTTCCTTCTTGCTCCCAGGACTGAACTCTGCAGGAAGCAAAGGGGGGGGCTCCTGTCTAGGGCTCTTTGCTAGCCGTGGCGCCCTCCGCTTCTCCTGGAGGCAGAACAAAGGAAATACAATGAGTACTTGATTCAATGGTTCTCAGCTACTTGCCAGCTACGCTCGTGGAGATCACATCTAAGATGGTGTTTGCTTTTCTCACCCTTAAGATTCTCTTCCAGATCGTGTTGGAACAGGGGTCGAAGATCTGCGTTCCAGGCTCTCTCGTCCTTCTTCGGAGTCGTACTGCAGATAGAGGTAAGTAGGCACCACAAAGGTGAGTTCGTCCTACGCTGGGGCTCTTCGTTCCTCCCCACAGGCGTACTGAAAGCAAAGGTGGGTTATACTTCACAGACCTACGTGGTACACAGACTGGAGCTTCCCGTTTCTCCTCACAGGTATGCTGAAAGCAGAGGTAAGTTGCACTTCCTAGCTGTAAGTGTTACACAGACGGGGGTGTTTCCGTTTCTCTCCACAGGCGTGCTGAAAGCAGAGGTAAGTTATACTTCACAGGCACACGTGATACACAGACTGGGGCTTTTCGTGTCTCTTCACAGGCGTGCTGAAAGCAGGGGTAAGTTATCTTCATAGGCATACGTAATACACAGACTGGGCTTTTCGTGTCTCTTCACAGGCGTGCTGAAAGCAGAGGTAAGTTATACTTCATAGGCATACGTGGTACACAAACTGGGGCATTTCGTGTCTCTTCACAGGTGTGCTGGAAGCAGAGGTACGTTAGATTTCATAGGCATACGTGATACACAGACTGGGGCTTTTCGTGTCTCTTCACAGGCTTGCTGGAAGCAGAGGTAAGTTAGATTTCATAGGCATACGTGATACACAGACTGGGGCGTTTCGTTTCTCTCCACAGGTGTGCTGGAAGCAGAGGTACGTTAGATTTCATAGGCATACGTGATACACAGACTGGGGCTTTTCGTGTCTCTTCACAGGCTTGCTGGAAGCAGAGGTAAGTTATCTTCGTAGACATACGTAATACACAGACTGGACTTTTCGTGTCTCTTCACAGGCGTGCTGAAAGCAGGGGTAAGTCACTCTTCATATGACATATGTTGATATCATACCTCACCCAACGCTTCTCCCGGGGGCGGTGGACTTACAGGGCCACGGCAGACAGGGCGTGCGGGGCCGAACGCTTCCCTAGCTCTCCCTCTCTTATCTGGTTCCAGGGATGCTGAGCAGGGGCGAACTTTCTGAAGAGGCTCCGCACACAGGTGGTTGATATGAAAAGCTGCCCACAACAATGGCCTTCGGCCCAAACAGTAAATACTCGTAAGTTACTCACTCAGATACACAATGTGTTTCACCACCGCCCTCTCTCAGGATCGGCGATGGTTCAACTGGTCATACTGGAGATACTGGTAGTTGTTTCCCCTTACTTGCACTGGGCTATACTCGACGTGTTGTTGCTCTCACATGGGGTCTCTGGGCTAGGGCAGCCTCTATCTCTAAAAGCACAGCACTGCACTGCAAGCTTTAGTGTACATACACAGAATAAAACTCAAGACTCACCCACAGCATCGCACACACACACTTCGTGAACTAAGGATATGGCCTGCTAGGTCCCAGGTTTCTCGTGCGGCTCGTCGGGCGTGGTCTCCAGCACAAAGAGAAAGGTGGTTAAGATTTATCGGTGGATCTCTTGTCCGTTTTCACCATGCGACCATCAGCTCACCCACACTTCTTTCTCCGGTGGGGCCGAAGCTATATAATGACATTCACAACACACGCCAAACAGTTCCTCCTTCTCAATGTTTGTATGATACTCCAACGTTACTCACGTGTCAGCATATCAGTGAATCCATACTGCTTATCCTCCTTTACCCAGTACGTAATACGTCGATCTCCTGTTCGCCCAGTCACCTTCAATGTGAACTTCTCCTAGCTGGAACGATTTGTAGTCATCCACTTCTTTTCCCCAAGGGAATGGTTTCGTCGCACATCAGCCTATAGCGCAGCCAAACACAGCACAATAACGCACCACCACGGGCACAACACCGTTTGTGTTTTCAGAGCTCTTTATATATCCAGCTCCTCCTCTTCAATGTCCTTTCAGCGATCGCGTTGTTTATCATCCCCACCTGTATCTAATACGGGCTGATTTGTCTTCGGGGGAAACCCGGAAGTTCCGGTGTTTTCGCTTTCTTCCGGGCGAAACTCGTCATCGGGCGGAACTTATCTCTCCTACTTTCTGTTCCGCCCTCACAAAACATCACCTTGTGACATTGTCTTAATTAAATTTATCTGTTGTCTTAATTTAATTATATAAATAATTATTTATTAATTCATTAGACTCCTTCCAGAATGTTTGAAATGTTTCCTTAATTAGCACACTAACAAGCTGATGAACAGAATCAGGTGTTTTATATATGGAGACATCTAAAATGTTCTGGGAGGGGGGGCCAAGGACTGGAGTTAAGAACCACTGCATTAGGGTATACGAGATGAACGATCGAAATTTTGCGTCCTGACACCCGTCTCTACAAGACCCTACATCTAACGGATCGAGCAAAATCTTGTAGGCTAATCTGAACCAGGCATTAAGGCGTCCATGCACTGTGAACCCACCATGAGATGAGCCAGTGGCTCAAAATATAATGGTTGTAGATTTGGAAGGGACTCTGCATCATTAATACTTTCATGTTTTTTTAGGCTCTGAATGTGGAGGTGTAAACAGTGTTCTGAAAGTGAATCTACAAGGTACCAATTACTAAAACTATAAATTGAACCATGGCCATTATGGCCAGGGACACTCCAGATATCCATGCACATAATATGAATGCCCATGCTGATTCAAAACTCGGAAAGCACTTAAAACTATAAATTATTATTATTATTATGAATTATTGACAGGCAAAATAATAAGCAAATATACTTCTTGGGAATGAGTTTTGTGTTCTCCAATTGTATATTTAACATATTATGGGTTTGTTACTAATGATGCGTAATTAATAATGGGTCTTTTTCTTTGTCATAGGCTATTGAGGATATTGGTATTGATGGAATGACAGAAATGGAGAAGGTGGCTTTGGGTGTCTACATTGTTCGACATGATGGAGCAGGTGCTACAGATCCACCTGAGGATGTTGGCGTCGTCATTGCACAGTTCTGCTAGATCTAAGAGAGATTGCAAATGGATGTGCAGTCCTGTTTGGCTTGATGTACTGTTTAAACTTGAGTTATCCCAAGGAGTTGTGATACACTTTCACATTTTTTCAGAAAGTGTTAATGGAATTGGATGGGAACAAGCTCTCCATTAGGTCCTCAAAAACAAACTGCATGAGTAAAATCACCTGCACCAGATAAGACTGAAAAATACATGTTGACCATTACTTTATTTTTGGACTGCTGTTATACACAATATGCTGCGATCAATGACTGTTTGTAATAATTGCCATTACATGTGGTGAGATCACCTAAAGCAGAAAGGCTGTACTTGGTCATCGACTTGTTTGGGGAGGCTCCGTTCTTTTGGATTTAGGACTGCTGCTAGACAAAACATAGCAATCTAATGACAGAATGTTTGTTGCGGTAATAGGCATTTGTTTGGTGATTTCTAATTGGATCAAAATATATTAAATTGTACGCCGTGCACTGGTTTGTTTTTTAATGTAGAAATCTTAAACAATTAAAGGTGGGGTTTTTTTTTTTGGGGGGGGGGGGTGTTACATAAACATTATACATACATTGAACATTGTCAGATGGTAAAAGCTTCACATAAAAGTTTTATACTTTTGAATTTTTATTTATATTGGTCTAATTGAAATGTATAAGTGGGTTTATGTTAGTGTCTTAAATTTTATACCTTTTGTATTTGTATGTAAATTTTACGTAAATATTTTTAAACATTTTGTCAGTCATGATGTTTATTCAATGTTGAATAAAGTGACTTGAGTAGTTTTTATTTGACCTTTTTTTTTCGATTTAATAAATTGAACTTAATCAGGTCATGTAAGTTCAAGCTATAGTCATTAAATCCAAGACAATAATTTACATTTATTCAAAATAAGTGTATGATGTATCATTTAATTAACACAGTTATGAGCGATTTACTTAAAACATTATGTTACAATTAATTGTATATTACCTTTTACATTTAAGCAACTAAGTTTTGTGGGACCGGTTGACATAACTTACTTAATTAAATACAACATTTCATTTCTAAGAGTGCAGTGAAAATGCTGAGTGGCTAGTAACTTTGGAAAACAACTAGCCACTTTGGCTGGTGAGCAAAAAAGTTAATGTCAAGCCCTGGTTATATCTAATGACGTAACCCCTTAAAATTCCAGAAAAAGGCTAAAAAAAAATGCCTATAAAGAACACAAATTGTACCTGCTGTGTTGATTGTATTGTAAAATGGGTTACATTATTCGAATCACAAGAATTCCAGCATTCCAAAGATATGTGAAATGTTCTGTCAAATAATGCAGGGTCCCCCCCCAAGGTACCTAACTATTATTTATTGCACGGTTACAATTATTCTTACTTCGTTTCCATAAAGAAAAAAAAGAAAAATATGTATAAATCACTTTTCAGGTGATCGTGGAAACTTGCAAGAGCAGATACACTAAAAAATCGGACTATTCAAATATTAACAGTTCTTTAAGTATAAGGGAAGTGACAACTGGTTACTGTTTGCGCAACAGTTTCTGATTGGTGAAGAAATGTCTCCTGCCATTTTTTTTAAATTTAGTGCTGCGACACAAACAAAATGAAAGTGAAAGCAGAAAAGTTGTTAGCGACGTAAGGTAAGTTATTAAGGAAAAAATTTAATAATAATTTAATCACCGGGCAATATAAGTTATTGTGTTTATTTGTTTAATCAAGCAATAAATATACTTTTTAATGTAACTGTTTAATCATGAAATCGTAAATCGTTTCTTTCTCTTTTTTTGATGGGTTGACCTGGATAATAAGACATTATGTTTACATGTCTGTTTATTTGGGTTAGAGAAAGTGAATAAAATACAACATGCACTTAAGAACAGTTTACATGTATGCTTCTCTGTTAATCTCAGTGTTATTTGAGTGTTTTACGATTCTGTTTGATCGATAAATGTATGTTTGTATTTCAGTTAAGCAGAAGTTAAACGACAAAACTGACTAGACTCTAGACAACTAAACATGATATAACACGAAGCTATACTCATACTAATAATGCAGAAACTGGCAATAGTGCTAAAAGTATGTAGTTAAAAGCAGCATTTACTTGTATTGTTTTTATGGGAGCGCGGAGTATTCATGCGTCGCATGCGATCGTTATAAGCGCACGCGTATGCTTTGTATGATCTCGTGGACGCGCGTCGGAGACTGACAAGGAAAAGAAGAAAATGTGGAATAAAGCGGTTGATTAACTGAAGATCTTATATTTTGACAGGAATCTCAATTGAGTCCCAATGAGCTCGCCTGGAGAGCAGGACTGTGGAAGCAGTCCAGCAGAGGACACTCAGTCTGAACTGTGAGTCACATTTCAGGATTAATATGCTTTTAACTGATACTGTTTAGTTTAGTGTCTATTACAATATTATTTTTAAATATTAACAATTTAGTTTACTTAAAATTAACTTTATGTTGTAAATAATAGGCTACTTAATGTTTATAATGCATACATGTTTGGGTTAATAACCTTTTTTTTTTTTACATTTTTGTAAACAGGATGAATTTGTTTAGCTGTCCTAAAGAATAAGTTTGAAAACCTATTGTGTTATTTAGTTATAAAAAATGTCATCAGGGAGGAGGGATGCTCACTATCATTATGTAGGTGGCTGCTTATTTAAGCTTGAGATGATTGAAAGGAACAAACAAACTTACTGTAAGTGTAGAACTTCATTAAAGGGGCTAATCCACTCCAAAATGAAATTTTGTCATGAATTACTCACTCTCATGTTGTTCCACCCATAAGACCTTCGTTTATATTTGGAACACAAATTAAAATATTTTTTTATGATATCTGAGAGAAATCTTACTTTATTGAGGTAGTTACTGTAAGTCACAGGCATAGCATCACCAGCTGGCCACAGGAAGTGTGTCACTTATAATAAACTTTAAAACAGCCTGCTTATTATACTTATATTTATAATCTGCCTCTGAACAATTTTTTATTTGTTTATTTTTTAGATGTTATATATAGAATATATATATATCTACCCGTTCTCACCAAGATGCGTACAAATGACACGCAGTGTGATTATTGTGCAATAGATACGCCAAATTCCGATTTTGCGTGCATATTGTCAGGACTCTGCCTTGAAGTCTTGTTAAATTTGTATTTGTTTAAGCAGGTTATTTAATATACAGGTTTCTCTGTGTTTTTATCTATATTTAAGCCATGGTCGCTTGGAGTTGGGGTTAGAGTTGGGGTTTGGGTTAGGATGTCATTTTTATATAATAAAAAGTTGTTCTAACCCTAAACCCAAGCGAAAATGGTAAAAAAAAAAACAGAAAACAAATGAGAAAACAATAAATAAAACGTCACGAAACGATTCGCCATATAACTGAATGGGAAGGACTGGCGTATCATATGCACGCAAAATCGGAATTTGGCGATGGGTTGCTCTATATATATATATATATATATATATATATATATATATATATATATATATATATATATATATATATTTATACAACAGTTCTTTCTGGTTCTCGAATCTGATTGGCTAAGACCTATGCGATATTGTGCTGATATCGGCACTGTAACCGCTTCACCTTTCGTATCATTCCGCCACCTAGTGAATGGAGGTCCTAAGCAGGCTCATCTCTGAATGGAAAAACACAGACGCCCTGTTTTGAATCACTCTCCGTTTGTCTCATTAGTATACTAGCTCATAAATCAGTCTGTGAATCCCCAATCGGAAGTTATTACGTCAAAGATCAGTGCTCTTGGACGTTACGTTACAGTTAATGGGAGAAATGTCTTGTCACATCGTGTGGATTATTAACACTTGGAAAGAGGAATATAAACACTCGTTTTTTTTCTGGAGCTATATCTCTTATCAGAACGCGAAAACACAGTGGAACTGCAGGTAAGCACCGCAGCTTTTAAATGTGGACATTGATCATTTACTTTATCGTGACCTGACTATTAAAACATATTATGAGATATCGCCACTGGTATATTTATAAGCAGCATGCAAAAACATCTCTCTGACACTTATAAAAAACCGTTTTATATAGTACTGACAAGAACAAAGTTTAATAATAATAATCGAGTGCTCGTATCACGTTAAGAATAAATGAGAAAGCAATAGTAACGTTATACAAGTAGTTTTATTAACTTTTACCTCACGCCAAAACAATAACAACACAAAAGACACTAAATATGAATTAAAAAACAAGTAATAGTTTGATCATGACACCAAATACTGCTGATTTGATCTCATTTTGACGATCATAAACAAACAAGGCCAACATGAGAGCCAGGGGATCCCTTTCAGAGATGTAGCCCAGAGAGGGCGGTGGTCAGCGGGGCGAGTGAACACTGACGTCCGCTCATGCTTTGGTTCTCATTCGTACCGAATCTAACTAAGCAAACGTTCAAACAGGCGCTATCTTTACTAATCGACTGCAGATTTAAATATAATACAAATACATTCTCGACTGAACTAATCTTAAAACTACACTTTGTGACCAAGAAACGGTAATATAAAGTAACGGCTTTTCCGTCCATTGAGTTGTTATGAGCTTCAAAGCAGCCGAAAGTTTTACCTGTCATTCTGGCCGCCCTCAAATCCGTGGCGGAAGAAGTAGTTCTCAAACAAAGAGGCTTTTAAAATTACTCCGTTGTTGTTTTCTAGTTTTCGTTTTTCAAACGTGTGCCGTCGAACTGTTGTATAAAAGCAATATCGCTCTCGGAGTCGTGTGATATAGCTCTATATCATCACGGCTGTGATTGCCTCCGGCACTCGGCCTACAGCCTCGTGCCTCTGGCCTAATCACAGCCGTGATGATATAGAGCTATATCACACTCCTACTCGAGCGATATTGCTTATATATATATATATATATATATATATATATATATATATATATATATATATATATATATATATATTATATATAAATATATATAAATATAAATATTTGAAGAGTTTGGTTCCAAAACGCAATAAATCCATTTTGACAAATTTCGGTAAAAACGTGTTTTCTATACCAAGAAAGTGACAAGATGAAAACCAGTATTTTCTGTTACAAACTTTCACATAGCATCTTTAGGTTATAAAAACATAAAAAATTCAAATCCATAACTTGATTTTCAAAGATTTATTATAAAAACGAATTCTTTTTTCCACAAAATGCAATAAATCCATGACAGTTTTTTATTTCAAAATGCTATAAATCTATTAAATCAATGTATAAATGTGCATTCATCTTTACCATTTTATATTTATTTAGTTGACTAGTGGTATACAATGATTAAAAAATAAACATTAATGGCATTAACCAAAACACTTACTTTGTTATATTAAGAACACAATGTTTTAGCATGAGAAGCTTGATGCTGTCTGGAGAGCAAGCAACCGAGTGCCTCTCGCTGAAATTATTAGCTGTTGATGGCTTCTTTCCCGTCACAGAAAACCATCACAGGTTTGGCAATGCTATTAAAGTATTATTTTGTTTTGTTTGTTGATCACGAAGTACAAAGTAGATGAGGAAAACTAGGACTCCGTGTACTCAGCGCGCCGCCATGTTTGTTTACATTGCGTGAATGGTCCGCTGTAATATCAGAAATGGAGTTGTTGCATTCTGTAAAAAAGGAGCAGTGGCGTTTGTCGCATTTTGGGAAAAAAGGGAGAAAAGATGACAGAATATCACGGCGGGTATTGGATTTTGCGTAAAATTAATTATTTACTTTTAAGTACTGACCTGAAATAATACTGATTTTGGCAGTAACTCATTTTTTTCAAAAATGGCGTTTATTGCGTTTTGGAACCAAACTCTTCATATATATATATATATATATATATATATATATATATATATATATATATATATATATATATATATATATATATATATATATATATATATATATAAATCTGATTGAAATAAATATTTTGTCTATTTTTATTTGTTAGAACTAAACAGAAGAGATGTGATTCACCCACATCATCACATCTGTCTCTGAAGAGTGGAGAATCACTTCTTCAACCAATATACTTCAGCAAAGAATCACAGAGAGACAGAGACAGGTCTGTTTTAAACAAACAAATACATTATAGTGTCCATGTTTAAAAATATACTTGAAAGATCACCTACATTATTGAGTCTATAGAAGGATCAATTCCTGAAGCAATAAACTTCAAAGATTCAGTGAAGGTTTATATAGATATGAGCATGTTTAATGAATAGAGAAATGCAATGTAGTCATTTCATAGGACCTAAACTTGCACTCTGCACAATGACAGTGAAGTTTGATCTAATCTAATCTAATAAACATGTATTTGCAAGTGACAAATATTCTTTCTGTTTTTTTTTATTCTTAGAGCTAAACAGAAGAGATCAGATTCTCCCACATCATCACATCTGTCACTGAAGAGTGAAGAATCACTTCTTCAACCAATATACTTCAGCAATGAACCACAGAAAGACATAGACAGGTCTGACATAACCAAACTATTAAATAATGGTGTCCATATTTGTTCCATTTTAAATATATACATGAAAGATCAACTATGTTATTGAGTCTGGATGGATGGATGGATAGATAGATAGATAGATAGATAGATAGATAGATAGATAGATAGATAGATAGATAGATAGATAGATAGATAGATAGATAGATAGATAGAACATTTTAATGGATGTAAAAAAGCAATCTAATGCATTCTATTGGATCTGAACATGTACTCTGAAGAATGCCAATAAAGTTGAGTCTAATCTAAACATGTATTTGCATGTGACAAATATTCTGTTTTTTTTTATTCTTAGAACTAAACAGAAGAGATCAGATTCTCCCACATCATCACATCTGTCTCTGAAGAGTGAAGAATCACTTCTTCAACCAATATACTTCAGCAATGAACCACAGAGAGACATTGACAGGTCTGTTTTAAACAAACAATTAAATGATGCTGTCCATGTTTTGTTCCCTTTTAAAAATATACATGAAAGATCAACTATGTTTTTGAGTCTGAATGATCTGAATATTCCTGAAGCAATAAACTTAAGAGATTCAGTGAAGGTTTAGTTTAATGAAACATAGCAGTTATCCCGAAGAAGTGGATGAATGGATGGATGGATGTTTGCACTTAATTAAATTTGTTTAACACTAGCACTTAGGGGTGTGCGCTATTGGCAAAAAACATATCTGGATAAAACCTAGGATTTTGCCGATAATAATAACAAACGATATTTAGGAATCTTCAAAAATGTGTTTGTGGAAGTCCAATATTGCCCTGCTACAACATATTAGCCTAATATGATTAATATGTTGATGTTTTTCACCAAACAGAAATGTCTTTATGAATTAAAATGTAAAATCTACTAAACAGTAGCCTACTTGAAGTAAAAATATTATTGTAATACTGGTCAGCAAATGCAAAATGTTATGTTTAATAGTTTATATTCTTTTATAGGGACCAAAATTGCTAGTGGCGTTCCTGCCAAGAAATATTCTATAATATTTTCTGCATCTGTAAATGTTTTTAACACTTAACTTATTGTATATAAATATTTTTATATACAATATGAAGAGTTTCGTTGCAAAACGAGATAACCACCGTTTTTTTAATTGTTCGGAAATCTCGTTTTTTCAATGCAACTGCAGTTGGTTTGTTTTGATTTAAACCTTCATAACTTTACAGCTAAGTAGCACCATAAAACAAAATAATAACATGATAACATAATAATAAACATGTTTTGACAAAAATGTTAAAAAATTGATTTATCTCGTTTTGCAACGAAACTCTTCATATTATATATATAATAGATACATAACAAACAAAGCTTCTGCTGATCTCCTATTTATCTTGATTATCTACAATGTAGTATTGCAACACGCAACACACATAAAACCCCCTGGATAACTTTTGATTCTCTATACGTTTGTGTTGTTCTGTTGTGATTGCCAACAAAACACAGACATTTAATGCAGTTTTACTTACCAATCAACCAAAAAACTGGGCCAAACTGGTTGCCTTAACACTGGGTTCTTTGGAAAGATGAACAAGGTTATATTTAAGCAATATCGCTCGAGTAGGAGTGTGATATAGCTCTATATCATCACGGCTGTGATTAGGCCAGAGGCACGAGGCCGCAGGCCGAGTGCCAGAGGCAATCACAGCCGTGATGATATAGAGCTTTATCACACGACTCCGAGAGCGATATTGCTTTTATACAACAGTTCGACGGCACACGTTTGAAAAACGAAAACTAGAAAACAACAACGGAGTTATTTTAAAAGCCTCTTTGTTTGAGAACTACTTCTTCCGCCACGGATTTGAGGGCGGCCAGAATGACAGGTAAAACTTTCGGCTGCTTTGAAGCTCATAACAACTCAATGGACGGAAAAGCCGTTACTTTATATTACCGTTTCTTGGTCACAAAGTGTAGTTTTAAGATTAGTTCAGTCGAGAATGTATATGTATTATATTTAAATCTGCAGTCGATTAGTAAAGATAGCGCCTGTTTGAACGTTTGCTTAGTGAGATTGGGTACGAATGAGAACCAAAGCATGAGCGGACGTCAGTGTTCACGCGCCCCGCTGACCACCGCCCTCTCTGGGCTACATCTCTGACAGGTATTCCCTGGCTCTCATGTTGGCCTTGTTTGTTTATGATCGTCAAAATGAGATCAAATCTGCAGTATTTGGTGTCATGATCAAACTATTACTTGTTTTTTTATTCTGTTTAGTGTCTTTTGTGTTGTTATTGTTTTGGCGCGAGGTAAAAGTTAATACAACTATACTTGTATAACGTTACTATTGCTTTCTAATTTATTCTTAACGCGATACGAGCACTCGATTATTATTATTAAACTTTGTTCTTGTCAGTACTATACAAAACGTTTTTTTATAAGTGTCAGAGAGATGTTTTTGCATGCTGCTTATAAATATACCAGTGGCGATATCTCATAACATGTTTTAATAGTCACGTCACGATAAAGTAAATGATCAATGTCCACATTTAAAAGCTGCGGTGCTCACCTGCAGTTCCACTGTGTTTTCGCGTTCTGATAAAAGATATAGCTCCAGAAAAAAACGAGTGTTTATATTCCTCTTTCCAAGTGTTAATCATCCACACGATGTGACAAGACATTTCTCCCATTAACTTTAACGTAACATCCAAGAGCGCTGATCTTTGACGGAATAATAACTTCCGATTGGGGATTCACAGACTGATTTATGAGCTAGTAAACTAATGAGACACACGGAGAGTGATTCAAACAGCGCGTCTGTGTTTTTCCATTCAGAGATGAGCCTGCTTAGGACCTCCATTCACTAGGTGGCGGAATAATACGAAAGGTGAAGCGGTTACAGTGCCGTTATCAGCACAATATCGCATAGCTCTTAGCCAATCAGATTCGAGAACCAGAAAGAACTGTTGTATAATTATAAATCACACTTTCTATTTTTTTATAAGAAGTGCTCATTCAAGTAATTCCACCCTTTATAATGACATACAGGGCCATAGCCAAAAAACATTCCGAAATTTAATGAAACCTTGAAGGTGTGTATTTGGCACAGAAATACTCTGTCATACAATTTTGTTTTTTACTTTGCCCATGTTTAGCATGAAAATCCAACTATGTGTAATTAAGTCATAAAATAGCATTAGACATCCCCTTTAAATAACTATGTAACTATATTTGTATATAATATTGTGTCTATGATGTCTGTATGTACTATAACTGTTGTGTTGCACCAAAACATGCAGTTTATTTGATGTACAACTAAATAATTTGATATTAAGAAATAACAACTTGATTGATTAAAGTTCAATTTTGCTGTAGTGAGTTGGAAGCACAAGTATTACCTGAGCACATGGAGTCTGTACCTGCTGAAAGCTTGCGTTTGCAGCCCAGATGTAACGTCTGTGCTGAGAAAAGACACTGTGGCCCCAGCAAAGGCTATGGTTTGGTGAGTTTTTATTGAAAATATCTGTTCAGTTCCTCCAGTATATTTCAAAATATTAACCTCTTGGAACTGGGGGTATGGTAAATAATGACTGTTGTTGGATTGTTACCATGTGATATAACATCTTTCTGTTTTGAATACAGTTATCAAATGTACCAGACAGTCAGTCTCTGCTTCTTCGTGTTGTGGGGAACATGGGGCCAGAGGACTTCAAAACCTTCAAAAAAGACCTAAGTGAGCAATACCCAGAATGCTTAGGAAATCATGCAGAGGAGCTTACTGTCTCTGATGTTGCTGAGAAAATAGTGGAGTACTTTGGTGGAGAGGGAGCATGGAGGGTCACATATTACTTTTTGGATAATGGTAAGGCTATTTTTTATTTATCGATTTCATCCTATGAACTTCAAAACTATTGACTCCTACACATCTACTTTCACTCAGCAAATCCTCTACAAAAGATCACTGAGGCCATTAAAGCAAACCTGAAGCAGAAGTGTCAACAGATAAATGAAGGAAATTCTTCTTATGCTAAACAAAGTTTGCTGAATGAGATCTACACAGATCTTTACATTACTGAGGGTGCAAGTGGACAGATAAATAATGAGCATGAGGTGTTGAGGAATGAGGTGATTTCACAAAGAAGAACCAATCCAGAAACTTCATGGGCCTGTAATGACATCTTCAAGACTCTGCCAGGACAAGATAAAGAAATCAGAACAGTGATGACAATGGGGATTGTTGGAATTGGAAAGAATGTGTCAGTGCAGAAGTTCATTTTAGACTGGGCAGATGGAAAAGCAAACCAAGACATTGAAATCATCATCCATTTACCATTTCGAGACATCAACCGCAAAAGGGGCAGCTGTAGTCTTCTACAACTGATTCATCAATATGCTCCAGAATTAAAAGAAGCAAATCTTCCAGATTTAAAAGCTCTTTTCATTCTTGATGGTTTAGACGTCTGTCAGTATCCACTTGATTTTATTAAGAATGATCACTGCTCTGATATAAGTAAGGAAACATCTGTTGATGTTCTGCTTACAAACCTCATCAAGGGGAATCTGCTTCCTTCTGCTCTTCTCTGGATAACCACAAGACCATCATCAGCCAGTCGGATCCCTCCTGAATGTGTCCATCGAGTTACAGAGATTTGTGGATTTAATGACCGTCAGAAGGAAGAATACTTTAGAAAGAAAATCAGTGACCAGAAACGGGCGAATGAAATCATTACTCACATCAAATCATGCCGAAGCCTCTTCATTATGTGCCACATGCCAATATTCTGCTGGATTTCAGCCACTGTGCTAGAAAACATGGTGAGTAATGGAAACTCTCATGAAAAACCCAAAACTCTGACAGAGATGTTTACTCAGTTCCTGTTGATTCAGATCAGTCTCAAGGATAAGAAATTTAATGGAACCAACATAGAAGACCCAAAGAAACTTTCTGCATCTGACAAAACATTGATTTTGAAACTGGGAGAACTGGCTTACCAGCAGCTGGAGAAGAGCAGCAATACATTCACTGAAGATGATCTGAGAAACTGTGACATTGATGTCAATAAAGTCTCGCAGTACTCAATGTGCACAGTGATTTTCAAAGAGGAGCTGGGATTGTACAGGGAAAAGAACTACAGCTTTGTGCATCTGATCCTTCAGGAATATCTTGCAGCAGTATATGCTCACTTTGCATGTGTGAATGATGTAAACAATGTTCTTGCCAAATATTTGCTAAAGTCAAAACTTACAAATTTACAACGGAGTGCAGTGGACAAAGCTTTAAAAAGTGAAAATGGACATCTGGACCTCTTCTTGCGTTTTCTTCTGGGTCTTTCAGTTAATCCTAACCAAACTCTTCTGCAAGATCTTAGGAAAGATGGTTTAACTGAACCTTGCACAAATGAAATCATGATAGACTATATAAATGAGAAGATCAAACAGGAATTATCACCAGAAAGAATCATCAATTTGTTTCATTGTTTAATTGAACTGAATGACAACTCTCTTGTAAAAACAATTAAGTCTGCAATGAAATCAGGAACACTGTTAGGTAATGAGCTGGACCCAGAACAGTGGTCTGCACTGGCTTATGTCTTACTGACATCAGGAGAGGAGTTAGAGGAGTTTGACATGAAGAAGTTCCACACATCAACAGCAAACCAACTAAGACTGCTACCAGTTCTCAAGATCTGCAAAATAGCCAGGTTAGTTCATTCATGTTTACTGCGCATAATTTACATTAATGCAGTCTGATACTGAAGTTCCTGTAAACACTTTTACCCATTAAATGGAAATTCAGTCATTATTTACTAACAGTTGTGTAGTTCCACATGGCTTTCTCTGTTCTTTGGGAGATGAATTTAAGATTTTTTTTATCCATACAGGTTGGATTGCTGTAATCTCTCATTTGAATCCTGTAAGAGACTGGCCTCAGCTTTAACAATAGTGAACTCACCCTTGAGAGAACTGATTCTAAACAACAATAAATTTGAAAAGTCTGGAGTAAATGCCCTCTTGTCTGGACTAAACAGTACACACTGCCAACTACAAAAGTTAAGGTTAGTAGTAAATATGTGTTGTAATCAATTAACACTATTCTTAAAATGTAATAGATAATAATAGATTGAATGAAAGGGTGCTGCATTCAGGCTAATTCACATTGATCTGACACCAAATGCCAACAAACTTGTTTTCCAGCATTTCAAATCTAACAACCAGCAAAGAATGTTGGTGTTTATAAGATCAGTTTATCGGTATATAATGTACTATACTATCTTTGGCATCACTCTATTTGCTTAAAAATACAAGCTGATTCCATAATCTAAACACCAATTATCTCTCGCTTCCATCAGCATGGTCCTGGAGGGCTCTGACTTTGCCCCCCAAGCTTTGTAGGGTGACATCTGCGTTGATTGGCAAACCATATCTAGCAGCGGGGCTAAATATATATACAGAACTAGAACAACTTAAAAATAAGAGTTTGCAAAATTAAAAACAAGACAGACAAGCAGACATGTAACATTGCAAATACAGTAGATGCTTGTGTATAAGTTATTGATTTTGCATTTCAGGCTTGCTGGCTGTAATTTCCCTTCAGAATCCTGCAAAGATGTTGGCATGGCTCTCAAGTCAACAAACTCCTCTCTGAGAGAACTGAATCTAAGCTACAATGAGATAGGTGATAAAGGAATGAATGATCTCTGTGATGGACTATTGAGTCCAAATTGTAGACTTGAGATACTAAAGTAAGTATTTGTGATAATGATTAGATTCATCATTTGGCCGGTTTGGTATGTCTAATACAGTAGGTCTCTTTTCACAGGTTAAAGCGCTGTGGTCTTACAGAGTCTTGCTGTGAGAAACTAGCATCAGTTCTGAAATCATCACATCTGATTGATTTACAACTGAAATGCAATGACCTGCAGGATTCAGGTGTGGAAAAGCTCTCAACTGGTTTGAAAGATCCACAATGTAGAATAGACAGACTGGGGTAAGTGCAACTACAATGATATGGCCAATGTGCTAAGGGTAGTTGACAACAGTTAAAGTAGTTTTAATTATTTCAAGTTAACGAGTTGTCTTCATAGGTAATTTGTGCAAACATATTTTACAAATGCTTAACTTAATAAATTGTCACACTGCAGAACCGTTTAAATGAGTAGTTGTAACACAGCCCAGCACCCACTCCTCCGACCACCAAAGGGAGCTGGAATCACTGGAATGCTAACTCACTAATGGGTTCACAATACTGGGTTCACACACCATTTCCTGTTCAAACTATATATAAATCATGCCACACGTTATTTGCGTCTAAATCAAATGAAATATCTACTGCCTGACGATTAAAACAGCACATTCTATATAGTATGTGTGTGCAGTATAAATATATACCAATCATAGGTGAGTTTGATTTCATGCAGCACTGCACAGACCAATTGGCAAGATTTAGGGAGATGTTCATCTGCCATACAAAGATTTGTGTATAGTTTTAGAAGTGAATTATTGGTGGAAGTGAAAGTAGCGGATTAAATTTGCTCCCCACTGGTTTTATTGCCTTCCTTGCCAAGTTTTACTTATGTTTATCTTTCTGAGATTGAATTATTAACTCTTTCCCCGCCATTAATGAGTTATCTCGTCAATTAATAAAAAAAATTGTATGAAAAACGTGTTGCTGATGAGGTTTTATGGTTATCTGTAATACTGTGATTATCCACAAGACCGTACCCAATTTATAGAAAAAAATAAAGCAAAAAACGTATACATTTTATACTCTGTGTATGTTTTGATAATAGTTCTGAATCGGATCTCTAACATAATTCCTTCACAAAAATGCAATTATTTCAGCTTTCTGCTAAACATTTTTATTTTGGAATAAAAATACCCATATTTAAGAGTTTATAAGCAGAAAAAAATATATAGATAGGATGAAACGGTTTTTTTTTCCCCGTTTTGGAAGCAGAGGGTCTGTTCTTTTCGTTTGCTATTGTTTATATATTTTTAGAAGAAACATTTCCTGGAAGGCATTTTGTGAAACTTTTGTGAAAATCACAAAAAATGCTGGCGGGCAACTTAAAAAAAAAAAGGCTTGTGGGGTTTCAGTTAGATTTGTCTGATTGAGATTAAAACAATCCTTGTGCAAATCCACCTGGTGGATTGTTTTATGTTGGATTGTCTGATAAACGTGCAATTTTACATCTCAGTAGCACCCTTTACAGGCCACTCTTAAGATTTGCATTCAAGGGTGCCCTTCAGGCTGTCCCTGCACCTCACAACTTCACCAAGTGTGCAGATTCCAGACTTTACGGACCCTAGAGGCCTCATTTAAAATTGGGAGTTCTATTTCCCTCAAGATTTTCCAAAGGCTCCTGGGCCTCGGCAGCCTGCTACATATGCACTTGTTCCAGCTTTGGCTAAAATCAAGGGTCCCGAATTTGGGCCTGCTTTTGCTCAAGGTGCCCATTAGAGGCTGTATCAGAGCCCTGGCCACTTGGAAATCTCCTCATTTCGTGGATGACCATGGTAACCAACTGGCATATCAACTGCATAGAGATGATGACAGTGATCCTGGCACTTAAAGAGTTCTGATCAGGGATAGGGCTAAACGATTTGACCTAAAATCTAAAACTCGGTTAATTTAACATTTGACATCGGTTACGATTAAAGAGCGATTATTATTATTTTTTGCCTCATAGTTCACTGGCATGGTTTGTATTTTAAACATGCTCAGATATTAAAGATGGGATATAGTTTTCTATTGAAAGGGCATTTGTTGTTATCTTTGTGATTTTAAAAGAATTAAGTGAAGAGGAAAGTATTAGTTGTTAAGGTTTTTTATTGAACATTTTGAATTCAACTGAAATCAAAGCACACATTGCTTGAAATGAAAACAGTCACATTTTAGTTTACTGTATACTGCAAGTTTCTAAATAACTTTTTTTTTAAGTCTAGTAATTCAGAGCTCCACACTAACTTTTTTGTTATTATGAGCACTGTACCCCCTGACAAAATTTTTTAGGAGGGCACACCTTAAATCAGCCTGCAATGCTATTATTCCCATTTTCCCCAAAATAACTGCATTACTGAAAAATACTAAATAGACTTGCTGCACATGTTATTATGCACTGATGAAACTTTCAGAATAGGAACTTATGAACCAAAGATTCATATAACCCACATGACGTTTCTTGTCTTCTATTCAGTTTTCCTTAACTGGGCACTGCTGTATACGACCTTTACTTTCATCTATAATGTTTCTGGTGTTAATGTAGACTAGAAGTTCTCCCGTTCTCTCTCTCTCTCATCTCTGCCATGTCTGATTAAACCTGCTTGCCCGTGTCTTCTCGCGGTTCTGAGGTATGTGTTGACTTTACTCGGGCTGCGTAGACTTATCGGTAGACTCAACTGAGCGCTGGTGAAATAAAACTTTCATGCGTCATGCAAATTTGCGGTAAAAACCCGATCGCGCATTCCGTAGTTTTATCACGGGGGCTCGACATGCGCGACTACTTCGTTTTTCTTTAGCACTAGATGACCTGCTCAGTTAAGACAGTGTTTGAGTTCTCCTCCATGTGTCTCTATGCTACTGACTGGATGGGGCGGAGCCACATAACCTCACATGCAGTAGTATGTAAAGGGAAAGTATAGATGGGTTGCAAGTTTACAAACATTGCAGGGTGCGCGCGCATCCAGGAGGCAGAAAGCCCGCTTGGTGAGCTTATCCGCTACTGCAACAACCTTAAGTATTGAAGCGTTCTTTATTGTTTCTATATAAATAAAACTTGATTTTAGTTGGATCTGTTTTTCCGTCTTTATTTTTGCAGTGTTACTGCGATACATGTATGAATTATAATGTTAGGCTAGTAACGTAATAGTTGCATCTACTGGTATGTTAACATCAGGCACCCAGCAATGACTCTGTTGGTACTATTATCCACGCAATAGGTCCTTGGCATTTTGACTTACAGACACAGCTACTAGCCTACAACACAATGCACGTCTCTTCTTTCTGCCTCTCGGTTGCACGCACAACCAGTTAAGGATGTCGCCGTGCAACCCGTCTATTAACAGGATTAAAAGCCAAAAATAACCAACATGATAAAATAGGGTCGGTTAAAGATTCTGAATTTCGGTTTCGGTTGTTTTTCAATTAGTCGTGCAGCCCTAACCAGGGACCATCATGTCCTCGTCTGACCTGACAAAATGGCTGTGGTCTTGTATAGAAACCACCAAGGAGGCCCCAGACCAAGAAGTCCTGTGGGAAATACCAGTGAGGCACTGATCCTCACTTTACTGACAGGAGCTGTTTGACATTAGCCATTACCCATCCATTCTTATAATTCACTTGCTGGCCATAGTGACAAATCATGCACCTGTAGCCATCTAGTCGATTGGGAAACATGACATAGTCACTAATTTCCATAAGGGCACTTGGAGAATAAATCCTCCTCGCCCCTGGTCAGTTCCTTTGTGGAGCCTCTCCTCAGTCCATTGGGCTCTTCGTAGACCCCCTTTGAGCCGCTCAAATCAACCAACCTTTACTCTCTCTCTCTTTCTCTCTCTCTAAAACTCCCTTCTTACTACCCCTAATGTAAGTAAAATGGGTGATTTGCAAGCCTTTTTAATGGAGCTCTTATGCCTAGAGTTTGGGACTTATGAAAGCTAGGTGATCCTTACATACCTTAGGTTCTTTACATCTCTGGTTAAGAGATTCTTATAGCAGTTCCCCCCAAAAAAATCTTGCACTACATTACATTAGTTTACTTGAACTAACAACACATGATACTTTTGCAGCATTTTTTAATCTATGAACAATTAAATCTGTGGCTTTAATCTATGACAATGAACAACTATCTAGTGTATCAATGTTGTAGTTATTTACTGTACATAGTTTCTGTTAGCTAATGCATTAACTAATGTTAATGAATGAAACTTTATTGTAAAAGCCTAACCAAATTTTTTTATTTTTAATTGGTCGCTGTGAGGGTATTGTATCATGAGATAAATAAACAGAAACTCTGTACAGGTGTCACTGCTCATCTTATGTTATTCTGCCTTTTAAAATTGTCCGCAGATTGTCAGGTTGTATGATCACAGAAGTGGGCTGCAGGTCTCTGGCCTCGGCTCTGGAATCAAACCCTCATCATCTGAGAGAGCTTGATCTGAGCTACAACCATCCTGGAGACTCTGGGATTGAACTGCTCACTACTAAACAACAAGATTCAAAGTGTAAACTGGAGAAACTGCAGTATGTGCTCTTGACTTGGTTACAGAATATTCTACTATTACCTGCAATTTGTCAGCAAACCAATGCATTCTGAAGAATGCTTGTTAAAGAGAGGGATTGATACATTTCTTAATACATTTGTTTTCCTGTATTACTTGTATGCAACTTCTTTAGTAATTACAAATGAACTATTATGTTAATGTGTCTGTTTTAATTCCTCCCTAGTCTTGAGAATGGTGGAGAGTGTCGGATGAAACTAGGTCTGCTGAAATGTAGGTGTCTGGTGCAAAATATTGTGCAGAATAAACAAAAGAATATAGGCTAAAAGACAAGTGCTTTAATTTAAAATCATTTACTTATGTTTTTCCAGATGCCTGTCAGCTCACAGTGGATCCAAACGTAATACACAAACGTCTGTCACTGTCTGAAGATAATCTGACAGTGTCAGAAAGTAGAGTTGAACAGCCGTATCCTGATCATCCCAACAGATACAGACTTTATCCACAGGCTATGTGCAGAGAGCCTATAAGGGGGCGCTGTTACTTTCAAATGGAGTGTGTTGGTGGAGTTGCAGTTGGTGTGGCCTATAAGAGTTCTGATCGAACACAGACAATAATGGGAGTTAATAACAAGTTCCCTGCTCTTCACTGTCTGGATGGTAAACTGAAACTATTTCAAAATAATGAGATTACATGTAAATTCCCTGTCAATGCCAAGTCCACCAAAATAGCAGTTTATGTTGACCGGGAAGCTGGAAGTTTGACATATTATAGCATTCGTAACAGCAAACTCATTCACCTGCACACACTACACACAACATTTACTGATGATTTATATGCAGGGTTTTTTTTTCTCCCTGATTCCTCAGTGACTCTGTTGAAGACAACATAAACTGAGTGAAGCAGGGTTGCAGAGGCTACGTGTTTTGTATAATTATTAGATGTACTGTTGATGTGAAACAAGTTATTTTGTATGTGAGAAGCTTGGTCAAAAATGTTCAGAATTGAAAAAAGTTTCATAAATATACATTTCAGGAAATCTTTATGTCGTTTTCAGTTCTTTATAGAGAAATGTAATGGAATTAAGGAGACATATGATTATTTACAATACATATTTGAAACATTTTAGTTCTATTTTTTATAAGGTTTTTGTAAAGTAAACAGTTGTATAGCAGTAAATGTTTGTAATAACTTAAGATATTTAAAAAATATATATATGTATAATCTTTATGTTCATGTCCACGTTGTGGTAATCTACAGGACGAATACCACATGGCTGGAAACAACTCTGAGGCAATATATACTTTGTGTGTGTGTGTGTGTGTGTGTGTGTGTGTGTGTGTGTGTGTGTGTGTGTGTGTGTGTGTGTGTGTGTGTGTGTCGCTGTGGGAACCAATTGTCTCCACTAAGATAGGAATACCAGTTAAGTTTTTTTAACCTTGTGGGGACATTTTGATGTCCCCATGAGGAAACAAGCTTATAAATCAAACAGCATGATGTTAATTGAAAATATGAAGTAGAAGAAAGTTTGGGGATAGGGTTTGGGTTAGGGTGAGGGAATAGAATGTACAGTTTGTACAGTACACTGTCAGAAAAAAAGTGTCAAATTTGTACCTTTTGGGGTACAATGGCTTGTCACTGGGGCAGTACCCTCAAAGGTACACTCATTGTACCCTGTACTCCAATGGTACCATAATGTACCTTCATAAAAGGTGCAAATTTGTGCTTTTAAGGGTACTGCCCCAGTGACAAACCTTTTGTACCTTACAATGGCAAATTTGTACTCTAGACTGTACAGCACATTAAAAAGGCCAAAATGCTGTTCTATTACATTTATTAAATATTTTTAAAAATCCTCACATTTTTTCATATGAACATTAAGCACTGTATTACAAATGTCTCATAGCAGGATCAAAAGTTAATACACTTTTAAATATACAGTTTTAAACAGCAAGCATCACATGTTAAGCTTTTTTTTCAAAAGAAGTACAACAGGTCATTTAGTTTTTTATATAAAACATAACATTAAAGTAAACAGTACTTCAAAACAGTACTAAGTCTCAAATTTTCTTTCCTTAAAATCACAAAGCAGTTGTTTTTTTCCACAACAGTACACAATTCATTAACTTTATACTCTTAAATTTTTTAAAAAACATTTTATCACCACCACACATTTCACACAACTACACATGTACTACACAATTCATTTGAACTTCTTAAATATTCTTGAGAATCACAAACATTTTATCATCAAGAGAGTATGTGTCAAGGGCCTGAAGTCCATCTCTTGCCCTGGTTTTATAAAACTCCACTCAGGGTCAACTTTGATTGTGTATGCATGAAAGTGTGAATCATACACCACTGGTAATTATACGCCGTGAATAGTCTGTTTAATACCATCTACTATTACCTCGAACCCTTCACTTTCAAGTTTCCTGTGTTTATGATAGACATGACATCTGAAAGACTTGTATACAGTAAAAGATGACTTACAGCTATTTAGTCCACATATGATATTGAAATTTAGTTTGTGGTTGTGAACCATACCAACATGTAGGTGAATTAGTTTCTTTAAGGTGAAGGTTTTTCTTCTGCACCTTGTGCAGTATAATGTTGTGGCATGTTCAGCACAGGATATTGTTCATTCGGGTGACAGTTGTTGGAAGGGGCTTGCCACCCACCTTAATGATCTTAACTATGGCATGCTGCAAGAAGGTGAGTGTATTCTTCATGCAGGGTGGATAAGCCAAGTTGAAAACATAGTAAGCACTGAAAGCTGCAATTACTGTATCCCTTCTTCAACTCCCATTCCCTGACACACCTCCACCTGATCCACTTTGACAAGAACTCTAACCCTCTTGGAAAAAGCCGTTTTCCAGTCAGTTTCAACCAACTGTATAGTTGGGTATGGAGTATCAGCATCACACTGTAAGATAAAAAGGTTAAACACCTATTAGTAAAAAAATGCACCATTTATCAGAACAGAATGTATCAATCAGAGCATTACAAGTTTAACAAACTGTACCATACCTCTCTGCTTTCTCTTTAAGGATGTGAGAGTCGCACGAAAGTCAGCATCTATTGTAAAAATGTATTAAATTATTCTTCAGAAAGCAAATACAGAATGCTAATTTTATAATTTTATATTGGACTGAATTAAAAGCAAATCAAAACCGAAACCACAAACAAACAAAAAATTAATTCCCAACCCTATTTGAAAATAATATTTAGCCTTGATGAGCATAACACATTACAAATTAACAAAATTGGTCCGAACCTGGTAGATCTGCAAGCATCTCAACTCTTGCTTTGTAGATTTTGGGAAGTGAAGCACCTTTGGCACAAGACTGGTAAAGCCCTCCCTGAAGCGCTGGCTTAAGCTGAATGCATTCTGTCAACTTCATCACACAACTGAAAATTAAAAGAAAGAGAAAGTTTACACGAACATACAATTTCAAAATAAATTCAAATTTTAATATTTTCATATTTTCCATTATCATTTACATTTACATGACCCTGAATAGAGGATGCATCCTCACCATTGACAACAATCTCCGGTTGTTAAAACCAAATAAAATGTGCCTAATTATAATAATAGAAGAAACACAAATTTTACTTCAAACCACACCAACCTATACATTTTTATGATTAAAAAGAAAATGGTTAAGAAAATGCACTCACAGACAAAATTATAACTCCAATGACATTTAGAAAGATTGAGGTGAAAATTTCTTTAGTTTTTCATACCACAATTAGGGCTGCACGATAAATCGCATGTGTTTGTCACACGCATCTCGTCAGTAATGCCGGTTCCTTGATTAGTATTAAATCGCCATCAGCTGTTTTCAGATGGAGCAGCTTTAACTGCACAGAGCTGTAGGTCACTGACAATCGGGGCAATTTCGCATTATCACGGACGTATCGCCTGCGATATGTATCCGGTATGGCCCAGCTTGTCAGGGAACTACGGCTCTGTGCAGTTAATGTCGCGCCATCTGAAAGCAGCTGTTGGCGATTTAATACTAATCAAGGAACCGGCATTACTGACGTGATGCGCGTGGTATCGCATGCAATTTATCGTGCAGCCCTAACCACAATATATACCCATACCCTATGTCAAATATTTGTGGCCCTTGACTAATAAACTTGTTGAACTACAAATGAATTCACTTACCCCATAAGTAGATCTGTGACACGCTGGTGAAGATTGTTCAGTGGGCCTCAGTCTTATGCACCCAAACTTGTCTTTACTTTTTCTCACCTCATCATGGACCAGAGGTGCACGTTCAGCTTTAAATTTCCGTTTGAGGGATTGGTGCCAAGTGTGCTAACACATGAGGGGGGAAATTATATAGATCAGTGGTCAGCTGCATAACAGACTTGTCATGTATTTTTCTTCATGACTGAACATAACTGTTTTAAGAATGTTACATAAATAGTAGGGATGGGCGAGTACAGAATTATCTGTATCTGTATCTGTATCTGTAAACCATATGAATTATCTGTATCTGTATCTGTACTCGGAGTGGGTGTGGCCTAACCCGGAAGTAGGCGGGGTTTGTCTCGAAATGGGCGGGGCTTTAACCGGTATGTTATTTTAAGCATGCAATTAATATATGGGTTGATCAGAAATTGTTATATTTCTGTATCACTGATCATAAGAGGGAGAGAGAGAGTGTTTGTTTGTGTGTGTAGCTTAATTTGTAATATTATTTGTTATTTATACCACTACTACCTTTATATTTTATGAAATACAGCAAAAAGTGTCAGAGTAAAAAAAAACTGGTTAAAGCCAGCTGATGATTAAAACGAAAAAAAAACTTTGATGACTGGCAGAGAGAGGAAGAGAGAGGGAGAGTGTGTGTAGCTTAATTAATTTGTAATATTTATAACACTAACTTTAACTTACTACCTTTATTTTTTATGAAATACAGCAAAAAAGTGTCAGAGAGAAAAAGCTGACAAGAGAGAGAGAGAGAGAGAGAGAGAGTGTGTAGCTTAAATTAATTTGTAATATTTATATTATAGCTTAATACCTTTATTTTTGTATGAAATACAGCAAATACGTGCCAGACACTCAGTGTCTGATTACTGGTTAGAGACAGCTGAAGGTTTAAAAAAGAAAAAAATTCTCCGACTGGCAGAGACGCGATGCGAGTTGCATTCACGTCTGAACGAACCCACGTTTACCAGAACTCTGCTGGTTAGTATGTATTAACGTTACAACCCGAAGTAAAAAGCTGAAGAAACCCTAAACATTAATGGAAAAGAACCGTGAACCCGAGAGACTGAGGGAGAGAGAGACAGAAAGCTGTTCTGTTTGTGAGTGTGCAGAGCGGGACACAGACAGCTCCCAGCTGAAGGTTTAAAAAAAGAAGAAAAAATCTCCGACAGGCAGAGACGCGATGCGCGTCCCATTCACGTCTGAACGAACCCACGTTTACCAGAACTCTGCTGGTTAGTACGTATTTGAACGTTACAACCCGAAGTAAAAAGCTAAAGAAACCCTAAACTTTAACGGAAAAGAACCGCGAACCCGAGTGACTGAGGGAGAGAGACAGAGAGCTTTTCTGTGTGTGAATGAGCAGAGCGGAGCTGCGGGACTCACAGCAACACAATACATCTGTATTTGTGTAGGGGAGGGGCGGCGCTGTTACTACTAGCCTATCACAGAACGCTGACACAATCAGCTACCCAATGATGATTTTCATTTAATCCGAGCACAGATATTGACTCGTATTACTCGTATAATACTCGTACTCGGCAGAAGTGCTTTATCCGTACCGGATACTCGTTTCAGCCGAGTATCCGGCTCATCTCTAATAAATAGGTAGACTGGTCTAAGCTAGTTGATCAGACTAGTTCTTAAAATACAGTCTTAAAGGTGCAGTGTGTAAATTTTAGCGGCATCTAGTGGTGAAGTTGCGAATGACAACCAACGGCTCAGTCCACTGCCCAACCCTCGCTTTTAAAATGCATGAAGTAGCTACGATAGCCACCACCAGACAAACATTTCATCATCAGAGACAACTTAGTAAAAGTATTTGTCCATTAAGGGCTTCTGTAGAAACACGGTGGCACAAAATGGACCTCCATGTAGGAGGACCCTCGATGTATGTAGATAAAAACGTCTCATTCCAATTTTATAAAAACATAACGGTTCATTTTAAAAGGTCTTTATACACCACTGATAATATAGTTTTGTGTATTATTTTTCATTTCTTTCAAGAGATCCTTCTAAAAATTACATACTGCACCTTTAACTTTACAACTATGTTTATGCAACTGGCCACAGGGAATTCAACAAAGAGATTTTGACATGTTACTTTTTAAACATGCATAAACCAAATCCACCAATTTCTGAAATGTAAATGATATACAAGCACATAAAATTTATGGAAAGTAAATATAGAAAGACACCCTGCTTTTAAGATATCAGCATTGGCCATCAAAAAAATATATACATCATTTAAGCACTAAACGGGGGGGGGGGGGGGAATGAAAATAAGATACACAATACTCAGTACTACTTACATTTCAGTAGATGAAGTATCTTGATAGTTCTCTGCCGGCACTGGTTCTTCTTAAGTTATTGTCACCACCTCCTTCATCTCACGTGCAAATTTGTTAAACTTATGTACTATTCGCACGGGATTAGTATTACCTGGGGACCCTGTGTGATTTAGAAATTACCTCCCTACGTCTGAGTTTCGTGTGGCCGGTTCGCACGGGATAAGCAAAGCCTGTGATTTCACTCAAATTTACTGACTTATCTCCCTGATATAATGTTGAGGCTTTGCATAACACTATCACGCAACACCGCGACATGCTGTAAAAGGTACCTTTACCAAATCATATTTCGTTAAATCATACAGTGAGTGAACGTGTGGGGAAAGAAGTGAAACTGAGATGACAGAATTAGCGTCCTCTGCCTCTAGATGCCGTTTTAAAGATTAAAATTACTTTTAACTATCTGATCAACACAAATACAAGGCGCCAAAATATGATTGCTTACCAGCATTAAAACCGCTTTTAATAAAAACCGAATTTCTCCGCTCCGTGGACGAGGAGGCAGCAGCCAATGTAACGTCTGGCTGTGTATTAACTGACTGAACACTTGACTCTCGCCTGGGCATTTAGATATGCAAGTTTTTCCATCAACAATATCTGCGTGAAACATTAACATCATGATCATCTGGCGACTCGACTGTTTCAGCACGTCCTCTACGGAGAGTCTGCTTTATTAACGGCTTTTCGTTCGCTCCACGTGAGCTAAATGTTTTTGTTCTGTACTTTTTTACTCGCATATATTTCTACATATTTTCAACCAAGGAACACACGGAATATAATATAAGTTATTATGAATAGCAGTTAAGCTTGTTCTGAAATGATGAAAAAAGCCAAATGACTAAAAATGATCTTACAACTTAATTTCAAACGTTATAGATACAAATTGAAAATGTCCTAATATGTATTGCCTTCAAGCCTAAACAATGTTCTTTAATATAATATATATATTCTCATAGGGGAAAGATAGCACCCTGCGTTCTACCTCAGTGCATCTCGTTGTTCTGGATTTAAGTAATAATCTTATTTTAATAAACAAGGTATACCACGTTAGTAAGCCACGCAAAATCACCGCAAATGAAATTCCTTTACCACGACATCCATAGCTCCACCTAAACTTAGAGATCGCAAATATTGACAGTTCTGCTTATTTTTAGTCATCAAGATGGACGAGAGAGACTGATTCGAAGTTTAAAATTTGAAATATACTAATCAAGTTTCACAATGAAAGCCAAAAAAATTGAAGGGATGTGTCTCTGTATGTGCGCTTCACAGCTGCAGTGCGAGAGGCGCAAAAACTGAGAAAATAAATAAATAAAAAAGGCTCACTGGTAACAAATGCTGGCCAAATTACAGAGATGCCTATTCGCACGGGACTAATATTATCAGAGGACCTCGGTGTTCGGCGAAATATGGTAGGTCATTTGCGGAGGAATTTTTACTTTACAAATTACAGACATGGCCGATTCGCACGGGATTAAGATCACAGACAACCTCTGTAATTATTACAAATCACTAGAGGTCACCAGGTAATACTAATCCCGTGCGAATAGGGCTTTAGCCTGTTTTTTAAAGAAGCCTTCAAATAAGTTCTCTGTAAGGCCACAATATATTGTTTCACCATCAACCTCATTCTCTGTAAAAAGGAAAGAGTGGTCAGCATGAGCAATGATATAACAGCAACAATAAAATCAATGCCTTTAAACATTTATTTTCCGATAGTCCAAAATCTCTACCGGTTGACAAATTTCTACTGGTTTATCATATCTACCGGTTTATCGACCACCCCTAAGTCTGTGTATTATAAAGTAATGCATTTGAACTGCTTGCGAATGACATCAAATACTGCAAGAGTAATTAAAAAGCATACAGAGCAGTCTACACTCGATTTTAGTTTTGAGGTAACAGACAGTTAATACATCAGACGGTCTCCGCAGCGCGAATACACCTATTGTGTGAATTCGTGTTCGACTACTGTTAACAAAAACTCAGAAGGGGTAAAATCTTTGCGTGGCAGGGGCAGCTGCCTCGCTACCCGCCGCACCTGCCTCGCTACCTGTCACACTCTTATGCGCCTGCCAGTCGACCCGCCATACCTGCCTCGCTACCCGCCACACTCTTATGCGTCTGCCAGTCGACCCGCCATACCTGCCTCGCTACCCGTCACACCTGCCTCGCTACCCGCCACACTCTTATGCGCCTGCCAGTCGACCCGCCATACCTGCCTCGCTACCCGTCACACCTGCCTCGCTACCCGTCACTCTCTTTTACGCCTGCCAGTCGACCCATCACACCAGCCTCGCTACCTGTCACACTTTTACGTGCCTGATGGTGTACCCGCCACCTGCCTTGCTACCAGTCACCATTTTCCGTGCCTGCCTCGCTACCTGCCACCCTTTTACGTGCCTGCCGGTGTACCCGTCACACTTTTATTTGCCTGCCTTGCTAACTCTCACCATTTTACGTGCCTGCCTCGCTACCTTTCACACTTGTACGTGCCTGCCTCGCTACCTTTCACACTTGTATGTGCCTGCCTCGCTACCTGCCACACTTTTACATGCCTGCCTCGCTATCTTCCACACTTTTACGTGCCTGCCTCGCTACCTGCCACACTTTTGTGCCTGCCGTCACACTTTTATATCCGTCACTTTCATATTCAGCAGTTGTAAGTTAAATAAAAAAGAAATAATGTTATGATGGCATGTTATGTGAATACAAATTTTAAAAGCATGTAACAAATAGGCTATAGCCCTTTTTGGATGTTTTTGGTTGTATATTGCTAATATATATGAAGAGTTTCGTTGCAAAACGAGATAACCACCGTTATTTTTAATTGTTCAGAAATCTCGTTTTTTGGGTGTGCATTCCAATTAATTTCAATTGAACTGCAGTTGGTTTGTTTTGATTTAAACCTTCATAATTTAAAAAAATACAGCTAAGTAGCACCATAAAACAAAATAATAACATGATAACATAATAATAAACATGTTTTGACAAAAATGTTAAAAAATGGATTTATCTCGGTTTGCAATGAAACTCTTCATATATAATAGGTGTTTCGAGTTATCGGTGTTTAGGTGTTTCGAATTATAAACTCGATAGACATTTAAACGTTTTCGTGATTTTCTTTATTTATATCAGCTGGCACTGTAGTGGTCGATGATGAAACTTTGTTTCTATATACTTCTTATCATTTCAGTTAAGATGTTTAAAATGCACTCAATATTTAAAATGCATACAAAGAAAGACTGATGCAATGAGTTGCAGCTATCTAAAATGATGTGCATAATAACTTTTGCACTAAAAAAGTCAGAGATGTGGATTCGGACGGCTATTAAATGACCACACGACTCAAAAAAACAGGTTAGGGCCGGGTTTCCCAAAAGCATCGTAAGGCTAAGTTGATCGTAAAAACGATCGTACGAATCATCTTAAAATTACTGGCCGTTTCCCAAAAGCTTCGTAACTTAAGTAGCACTTGAAAATCATCGTAGATCTACGAGTGCTCTGGAGTAATCGTTCATTCATAAGTGCATCGTAAGACAACAGAGTTACAAGGTCACCTGCAGGAGAACCAGCAAATTGCACTCCAGCAATGACGATAATGTAATGTTTTAAATCTATATTGATTTATTGGGTTCTTCTTTGTTTATTTGTTTAAATTACTTTAATATAATATATTTAAAATTAAAATGATAAATAAAATTTAAATGACTAAACATAAATTAATAAAGAAGGAAAACATATTTGGTAAATTTTGGTAAAAGTTGGTAGTAGCGAATTGATAAATGGTTCCTACCAATTGCTTCTAATTAATCTACAGTAAAAATAAATGTTTTCAAAAGAAATGGCATCTGATTAAGGAAAGCAATTAAATATGTACGGTACAATGCAATAATCCCTAATAATAAATAAACATAGATAATAAAAAACTGATAATAATAATCTAAACTATACATAAAATGCAGAAGGCATTTCGCAGTGGGACGAGTCCTAACTAAATACGGAAAATAATATTTCATTATGCACAAATTATTAAAACATTGTAATAGTTTTAAACAAATAATTGTTTAAACAATAATGAAAAATATTATAAAAAAACGTTAGTGCACATCAGCTGAAGATCATTAGCCTAAACAAGCTTCTGCAACAAATTCCAGTCATTCTAAATGTGACATTTCAGCACTTGACAAAGGGATAGCGACTCGTAAGTAGCACTTAAAACCCAGCTGCGAGCGATCGTTTAACTTGCATGTTTGGGAAACGCACGTAAATGAACAACGAGCTTTTGGGAAACGGCCCGTAATTTTAAGATGATTCGTACGATCGTTTTTACGATCAACTTAGCCTTACGATGCTTTTGGGAAACCCGGCCCAGGTCATTCGGCCGTGGTCGTTGAAAAACACAGATTCTCGATTCCCAAACCCCCCTGTAAATGTTGAAAATAACTTGCGTTCCGTGAAAAACAATTAGTCTTAATAGGACTAAAGACACGAATTGGGATTAACATAAAAATAGTACATAACAATTAAAATATTTGAATTAAACATGTTTCTTATTACGTTTTCATTACATTTATTTGGCTTCTTTTGACCTGTTTGTCAAAAATGTTTTGTTTTTAATAACAGAGCACTGTTATTTGAATTTTAAAACGAATATCTGACCAATAACGAATATTCTTAGATGAAGGTTAAAGTTTTAAAATAATTTAGCTAATATTGCTACGTTTGCGCAAACGCTAGTGGAGCCCAGATAATAATGAGCTCAGCAAGATGTTGTAATACTTTGTATTTTCCTACATAATGGCACAGTGCCACAAATACGATGCATTTAACAGTTAACGTGAAAACGGTAAAAAAAAATCAAGTTTTAAGCTATTATAAACATTAATGGTTGTTTTTCAGGCTTGTGGAATTCAAGCATGAAATATTATTGAAATAATGCTTAAAAACACAAAACAAAAAGGAATATTATAATGCTTTTAATGGTGAAATGCTAATGTTTAATAATGGTTATTAATAAAAAACGGTATTTAATAGTTTTTATTCATTCAGAAGGCCTATGCGGACAGACACAGTTTTATTAATTGGTGCCCAGAATAAAAAAATACATCGGGACATTAACGTGATGCTTAAGGCATTAATACAGTGCTATTTAAAGATCAAGTTTACTATATTCTTTATTAATGAGTCATATATATAACCTAGTTTTATTAATTCCTGCGCAGAATTTAAAAAATAATCCTTGGGACATTAACATGACGCTTAACGCATGCTAATACATTAAATACAGTGCTATTAAAATATCACCATCACTATATACCTTATTAACGAGTTATATACATAGTTTTATTAATTCCTGCCTAGAATGTAAAAAAAATATTGGGACATTAAAGTGAAGCTTAACGCATTAATACAGTGAGTTGTCCTATACAAGACGAGAAATGTTTTACCAAAAATATTGAGTAAATTATAAAGTTAGGTGTGAAACTTATTCAATTTTTAGTTGATGTTCAATACATATTAACTTGAAATAATCAAGTATTACAGTTTTAAAAACTAAAATATATATCTGTGATATTTTCAAATATATTGATTCAAATTTACAAAAAAATATTAAGGATATTTATTAGAAATAATCTATTAGTTAAATACTTATTTTATTTGAAGTACACACCTAAATAATATCTGTACATTTTACACAAAATTTATGTTTATTTTTGTGTCATTTATTTTGGTTTGTCTAACTAAAAAAAAACACCCAAGTGACATAAAGAGATTGTATTAAGGTATTTTAATGATTTAAAGCCGAATATTTTTACAGTGATTACTGTATCACATTAATGTCCCAATACTATATACCTTATTAATAAAACTGAATATGTATATGACTCATTAATAAGGTATATAGTGATTTTGATATTTTAATAACACTGTATTTAATGCATTAGCATGCATTAAGTGTCATGTTAATGTCCCGAGGTTTTTTTAAATACTGCGCAGGAATTAATAAAACTGTATGTAGTATGACTCTTTAATAAGGAATATAGTAAACTTGATCTTTAAATAGCACTGTATTAATGCCTTAAGCTTTACATTAATGTCCCGATGTTTATTATAATAAAAGTTTAGGAATTAATAAATTGGTTTAAGGCCCTATGAATTTGATCCTTATATAGCACTGTATCAATGTGTTAGCTCTATGTCCCAATGTTTTTCATGAAATTCTGGGCAGGAGTTAATAAAACTGAGGCTATATATGACCCATAAGGTGTATGAATTTAATCCTTAATAGCACTGTATGCATTAAGCTGCGATGAGCGTCACTATTCCGATGATTTTAATACAATTTTGGGCAGGAATTAAAACTGCATGTAGTATGTGTCGATAATAACTTGATCTTTAATTTGATCCTTCGAATTGGGGACGACCTTACTGACTTAAAGGGCGTGTTACAGGGTACATTTTTCAACAAAAACGTGGCCACGTTTTAATAAATCGTGGGAACGAGTTGCTAATTCGTGGCCACGATTTAAAAAAAAAGTTCGGCCATGTCATGAGAAAATTAACAATGGTTTTACTACAGTTAAAATAAAAACATGGTTAGTGTAGTAAAACCATGGTTTTGCTCATAGTAATCAATTCACCAAAAAAAACATAGTTACTACACTTTTACCACAATAAAACCATGGTTAATTTTCGTTAGTACTGAAGTTGGAGTAAAGAAACATTATTTTCTTCTCTTTAATGTCTCCGGCTTTTTTCAGACGTGTTTAGCTTAATTTTGCAGCTCCGCCTATGCTGGCTGTTTTAAAAGTATGTGACGGGTAGAAAGGCAGGCGCGAACTAGTGTGATGGGTACACTGGCAGGGACGTAAAAGTGTGACGGGTAGCGAGGCAGGTGTGACGGGTCGACTGGCAGGCACGTAAAAGTGTGACGGGTAGCGAGGCAGGTGTGACGGGTCGACTGGCAGGCACGTAAAATTGTGACGGGTCGACTGGCAGGCACGTAAAAGTGTGACAGGTAGCGAGGCAGGTGTGGCGGGTAGCGAGGCAGCTGCCCCTGCCACGCAAAGATTTAACCGGCTCTCCAGAAACTTCTGAACAACTTGGCAGAGTAATAAAAAAAACACAGTATTGTTATACGTTTCTTGTTATGTGTTTAACAGCGAGCTGACCCACTTTGCCCAGTGGCACGCCCCTGACTTACGTTAAGAGCTTTATAGAAACATGAAATACATGCGTGATGGGTCAAATCATACCAGGTGCTCACTCGCGTCCCAAGTGAACAAGGGCACGGAAATAAGAACATGCTGGAAACTAAATTTCTAAGTCTATGAGTCAATTAATGTTAGGTTTAACGTTAACTGTACAACATTGTGGCTGTACAACACTGTGGCGTTCCGTGACGGACGTCGTTGCGTATAAGTTAAACTAAAAGTTATATATTAAGCTATGGTTTAATAATAAAAACAACAAACTAAACATAAAAATCAATAAGTTGGTTTTGTCAGGCCAGTATTTAATGTTCCCCTCATTGCGTCAGGTTGGTCGACTCACTAAGTCAACAGAACTCGGAAGAGAACCAACCAACGGATTTTCACAGTACTTAAAACTAAACTTACCTATGAATTTCTGTGCTTCATCTTCGGTGACCTGTATTCCAGCTTCTTATTTCTGAAGAATATCCTCCGTGGATAGTGACGAAGTGAGACCGCCATTATGTCGAGTAACCGTCGCGTCGTCCCAAATTTGTTTGCGTGCATAATCACGGCGCCTCGCGGTGTTCAACTTCAACCCCATTGGACAACACAAATTCGACGTTGAGTAACGTATTTTTTTTAAACTGGTTAAAGTGCAATATTAAAACCACTTCATTATTCTGTTTCGTGTAACAGTAAGTGCAGACAAATTCCAGTAAAAAAAATATAAAATAAAAAAAATCTATTTATGCATTTTACGTCTGCCCAAAAATAATAATAACAACAATAATACGAGACTTCATATGTATAAAATAAACAAATAATAGATTCTTGAGACCAGACTGTTGGTTAGAGATATCCAAAACAAATAAAATGTAATTTTTGACCGCCAGACACAGATAAATCAAGGCCAGCAGCAAACAATAGGAGTGGCCATCAGGCTGTGCTCAACAGGTGAACGAGCACTGCCGCCAGGCGCGGAGCTATGGGCGGGCCTGGGCGGGCCTGGGCCCGCCCAGATTGATAGCTGGCCCGCCCAATCAGAAATGTAAAAAAATACTACTGTGTATAGTTAGACATGTATACTACTTTATGTGGTGTATTTTATCTATTGCATGTTATGTTAAAAACAGTAAAATTATAAGTAAGCCTGATAACTATTTAAAAAATATTAAAGCAGTTGAATGTTGCGTTATAATGAGAAAAATATTCCCGAGCAGCTTTCAGCCATGATCACTTTGAGAACTTTTTTTGCAAGCAAGTGGGAAACGTATTTTGAATAACAACACGTTATAAATATGTGCTGGGCGCTATCCTCTCAATAACATAAACACACAACAAATATGACAGCGGGGTAAAAAATAGAAAGAAAACATCTGATCACAGTGATGTTGTTTGATATAGCGATATAGCAGCACTATAAGTCACGCCACAGAGACTGGGTAGCTTATTGCTACACTTTATACAATATAGCCTATTGCTTTTAAGCAACAAATAGGCTAATATAACAACATATAAGCCTACTGTGTAATTGAGACATTAATTTAAGAAATGCATTAAAAGCAGAAAGACGTGTAGGCTGCGGAAATATAGTGGGTTCACTTCAATCCACACCACAGACGTTCTTGGTTTTCTTCTTATTTATTAAATAGAAGCAATTGTTTGATCAAACATTGATTAATATTAAGATACAATTTATAAAAAACGAAATTAACTTTAAAGAAAGACTTTCTACTACACAAACCTCGCAAAATCGTTTGCCCGACGTCCATTACGGGCTATGGCGAATTCCTGTCAGGCTACAAAAATGTATCTGCGCCTTGGCCGTCGGGCGGAGGAAAAAATATTGTAATGTGTTTGCATTCTCTCAGATTTAATTAGGTAATTATGTTGTATGTAATTCGGCGTCATCTTGTTAGCCATTACTATCCTCACTAACAAGTGAAACTGTCAGGAAATGAAGTGAAAGCATTAAATCCATTATTCCTTTCGTTCACGTCTGATATGCGCGCTCCTCGGCTCCGCTCTTCACGAGTAGGCTTGCTCTTGTGCTCATCAAAAAGTATATTAAATGTTTCTTTATTTGTCATTTCGTTTAACCTCAGAGTCTAACATTATTCTAGCAATTCCCTTTTTCTTTTTTTATTTAGTAAGTTAACTTAAATATGTGAGAACGAAAATATATTTTTAGTGATTTGCATGAAGAGAATATGATGTTAGAAGCTTCATTTTAAGCATTTAATAGCCGTATTTATTTAAAAACTTAAATAGGCTATTTAAAAAAGTATAAGGTTTTTTTGGGTTCATTTATATTTCCTGTCACTGTGTGCAGGTTCTTTTTTGTAGGCTATGACCAAAAAGGCTTAATAAATGTCACGTTGCATTACAATTTAAAGTATCAATAATGTCAAAAATGTGACGTGCAGTTCGGGTGTGTGTGTATGCTGTTTAAATTAGTGTTCTGAAGTTTTGATGAATTTTATAGACTTGTTATAGTTTCTTATTCAAAAGTGACACCCATAGATTCAGGCCCACCCGGACTTAATCCATGCCCACCCATATGTCACGTTCTGCATCCGCCACTGACTGCCGCCCGCTGGTATTTCCGAATTTGTCTAAGCATTTTTTTTTAAAGGCGCTATCTTCACTAAATGAGTGCAGAGGTAAAGATTATACATATGTATTATCGCCTGAAATATTGTTAAAACTAAGTTTTGTGACCCAGAGACAATAATATTAAGAAACTGCTTACACAAGTAATTGTACCTTTGTTTGGAGATTATGGTCCAAATATGGACCCTCTGACTGTTGGAAACCTTTTTGTACCCTTTTTATTCCTAAATGGTACATTTTAGTACCCTAAGGTGCAACTATGACCCACTGAGGGTACAACTTCGCCATTTGTACCCTAAGTGGCACAAATGGACCCCAACCGTACCCTTTTTTCTGACAGTGTATAAAAACCATTACTTCTATGGAATTTCCCCACAAAACATGTAAACCAGAATTTGTGTGTGTGTACTATAATACTATTGAAGTTTTTTTGCCACAAAAGCTTGCATGTACTTTGAGAGTTTTGCAGCTACAGACGGTCAAATTTGTTAAATAACAATAAATTGACATTTATTAATAAAGTGACATTTCTAAAAATAAGGCATTTCAGTTACTATCTTTTCATTGCCAGTACTATCTGGTGAATGCATATTAGATGTTACCAGAAGCTAGTTATAGTTTATTTAATATGGATATTTTTTCTCATATACAGTAGACCTTATGCAGATGTTTATGAACCCCTTAAAGTCAGTTTGATTACTTGTACTGTATAATGGCTTTTTATGATGAATGTATATGCTTTTCTAGGCTTAAACATGCTATACAAATAGTTCACACCAAAAATAAAAAAATATATTATTATACAAATCTGTATAAATGTCTTTGTTCTGAGGAACACAAAGGAAGAGTTTTTAAGGCATGTTTAAAACCAAACCAATCATGAGCCCTATTCATTGACATAGAAAAATTAAAGAATACTCGGTTTGGTTTTAAACACTCCTTGAAATATTTTCCTTTGTGGTCATCAGAACAAAGAAATGTATACAGGTTTGTAACAACATGGGATTGAGTAAATGACAGAATTTTCATTTTGGGGTTAATTATGCTTTTAAGTCCTGACTCCTAATGACATAAATTGATAAACTATAGGCCTACCTCTTTAACTCTTTTACTTGATACCCAGTCTGTTTAGGCTAAAATTATTTAACTTATGCTACAGGATAGGAATGAATACCAAACGGCTTTTTTGAGCCTGAAGTGCCCTTTAAGTGTGCAATTTTATGCCAGACAATTAAATAAATGACGTTTTAATCTCTCTTTTCGCCAAGTGTATTTTTAACAGCCACACTTTGCTTAGATCTCAATCTCCTGCCTCCAGAGGTCGCATTTCTAGGCTGCATACGTCATCAATATATTATTTCAGAATATTAACAATTATAAAGAATATTATTTGTTTTTTATCATAAATTGTTGTAATATACTGTAAAAAATAAATTGTTGGCTCAATAAATTATTTTTTAGTAACTAGTTCCACAGAAATGTTACGTTCACTCAATTTCTGACTCCAAAGTGTTACCTGGCTTGTTGTTTTTTAGTTGGCCCAAACTTGACTCAAATATAAAAAAGTATGTTTGCTCAACTAGCTTTATAGTTCATACAACTAAAACGTTTTAATCAGTTAAATCTTTATTATACCACGGGTCTGTTGAATGCTGCATTCTGATTGGCTGAGAAATGTTCTATGGGTGTTGATTATTTTTCTGTAAACCGCACACCTAATTTTTCAAATGTCTTAAAAATAGGCACCACAGCAATGTTTGTGGTAACCGTGGTATAAGCGGAATAATTGACTCCGGTCCTTTGAATTATTTGAAAATAATGCACACCTGCGGTGTAACGGCACTCCGCTTCGCGTCGTGCCGCATTACCACCTTGGTGTGCATTATTTTCTTATAATTCAATGGCCCGTCGTCAATTATTCCTTACAAAACTTATAGCTAAGACTCAATTAAAATTTAAATATTTTTGTGTTACTTCAATTAATATTTATTATTTGGGGATTTTTTATAAACTTGAGGAAACGGCTGATGACTTGTGTCGTTGTGTGAAACTGAGTCCCAATTCGCATACTATCCGTCCTAAATAGTATTCGAAACTAGAATAAGTACGTGTCATCGAGTGACTTCAAACAGGGGAACCTAAAAATGGCGGAAATAGTTCCACCCGGACCATTGTCCTTGGAACACACAGCCAGTTCCGGCAACTCCGGGCAAACAAATCTGGGGATTATTACGAACAGGTGTGCAAAGTGAGCGGGGAGATTGGACATTACAGAGAAGAGGAGGCATATAAATAGGGCATCAAGGAAGCAGGAAGGAGAGGTCTTTATTTCGGCAAATGCCGAGGGTGAGGCGGAAGTGATCGGTGTGTTGGAGAGGCATGTTAACGTGGACATTGCAGGCTGGGTGAAGTCGAAGCAGAGGATTTGGGTGAAGAAAGACAGAGTTAAGTTGTCCAATCATTCCTTCTGAAGTCTTTGTGCTGATGTGATTCTTTACCTTGAAAGGATCGTGTTGTTGAAAGGACACGGGAAAATAGGCTGACGGGGAAGGAACAGAGGAATTGTGTATAACCTGTCTCGAATGCACCAGACATCTGGAAGAAAGAGGGAAGTAAGTGTCGAAGGAAACTGTGAGTTACATTGGAATTCATCTTGTATTGTTTTACATCCTTGCTAATACTGCACCCTAGTGTATCCTCTGTGTATCCGAGCAGTGTGTGAGTGGCCCCACCCGTGTTGAGGATCGGTGGGTGAGCCAGGAACCGGCCGAGAAGAGGAAGAAGTGTGTTAAAAGGTTGTGGTCTTGACGGTCTCATATGGTCGTCCTCTGCACCGACCCCTTCAACTACATAGTGTGGCGCCTTACCTCGATCTTCCCACCTTTGCGACCCCATTATTACAGCAGCATCGACCGTTGCCTCCATCTGCCTTTCTGTCTGAAGTGAAGAGGTGTTGTATCCCTGTATGTCTATTGAAGTATCATACTGTTGAAGGAAATCTGTGTTCTCTGTGGCCAGTCTGCATGTTTGAGCCAAGGGCTCTGTGTCGTCGTGGGACTGTTTCACCACGTGTTGGGAAGTCAACGTCGAAGTGTTTCCCAGAAGTCTGTCCAAGTGAGGAAGGCTAAAGGTTTTTGTGAGTCTACACGTCCCCTCTAGTCACCTGAGTCTTGACGAGCGAAGTTGGATGTACGCTTACCTAGGTGTCTGTGAGTGGAATTCATTCCAGCTAGAAGCCTAGGATATCCACCTGTATACTTACCTGTATGCCCAAGGTCTAAGCCCAGTGTACCAAATTGTATACCTACCCGTATGTTCAAAGCTCCAAGTCCAGTGTATCCCTTGTATACGCACCTGTGCGCCCAAGGTCTAAGCCCAGTGTATTCAATTGTATACCCACCTGTACGCCCACAGTACCAAGCCCAGTATACCTCCGTATACTTACCTGTACGCCCAAGGTCCAAGCTCAGCATACTTATTTTCATACCTACCTGTACGCCCATAGTACCAAGCCCCGTATACTAGGGATGGGCACCGAACTCTGTACTTTTATAATCACCGACCGAATTGCGTCGGTACTACCAAGTATCGATTCACATAAAATCAATCGGTGCTCAATTTCGGTACCTGAGAGAACACGTCACCGCACCGCGTGATTCTGGTACATAACGAAAGCGTGTGCGCACGCGAGAGAGAGAGATAGTGTGGGAAGTGACACCCCTTTGCAACATGCTCAATGGCTAACAGATTTAAAAAAAAAACTGCTAGTATTGTTTTCTACATAAAAGTGTACTTATATGGTGCTTTTATGACATTTATGTTCCTTGATCATTTGTCTTAATTATATATTTTATTTATATGTAAGACATATGCCCTGGTTGTTGTAGGGATTACTTTTTTTTAGTAAAGATTGTGTGTATTATTGAACATTTCGAAACAAATAACAAAATGTTGAAAATGAGAGGTTTGGGCTTAATATGTCCACTGAAAGTCACTTAAGTCAGAGTAAAGTACCGAAAAAGGTACAGCTGGGTACCGGGATCGAATTCCAGGTACCGGTATCGGAACCGGTACCGGTAAAAATGTGAACGGTACCCAACCCTACCGTATACTTACCTGTACCCCCAAGTATTAAGCCCAGTGTATCTCCAGCATATGAACCTGTATGCCCAAGGCCCAAGCCCTGTGTACTCATTTTGTATATCTACCTGTACATCCAAGCACCAAGCCCAGTGTGTACCCAGTATACCTACCTGTACGTCCAAGCACCAAGCCCAGTGTGTCCTCAGTATACGTACCTGTACGCCCAAAGTACCAAGCCCCGTACACTCATTGGATACCTACCTGTACGCCCAGAGTACCAAGCCCGTATACCCCCGTATACTTACCTGTACACCCAAGGTTTAAGCCAGTGGACGCATTTGGATACTTACCTGAAGGCCTGAAACTCCAAACCCAGCGTGTTCCCCTGTACATCCACCTTGTACGCTTAAAGTTCAAGTATAGTGTACTTACTTGTGTACCTTCTAGGCACCTCCAGCTCCAAACCCAGGGACACATTGTATACTTCCTGGACGCCCAAGCTCCCAGCTCAGCTCACCTGCCGATTACCGTCTGGATGCTCCAGCTTCAAGCCCAGCGTACCCATTACACGCTAAGGCCATCAGTCTAAGGTACCTACCCATCCACTTACCAGTGTACTTACTCGTATCCGCGTCCAGGAAGGGAGGCTGGAAGTTTCGCCTGCAGTTCGCCTGGGAGACACAAGGGGGAAAAGCTAAGAATATTCACCTGCAATTCACGCATGGAGAAAGAAGAAGAGGAAGTCAAGACCTACCTGAGAATCCCCATGAGAGTCAGAAGCGACTCGGAACCAAAGCTCTCCAGTCCCAGAGAGCTTCTTTTAAGAACTCCCCCTCCCTTTCCCTCTACCCTTTTTCTAAATTTAATAAACATTGTTTTAATTTACTTGCTCTCAGTAAAAACCTCATCTGTCTGGTCATTGGGGTGTTTTTGGGACCTCCTCGGGGTGGAAACTGAGGGAGGAGTGAGACTCACGACATTGTTGGTCCGCTCCGACCTGTGACATACGTCCCAAATCGTAGTATTTTGAAATGAGTATCCCAAAGATACCCGGATGGTCTACTATTTCCGGTTAGAAATTGAAGTGCAGATCAATGCACACTCTAACGGCTAATATTGCCCACAACCCATTGCATGCGAGAGGGAGGAGCTTAACCACACTGACCCTCTTGCTTATTTGTAGTAATACTGTGGCTGTACAAATGTTAAAGTCGCCATGAAACGTAAGTAGCGATTGCCTTATTTTCCCCGTGGTGACGTATATCCGAATGAAACAGCGTTTGAGATGAAATAAGGCAGGGCTGGATTTGAATTTGTCCATCGAGATCTGATTGGATCGTTTGAAGTTGGGTTGTGTTGCTTCAATATTAATACTCTTTTGCCCTGGGAACATACATGGTAGGTTTATTAATAGTTTGTTAATTTACAGCAGGTAGTCTACTTTAAACACAGTAAGGCTACTTTTGAACCATTAAGTTAACTTTACCTGTCTAAAACAAAACACTTGTGACTCCCGCAATAAAGGTAAATAAAGCGTTATCCCCATCATTTTAATCTTGTGACAAACTAAACTAACATATATTCTATAAAATGTGGTCTTACAAGGACAACTTCAAAAACATAAATTAAAAAACACTTACAGTATGTGAATCAACAGCGCCAAAATGTCCTAGTAAAGTTGAAAATGATTAAATCATTCAGATTGATGCGTTTTATGCAGGTCTGGATCAGCTTTCTCTTGAGAATTGAGACCAAACATTGCAACTATCTCGATCTTATACAAACAGCTAAGTAATTCAATTCAATTTTATTTATATAGCGCTTTTCACAAAAGTCAATTGTTTCAAAGCAGCTTTACATTAATAGAAGCAGTGAAAAGCACAGAAAAACGACAGATAGCACAACAAAATACATGATAGCATAAGCAGTTAAATTTGCTGCGGCTATGATATTATAAGCGAACGTATTAATAAAGTAACGTCTAGAAGAGGAAGCTAAGTAAAGCCCAAAAAGGCTGCCTCCCCGGGGTAAAAAAACCCCTAGAAGAAAAAAAACCCTGAGGAACTTTTTAGCCGAGGAAGTTAAAAAAAAAGTCCTAGGAGGGAAAAACCCTTGGGTGAACGGATAAGGAGATTTAGCGGAGATTAAGCGGGTTCTGCCGGTGATCGTTGGTCAGGCATCAGCTGGGCATCACGTTGAAGGACGGCCAGTAGATCAGAGGTGTGCCGACTTTCACATCTACCGGAACTGGGTCTGTTTGTCTCATTGTCCTCGGGGTCGAGGACGAGACGGGGAGATAAAAACAAAATCATATTAGCATAGCGGTCGTTCATATGTAATGAAGTGTCACACAGTGATGTGGTTTAACTTTAAGCTTAGTTCCAGACAGACTAACTATTGCGGCATAATTATATTATCCACAGTTGAGGATTTTGCAAATAGGGAATGTTAATGTACGTCACCGCAGTGTTGCATTATGGGACGTGGGCGCCATGTTTAGAGGCACCGCCGACCGCTATGCCATTTAATTGTGGGCATGTTAAGCTAAAACTAGGTAAAATTGAAGAAGAACGGAAGAAATCGAGAAGTTGAAAGAAAAAGAGAAGGGACCCTATTGGGAGAAACTAAATGCTACTGCCAAAAAACTTTTTTTGGACAAATAAACAACATAGATCCATATGATTTAGCAGCCCAAGACTGGATTACGGACCTCCGCTTACATATCTGGTCAATTACCTTGTTTTTGCAGGACTTTATTTACACTTTGCAGGAGTTTAAGAGCTATAAATCCTTTCAAGCTTAATACCTACGTATCTTAATGATTCTATAAAATAATTTCTCCGTTGTATTCTGTGCGATGAATCAACACATGTTCAAAAGATGGCACTTCTGTTTTGACCAACTTATTAAAACAAGCAAAATGCTGAATATTTAGCTAACGTTGTTATTTAAAGAGTCACAAGCAGTTGCATTTAATAAAAAATATGTGTTACAATCGTCAAAATTGTCTAAATATGTATTTTTATAACTCATGTGTTTAGGGTGATCAGAAATGAATGAATGAATGAATCAATAACTTACATTTGCAAGTTAGTTTGACAGTGTTAGCATAAAAACAAGACAATTTAAGTGGTTCTGCTTTTATTAATCACAAATTACTGAATGACTGAAAATGCAGCGAACACACTCTCGCTGATGCAGGGATTTTTTTTTTTTGAAAAGTAAAGGTTTTTCTCCTGATTGAAGCAGACAAACCACGCGATCCGGCGTCTTTTCGTCAGCTCCTGCACCGGCTTCCTTTGTTTTTTTCCACGAATAAAAGCTGGAAAAACGTATTCCGTTGTTCAGTTTCCTCCCTGAACGATCGCGTGACCTGCTTGATCGAGCAGTACTGACCAAACATATCAAAGTTTATTAAAATCTCGACAGAAAATACAAAAACAACCTCCAACACATGAACTCAAATACAGCGGGATAGGACACGTGCCTGCAAATATGGCGGATTACACATAATGCAACACCGCGTGACGTCAACTTCACATTCCCTATTGGGGGCCCAATGCGAAGGTATATATGGTAAATAAGGGTCACCTTCCGATCTTTAAGAGAAAATGAAACCTGTCGACCCGTTTGACTAAGGCCTGAAGCCCCACTGTCGTCGTTAATGCAGGTTCAGTGGCAAACGGGTCTGTATGGCATACTATTCACAAGACACACGAAAGCGCCAAAATCGCAACCCGACCATACATGCCAACCCGTTTGACTAAGGCCGGAAGCCCCACTGTCGTCTATAGTAACCAACTATATAAAAAAGCAAACATAAAACCGAATTATTTGACCCTCTTTAACGTGTACTGAATATGCTGGGGATCTGTGATTGGATAAAAGGTGTCGTGATCAGCACTGCTGCTGCTTGTGGCACCGCAAGGACTGACAGGGGATGACATCAAAGTACCGCGAGAGCATTTCGATAGCGGCTTCTGTAGGATTTCTCGAATCCCTCTCACGGGATTTTGATGTTATCTGCCTGTCGTTGTGGCGCCACATGAAGTCGTATAAGTCACCGGCTAGATCAAGCAAGCAGTCAAAAAACGGGACGCGAGGCGATAAGAAAAAACGATGAGAAAAAAGATGGTAATAGTAAATAAAATTATATTGGACATAAGTTATAAGAATGAATGAAATATTGTTTACAGTCCTGGTGTGCGTAACTAGGCAACCACGTTTTCGTTCACGTTGCATGACGTCATCGAAGTATGTCCCAGAACGTGCAAACACCCAACATTATCTGTCTGCACAACAGGAGGCTGCAGTTTCAGGACCGCAGTTTCAAGACCGCAGTTTTAGGACCCTAGTTTTTTTGTAACAGCGCCACCTAGCGAAACTGTAGCCTCCGGTGGTGCAAGCAGATGCTACTCGAAAAAGTGAACATTTAGATTATGTTACTAAAAAAAAAAAGACGAGTAACTAACAAGTTTTTACAACCAGCATAATACAGTTTTCTTGTACTGTCACTAAGTCAACACAAGCTTTCATGCAATTAATTAAACTAATGTGCTAATAAGTCATTTACAGCATTATTCTATGTAAAGCACGTTGAATGACCTCTGCGTATGAAATGTGCTACACAAATAAACTTGCCTTGCTATATTACGTATGATGGATATGCATTCAAGACAATTTAGCAAATCACAATCACTTCGGCTACGTTAACTTTCCAATGAAATGCATCACAATTGTATTTAATGTTCAAATAAAAATTGATTCACATTTGATACTCACACTCTGCTTGTTATCCATCTTTGTTGGTCCTCTAGTTCGCTAGGTGGCGTTGTCACTAAAAACCTAGGGTCCTAGAACTGCAGTCCTGAAACTGCAGCCTCCGCTTGTGCAGGCAGATGCTACTCGGCAGCCCGGTTTATAACAAATTTAAAAAATATGAAACATCACTCAACAGCGATGTCAATTAACTGCAAACCTAAAATATGATTTAAAACATAACCCTTTCATTGATAAGTATGAGAAATTAAAATGAATTAAATCATGTTTAAATGCCACAGAGATATCAAAGCCAGCAGGCGATTTCTGATGTGCTTGCCGAGGCGAGGGTGCACTGGGTGGGGTGTGAGTGCTTGAGCGACAGTGATATTCTGGAGCTCTTCTCTGCCTGAAAGTGTCCGAACACATTTTTAAATAGACGCTATCTTTATTAACCGACCGCATATTCACGCCTGAACAACTCTTACAATTACATTTTGTGACCAAATAACAGTGATATTATGAGCATTTTGTTATCAGGAAACATAGCTGTCATAAGTCCACATATTTACCCGATTTGTCTTAATTAGTTCAGTTAACACTAGCCATTCTGAATGTTGACTGGATTTGAAAATAACAATTCATCAAACACAGATTTATCTAGACTTAAAATAATATGTCTTCTCAACTAAGCTCAAACAAGAAAATTGGTTTAACTTATATATTTTTGCCCGTCCAACATTTCATTAGTTGTATTTTTACAGTGTCCTTATGATAGCAAATATAATACTCAGTTGCAAGCCCGTAGGCAGGGGGGATGAACCTCCCGACCCCCCCCCCCCCCCACACACACACACACACTGCCAAAAGGTCCAGAATTTAAGTCGTTTTTTTTCACATGATTATTGTCATAATTTTAATCAATGCTTGTGACAAATATTCTGGGTTGCTGTTTCAAATTAATATTATAAATTATTGTAGCTGAACGCATGACCGTACCCACCACTGAGGTCCGGACCTCAGACATTTTCTGAGGCTCGTCCTATTTGACTCAACGCTCAGCGCTCGTTTGACGTCTGGCTGCGCAGACCGATCAGCATGTGACGTCTTAGCACCACAAGACTAATTCAATAGTAAATGACCCAGTATGCTTTTAAATAGATCTCGTGGTAGTGTGATGTCACAGGCCAACAAGTCTGCGCTGCACCCCATTAAGTAAGATAAAGTCAAACTGATACTGAGATGACAAATCAAATCAAACCAGGCAGACAGAGGTGCAACACAGAGGTCAGATGCGCAGTTAGTAGAAGTGCAAGAAAGATTTAAGTAATCAAATGGTAACTATTACAGCAGTTTAATGAAGAGAAATATGAAATCGCAGTGATTGTCAAGGTGATAAGACAAAAAACATTACTGCAGCCAAGCCACATGGAAGAACCAAATTGCTTACCACAGCTATGCAGATGACACCCAGATTAGCCCTGTCACCCAATGACTACATCCCCATTGACTCTCTATGTAAATGCATTGAGGAAATTAACGGTTGGATGCGTCAAAACTTCCTCCAGTTAAACAAAGACAAAACTGAAGTCATTGTATTTGGAAATAAAGATGAAACTCTCAAAGTTAACACATACCTTGACTCTAGGGGTCTAAAGACACAAAATAAAGTCAGAAATCTTGGTGTAATTTTAGAGTCTGACCTTAATTTCAGTAGTCACGTGAAAGCAATAAGCAAATCAGCTTACTACCATCTCAGAAATATTGCCAGAATTAGCTGTTTTGTCTCAAGACAGGACTTAGAGAAACTTGTTCATGCTTTCATAACCAGCAGGGTGGATTACTGCAATGGACTTCTTACGGGGATCCCCAAAAAGACCATTAGACAGCTGCAGCTCATACAAAACACTGCTGCCAGAATTCTGACCAGAACCAAAAAATCTGAGCACATTACTCCAGTCCTCAGGTCCTTACACTGGCTTTCTGTTACATTTAGAACAGATTTTAAAGTATTGTTACTCATTTATAAATCACTTCATGGCTTAGGACCCAAATACATGACAGATGCTAACTGAATATAAACCTAACAGATTACTCAGATCATTAGGATCAGGTCAGTTAGAAATACCAAGGGTTTACTCAAAACAAGGTGCGTCAGCATTTAGTTATTATGCCACCTCTAGCTGGAATCATCTTCCAGAAGAGATCAGATGTGCTTCAACAGTAAACACTCTTAAATCTAGATTAAAAAACACATCTGTTTAACTCTGCATTTACTGAATGAGCACTGTGCTGCACTGACTGCACTTTTAACTCAAGTCACTTTTACTTCTGTTTTATTCTTTTTAACATTTTAAACTGTTTTTATTAAAATCACATTTATTTTCTTTAATTGTTATTTTAAATTGTCATGTATCTTTGTTTTTTATTGTGATTTTATTGTGTATATATTATTTTTACATTTTCTTTTTTTCTCTTTTATATATTGTTTTCTCATTTCTATGTAAAGCACTTTGAATGACCTCTGTGTATGAAATGTGCTATACAAATAAACTTGCCTTGCTTTGCCTTGCCAAATATAATGCGCTGCTTTCACTCCCTCCAGTAATTCACTTCCCATTACTCAGCATGTTTATTAACAAAATTCAACAGCACCCTTTAATTATTGAAGAGATCTTTTTAATGTATGATTAGATTCACTGGCCCTCATTTCTCAAAAGTGCGTACACCAAATTTCCAGCATACACCTGGCGTACACCCAAAACGTCTCAGGTTACGTATGTAACCCTAGTTCCCTGAGAAGGGAACGAGACGCTGCGTCGCCATAGCAACGCTTTGGGGAACGCCTCGGCGTGACTAATCTGAAGCACGTGTAAAACATAAACAATGATGAGATAATTGTATACTGACCGTGATGCCGTGCGGACCAGGGGTATAAGAAGGCATCCTACACAAACACACTCGCTACCAAGTGCCGAAGCAAGTGCCTGCAGGGATGCAGGGAGTATGGCATGGAGACGCAGCGTCTCGTTCCCTTCTCAGGGAACTAGGGTTACATACGTAACCTGAGACGTTCCCTTTCGAGGAACTCGAGCTGCGTCGCCATAGCAACGCTTTGGGGAACGAGATGCCCACGCTTCCATACTACCAAATGCCTGCAGCGTGTATAACTGAACACAGTCAAGGCAAAAGAACCTGGGACCCTAAAGAGGAGTCTAGGTCTAAATCATAAAATCTGACGAAGGTGAGTGGCGAAGACCAACCGGCCGCATCACATACGTCCTGGAGTGAAGCGCCTGACCCTAAGGCCTTAGAGGCAGCCATACCCCGGGTAGAGTGGGCCCTCACAGCGACGGGTGAGGGTATACCCTGATGTTCATAAGCCTGTGAGATAGCATCCACTATCCATCTGCTCAAAGTCTGCTTGGTCACCGGTAAACCTCTTCTGGGTGAACCAAAGCACACAAATAGCTGCTCGGACTTTCTCCACTGAGCAGTCCTGTGAACATATGTATCCAGTGCTCGCACAGGACACACCAAATTCAGCTTTTCCTGGTCCGCAGTCCTGAATGGGGGAGGACAAAGGGCCTGCAGAACAATGGGCCTCGGCACATTGTTCAGCACCTTAGGAACATAACCTGGCCTTGGGTGTAGAAAAGCCTTAGCCATCCCGGGTGCAAACTCAAGACATGTCGGGGATACCGACAGGGCCTGAAGGTCCCCCACTCGTTTTAAAGAAGTGATAGCCAGAAGGAACACAGTCTTAAAGGCCAGAAACCTATCTGGCGAAGTCTCAAGTGGCTCGAACGGAGCTAACGAGAGCCCTTCCAGCACGACCGCTAGGTCCCAAGTGGGCACCCTAGAGCGACTAACAGGTCGCAATCTACGAGTCCCACGAAGAAAGCGAGCCACTAATGGGTGTCTACCCACTGACGAGCCTTCCACAGGAGTATGGTAGGCAGAAACTGCTGCCACATAAACCTTAAGGGTGGAAGGAGTTAATCCATCAGAGAAACGCTCCTGCAGAAACCTCAGCACCACGTCGACGGGGCAGTTGACTGGGTCTGCCAGACGAGCAGAGCACCAAGAGGTGAAAGCTTTCCACTTAAGGGAATAAAGTTTCCGTGTGGAGGGAGCCCTGGAGTTAAGAATGGTCTCCACAACCTCATCTGGGAGACCTGAGTCTATGAGCCTGGCCCCCTCAGCGGCCAGACCCACAGTTTCCACATCTCCGGGCGGGGGTGGAAGACTGCACCCCCTACCTGAGACAGAAGGTCCCTCCTGACAGGGATCTCCCACGGGGGGCTTTCCAGAAGGGACATGAGGTCCGAAAACCATACCCGGGCTGGCCAGAAGGGGGCTACTAACAAGAGCCGAACCTTGTCCTGGCGAACTCTCTCCAGAACCCCTGGGATCAACGTGACCGGGGGGAAGGCATACAGACGTAGCCTCGGCCACGTCTGCACCATGGCATCCAAACCCAGTGGAGCCGGATGCCTCATGGAGAACCACAGGGGGCAATGTGTGGTGTCCTGGGATGCAAACAGATCTACGTCTGCGCGTCCAAATACAGTCCAGATGTGGTTCACCACATCTGGATGAAGTCTCCACTCCCCCGGGAATATCTGATGTCTTGACAGGGCATCTGCCACATTCAGGTGGCCTGGTATATAGACTGCCCTCAGCGAGCACAGTTTGTCCTGTGACCAAAGGAGAATTTGTCGCACCAGCTTGTAAAGTTTCCGCGACCGTAGACCTCCTTGGTGATTTATGTAAGAGACCACAGATGTGTTGTCTGTCCGGACAAGAACATGATGGCCCCTCAGGTCTGAAAGGAAATGCCTGAGTCCAAACCATACCGCCATCATTTCCAGGCAATTTATGTGCCATAGACGATGATGCGGTTTCCAGCGATTTTGACCCTGACGGCCTTCCATAATCGCACCCCAACCTGTGAGAGACGCGTCTGTCGTCAGCGTCACACGCCGACAGCGCGCTCCCAGCACAGGACCTTGGGACAAAAACACTGGCTTTTTCCATATCGCCAGAGCACGCAGACAACGGTGCGTGACTTTGATCATATGAAAGGGGTTCCTCTTCGGGGAAAAGCCCTTGGTCTTTAGCCACCACTGTAGAGGTCTCATGTGCAACAGACCCGCGGGGATAACGCTGGACGCGGCTGCCATAAGACCTAGCAGTCTCTGAAACTGCTTCACCGTGCATAGCTGGCCCAGCTTCAACGCTCTCGCGGCTGTCATGATGGCATCGATACGTGCAGGCGAAAGCTGCGCCTGCATCGTCGTGGCATCCCAAATCACACCCAAATAAGTGGTTCTCTGAACAGGAGAAAGCACACTCTTTTTGGTATTCAGCCGCAACCCCAGATCTCTCATATGTGCAAGAACAACATCTCGATGCTGAACCGCCATCTGTTCTGACTCCGCCAGAACGAGCCAATCGTCTATATAATTCAATATGCGAATGCCTTTCATGCGCAGAGGGGTTAAAGCTGCATCCACACATTTCGTGAATGTGCGGGGTGATAATGCCAGTCCGAAAGGAAGAACCCGATATTGGTATGCTGTGCCCTGATACGCAAACCTCAGGAATTTCCTGTGTTGGGGAAGGATGGAAATGTGGAAATACGCATCCTTGAGGTCTATGGTGACAAACCAGTCGCCCAACCTTATTTGTGTGACAATGTGTTTTAGTGTCAACATTTTGAATTTTAACCGCATAACTGAGCGGTTTAATTCTCTGAGATCCAGAATGGGACGTAATCCGCCGTCCTTCTTTGGGACAATGAAATAATTGCTGTAGAACCCTGTGTCTCTCTCGTGTGGAGGAATAATCTCTACAGCCCCCTTGCACAAAAGTGAGTTTACTTCTTGTTCTAGAATTAGAGCCTGCTCGGGTCGCACTGCTGTGGGCAGAACGCCGGAAAACCGAGGTGGGTGACATTGAAACTGAATGGCATACCCGTGCTCGATTGTGCGTATTACCCATTTTGATACATTGGGCAGCTTTTCCCACGCCGCAATGTAATTTACCAAGGGAACCAATCGCTCGAGACTGGTCTCTGGTGTGCTCTGTGTGCTTTGTGAACTTTGTGAAATAAAGACTGCTCTGCCCTGCCGCGCTACGTGCGGCAGAGCTGGCGTCATGATGCGTAGAGGGCACCGAGGTACAGCGGGCACCATAAACTGAGGTGCATACCACTCTGCCCCGGCAGGGGGAGCCCCCGCTACGCCTGATACTAGGATCTCTTCTTCGAAGAAGCCTTCCTCGCTTGGATGACGTGTCTCAGATCCGACCTCGGTTCGGATTTCCGTGATTGAGCGCGATGTCCGGTCCCCCGTGAGCTCTGAGGGGGAGCACGGGACGCCACACTCTGTTTCTGACGATCTCTGTGAGAGTAACTACAAGATGGTTGGGGCAACGCACGCCCAACAGGCTCGTAGCGATCTCGACGAGGAAGATATCTTCTGAAAGCCGCAGCCTGTCTCTGCGTTTCCTGGAATCTCTCGACCACGGAATTAACAGCGTTGCCAAAGAGACCCGAGGGAGCAATCGGGGCGTCCATGAGAAACACCTTATCAGCTGATTTAATGTTGGACAAATTCAGCCAAAGATGCCTCTCAACTGCCACCAGTGCAGCCATAGCACGCCCGACCGACTTTGCCGCCTCGCGAGTTGCCCGGAGGGAGACATCCGTCGCCAGACGCAGCGAACTGACCACGTCTGGGTCCGTCTCCTTATCCTTAGCCAGTTTTTGTAATGACTCAGCCTGGGACGCCTGTAACAGCCCGATGGTGTGCAGACAAGCGCCCGCCTGGCTTGCCGATGTAAAGGCTTTACCAACGAGCACGGACGTGATGCGGGATGGTTTATTTGGCAGCGAGGGTGCCTTCAGAGAGGAAGCCGAGGAAGGAGACAGGTAACTCGCCAGAGTCGTTTCCACTTGGGGTAGCGATCCATACCCGTGATCCTTTGCCCCCGAGATGTTAGAATAGATGTTGGACTGAGGGGTAAACGTACGGGCTGAATAGGGATGACTCCAAGACCTAGACAGCTCACCGTGGAGATCGGAGAAGAAGGGGAGGCGCCGCTTAATAGGCTGTGCTGGTTGCCTCAGATACCGCTCATCCAGACGGCTCTGAGGACGAGCGCACTCCTGCTCAGCCGGCCAGTCCAAGCCGAGCTGAGACACAGCAAGAGTAACCGCCTCCACCAGCTCATCGTACGCGGGGGAGACCGTAGGTGCGTCATCAAAGTCTCCGATATCTCCTGCATCAACACTTAACACGTCCACGTCCTCAGAAGACAGAGAGAGCGTTGGACTACCTACGGGGGCAGGAGGAACAGCTCCTGGCACACCAGAGGGAGGGAGTGACGCCACCGAGGAGGGGAGAGAAACCGACTCCGTCTCCTCAGTGAGATCCATTTGCGACCCCCACGAGTGCAGTCGCCGTTCTGCCTCAGCAGAAGCGGGACCAGAGCCGTGAGGGGCGCGAGCCTGAGCACCCTTCTCGAAGAGTGCGACGCGAGAACGCAGCACGTGCAAGGGAAGCCGTTCACAATGCACACAGTCAGATCCCTCAAGACCAAACTGTGCATGCTGCGCTCCAAGACATTTAACACAGAGGTTGTGTGTGTCCGTGTCCGTGATGTAACGCGAACAGGGAGGTACGCACAACTTAAACTTCTTAGACATACTTCAGAGTGTGTTAATACATACACGTAGTCACTTGCTGAGGCACTAAAAGCGAGTGTGTTTGTGTAGGATGCCTTCTTATACCCCTGGTCCGCACGGCATCACGGTCAGTATACAATTATCTCATCGTTGTTTGTGTTTTGCACGTGCTTCGGATTGGTCGCGCCGGGGCGTTCCCCGGGGCGTTGCTGTGGCGGCGCAGCTCGAGTTCCTCGAAAGGGAACCACGGTGACTTTGAGATGTATCAATATGGACGTTGGCGTACGGCACACTCAAATCCTACACCAGCTCAAGAGGTGGTGTACGCACGTTTTATTACCTTAGAATGAGATGTTTTTATCTACATGCACCGTGGAAGTCGCCATTTTGTGCCACCACGTTTCTACAGAAGCCCTGAACGGACTAACTTTTTTTGTCTCCGACGATGACATTTTTTTCCGGTAGAGGCTACTGTAGCTTCGCTATGCATTTCAAAAGCTAGGGGTGAGCAGTGGGCTGAGCCGTTAGTTACAAAAATTTACACACTGCACCTTTAAGTGTTTTTTGTGCAACATGAACTTCAATGTTTAATTTGTGTGACTTTACTAAAGCATTTGATTTGTAGGCATATGTGTTCCTTCAGTTGAGAGCCTGTGCGCTTTACATGCTGGAAAAATAAGCTCACTACAGCTCTTCTGGAAGATGTACTAAATCTCCACATGTTTGGAGTGTACAAATGCTGCACACCTGGTTCTTTTTGTGTAAATTGGTGATGAATAAACTTGTTGTTAGTCTAAAGGAAAACTAACAATCTAATTAACTTAAGTCATCCCTTGGAGTTTAAAAGTTCTGGACACCATTCACTTTCATCGCTTGGACATACAGAGCTGAGAAATTATTCTTAATGTTTGTAAATGTTCACTGTCAACTATAAACCCCAGTTCTTATTGTGCTTCTTGTGTATCCACCAGGTTATGCTGGGAAGGGAAAGCAAGGTGAGCTCCAGGGCATTTATTCAGAATTCTTCCACCCTGGATTTTGCAGTTTTGACTGCATGTAGATCAGTATGAGCTAAAATAGTTTCCTTACAAATAACAAAAATAATAAAATAAAATAAACACTTTTGCAAACAATTCTGAGTGACTGGTAGGCCTACATGATTTTATTAATTGAAAAAAAAATACACCCTGAGATTTAATATATATGAGTCCAGTTGCATCACATTTTAATATGTTCATTTACTTGATATTGTAGAATTTGGAGCTTCAGAAATGTACTTACAGCCTGACAAATATCGGACTTCATCATTGACAATGAGCGGTATTGGACACACACAATAACAACAAAGCTGTAAGAAATCAGACCATGATGAGGAACGTAATATTTGATCGTTTATTTTCATTATGACACTACTTCCTGCCACACTCATTTATCGGGTACTGACACCGCCCTCGGCACAGCTTGGGGATTTCCGCATAAGATACTGCCATTCCCTACTTGCACATTTCTGAAATCCCTCCTAACGTTACTTGCGCCATAAGCTGGGACAGGGACACAGTCAAAATGAAAGTGAAAGTAATATTTGTTAGCGACGTAAGGTAGTTATTAAGGGAAAAAACGAATAATTGAATCACCCGGCAATATGAGTTATTTGTTAGTTTGTTTAATCAAGCAATTGATATACTTTTAATGCAAATGTTTAATGATGAAATCGTAAATTAACTCGGAGGTATTTTAAACCGTAAGTGCACTTTAAATAGCGCGAGCTTCGTCAGATAGCGTCTACTTCAAAATGTAAAATATACGTTAGCAGCCAATCGTTAATGATTTGGGACAAATATGATGTTATTTAATGTTAAATAATGTGAGTGGCGCTGTGTGGCGCGACAGGGATGTGAGCAACTTCCTGAGTCTGCTGGGCGGCGCGGACAGTTATTTGAGTGTTTTCCGATTTTACTGTTCTGTTTGATCGATAAATGTATGTTTATCTGTTCAGTTAAGCAGCAGTTGAACGACGAATCTATCTAGACTCTAGACACAACACGAAGCTATACTCATATTAAAAATGCATATGCAGAAGCTGGAAATATACTAAAAGTATGTAGTTAAAAGCAGCATTTACTTGTCGTATTGTTTATGGGCGTGGGGCAGTAACGTTATTCATGCGTCGCATGTTTCATTATCAGCGCACGTGCTTTGCTCATGGACGCGCGTCGGAGACTGACAAGGAAGAGAAGAAAATGTGAAATAAAGTCGTTTTGATTAACCGAAGATCTTATATTTTGACAGGAATCTCAATTGAGTCTCAATGAGCTCGTCTATAGAGCAGGACTGTGAAAGCAGTCCAGCAGAGGACACTCAGTCTGAACTGTGAGTCACATTTCAGGATTATTATGCTTTTAACTGATACTGTTTAGTTTAGTGTCTACAATACCGTTATATAAAAATATTAACAATTTAGTTTACTTATAATTAACTTTATGTTATAAATAATAGGCTATTTAATGTTAATGCATACAGTAGCCTACATGTTTGGGTTAATTACTTTTTTTAAATAACATATTTTTACATTTTTGTAAACAGACTTAATTCGTTTTGCTGTCTTAAAGAATAGGTTTGAAAATATGATGTGTTTTTCAAGGGTTAGTTCACCCCAGAATAAAAAAAAAAATAATAAATTACTCACCCTTATGTTGTTCCACACCTGTAATACCTTTGTTGATCTTAGAAACACAAATTAAGATATTTTTAATGAAATATGAGAGCTTTCTGACCGCCTGACCCCCCTCTCAGAGAGGGAGTAAAGATATTGTTAAAATAGTCCATAGCCGTTCTCAGTACCAAGAACACCAAGTTTGGACTTGCGTCCTCCTTAGTTCGGACTTGCAAGTTCAGACTCAGAAGAAAGTCAATGTTATAATTATTTATGTATTTTTATGTATTTAAAATGATGACTAGTTTAGAGTGGACTATTTTAATAATCTGACACTTTGATGTTTTTCACAAAATAGAGACACACACGAATAAAGGAAGATATTTCTGTTTGGTTTTATTGAGTCTATAGAATGATCAGTTCCTGAAACAATAAACCTCAGCGATTCAGTGAAGGTTTATATGGAGGTTTAGATATAAACTTTTTATAATGGATATAGAAACACAATGTACTGCATTTCATTGTAACTGAACTTGTACTTTGCTCAATGACCATAAAGTTCAATCTAATCTAATATAATAAATGTGTATTTGCATGTGACAAATATTCTGTCTGTTTTTTATCCTTAGAGCTAAACGGAAGAGATCAGATTCACCCACATCATCACATCTGTCACTGAGAAGTGGAGAATCACTTCTTCAACCAATACACTTCAGCAATGAACCACAGAGAGACATAGACAGGTTTGTTTAAACAAACAATCAAATGCTGCTGTCCATGTTTCAAAATATAAATGAAAGATCACCTACATTATTAAGTCTATAGAATGATCATTTCCTGAACCAATAAACAACCAGAGATTCAGTGAAGGTTCATATGGAGGTATAAACTTTTTTAATGGATATAGAAATGCAATGTACTGCATTTTATCGGACCTGAACTTGTACTTTGCTCAATGACAATAAAGTTTCTTCTAAATTAATAAACGTCTATTTGCATGTTACAAATATTCTGTGTTTTTATCATTAGAACTAAACAGAAGAGACCATATTCACCCACATCATCACAACTGTCTCTAAAGAGTGGAGAATCACTTCTTCAACCAATACACTTCAGCAATGAACCACAGAGAGACATTGACAGGTTTGTTTAACAAAGATGGGAAGTAATGAAGTACAAATACTTTGTTACTGTACTTAAGTCTTTCCCTGCCATTGACAAGATATCTCGTCAATCAAGAGAAAACGCTTCCCCGCCAATGACGAGTATTTCCGTCTTTCCGCAATACCGCTAGTATCCACTAGGCAACTTTTTAAAACCGGAAGTATTGCCCTATGGCAAGCTGCTGCATGTCCGTGTCTGGTTTAAAGATCGCTCTGAATGGGATCTCTATGAAAAGTCCATCACAAAAATGGAATTATCTCTGCTTTTTGCTCAAAATGTGGTGTTTTTGCAGAAACCTACCCATATTCAAAAGCTGATTACAAAAGAACTACTGAAGGTAGGATGAAACTTTTTTTTTTTTCTAAAGCAGAGGGTCTGTTCTTTTATTTGGAATATTGTATGTTTATATATTTGAAGAAGAACATTTTCTGGAAGGAATTAAACTTTTGTGAAAATCATAAAAAACGCTGGCGCTGGCTGGCAACTTTTTTTTAAAAAACGCTGGCGGGGAAAGAGTTAAGTAGATTTGTAGATCTGTAGGCTACTTTACTTCACTATTTTTTACTTTAACCTCTTAAATTTTTCCGCAAATATCTGTACTTTTTACTTTTAACATTTTCAAAACAGTCTCTTTAGTTTTTATTAAAAAAAATATAATTCCAGTAGATTTGTCTTATTCCCAACTTCCAATGCAATCTCTCTCTCCCTCCGCCCCATCACGTGTCCACGTGTTTGTGCATCTCACATCTCCGACACTGGCACATTACATCACACAGGTAGGCAATAGCCCTTACCAGCTCCCAATTCAGTTTTTCTTGGCTTGTTGTTTAGGTGTGTGGTGATGAACAAAATACTCGACTTTACACCTAATTTAGTCTCGCTTAGCCAGACCTTCAATACTGAAGGTCTGGTGTTTTTCGCTGCTTTTTCTGGTCAAAGCCTGCCCATGAGCTGTTTGACCGACATGTCAAACAACCAATCACAGTTTGTTTCGTCTAGCGTCACTCTTCGGACTCCCCACAATAACGAGCCGGCTGGCAACAAGTTAGTTATTGAAATAACCAGCCACAACCGAATAGCATCTAAATAAAAACATTACTCACCATAGAACAACGTTGTGCACTTCATCAACAGCCACACCAATGAGACACTCCCGGTAAACATCTGTTTCAAACATATCTCTCCACTTTTTAACAAATACAAGCAATTCAGGAGAACCGAACTTTTGACTCTACTAACTGCCTCAAGCAAAACTCTTGGACGTCTTTTAGAGAGTCTATGCCGCAAACTTTGCATATTTTTGAGAATCCAATGTTTAGCCGATCATGGTAACTGCTCATTATTATCCACGTGAACATGACTGATTCTCTTCCTCAATGAAACGTTAGAGCTGTGTTTTCCAGGGACCGAAACTAATTGCAACACTCGCGTCTCCTAGAAATCCGGTTTATTTCAACCAATCAAAGAAGACATTGACATTCTCACAGGGTTTCCAGAAAAGTGTACAAAAACATCAGACGTTTAGACAACAGTCTGTGGGCGTGATGTCTGGGGCTGAGACTACACCTAATTAGCCACAAGACAAATGTATTTAACTTGTGTCTTGCTAACATGCATGACTTGTAAGAAGCTCATGTAAAAAGTTAGCTAAAGTTTTGCTAACCCAATAAGCCTATATTACGGACCGTATCAATGTACTGTAGTGTCCATTTATATTAAACACAATACAGATTTGCGCCTAATGTCATCATAATCACCACATGCAAATTAGGTGTTAACAAATTTAAAATGTGCTAATATCATGTACATCTGATAAAGCACAACAGTTGATAAACAAAGATAACTAAACCATATCACCACAGATCTTTCCCAGTTACTGACTTTTCTCCTGAAATATTATGTTTAAATATACAGATTAGCATGTGTTGCTTAAAGGAATAGTCTACTCATTTTCAATATTAAAATATGTTATTACCTTAACTAAGAATTGTTGATACATCCCTCTATCATCTGTGTGCGTGCACGTAAGCGCTGGAGCGCGCTGCGATGCTTCGATAGCATTTAGCTTAGCCCCATTCATTCAATGGTACCATTTAGAGATAAAGTTAGAAGTGACTAAACACATCAACGTTTTTCCTATTTAAGACGAGTAGTTATACGAGCAAGTTTGGTGGTACAAAATAAAACGTATCGCTTTTCTAAGCGGATTTAAAAGAGGAACTATATTTTATGGCGTAATAGCACTTTTGGGAGTACTTCGACTCGGCTGAAAAGTCCGCTCCCCTTCTCACTCTCATAATGGGAGAGGGAGGGTGTTACTGCGCCGAGTTGAAGTACTCACAAAAGTGCTATTACGCCATAAAATATAGTTCCTCTTTTAAATCCGCTTAGAAAAGCGCTACGTTTTATTTTGTACCACCAAACTTGCTCGTATAACTACTCGTCTTAAATAGGAAAAACGTTGATGTGTTTGGTCACTTCTAACTTTATCTGTTAATGGTACCATTGAATGAATGGGGCTAAGCTAAATGCTATCGAAGCATCACAGTGCGCTCCAGCGCTTACGTGCACGCACACAGATGATAGAGGGATGTATCAACAATTCTTAGTTAAGGTAATAACATATTTTAATATTGAAAATGAGTAGACTATTCCTTTAATTTAGAGGAAATTTTTTACATATACAAACAGATAAAGGGTAGTAGGCTTAAAACAAACACTACAGTATCTGTGTATTTTGAAAGTTTTTTTTTTCATTTGACTAAATAAAATTAGACATGGAATATGAACAAAATAAACCATGAAAGTGAAAAACACATGAAGTGAAAAAGTGTCCTAAATAACTTCCTAATTTCGCTAGTTAATGCTAGAAGGCCATGGCTCTATGTGAACTGATTATTTTGTAGAGTATGAAACAATTTCATGAGTGTAAGGGATTTAAAATAAATTGGTAAGAAAGTCAGAGTTGTCTTAACATATGTAGCGACAAGAGATGAGGGATAATCACCTCCATTTTAAACATAACAAATGAGAGTACACTGAAATCTTTTTGTATTAACGTATTAAAGTGGACGCTTTTCGTGATCCCATTTTTCAAACTTTAGTTAGTGTGTAATGTTGCTGTTATAGCATAAATAATACCTGCAAAATGATAAAGCTCAAAGTTCACTGTCAAGCGATTATATTTTCTTTAACAGAATTCACTTTTCAAGAACTACAGCGAACGGCGGTTTGGACCACAGCCCTCTACTTTTCAGTTGAATGACGTCAATGTTAAAGATTTTAACTAAACTCTGCCCACAGAAATACGTCAGTCGCCAGCTAAGCTCAAACGGCTCTGCTAAGCTTAGCTGCTGTCGAATCAAAACAGACTAAACAAACTACACAATCAGAACTCGTTACGTATTTCTGAAGGAAAGACTTCATAGAAAAAGGAAGACATCAGCCCGTTTTTCAACGAAACACCTTTTACCTTTACCTATTACCATTATATCGACTAATATTTCATTAATTCTGAATTCTCTATCGCCATATCAGTTAAATGAATCTGAATTATCTGAACATTCCTGTCCTTGTACTCCTGCTACAGCCAAAGGAATTGTGAGTGTCCTTTAGCTTAAACATTTGAAATAATATAAACAATATTATATTCAAACTTTTGTCTGTTTTCTTTAATAACTACATTACACAATACTTGTACTTTTACTTTCAGTACTTGAGTAGTATATTTTAAAATAAACTACTTGCAATACTTAAGTGGAAGTACTAAAGTATTAAACATGTTTTGTACTTAAGTGCTGTGCTTAAAGAACACTTCAACTTCTACTCAAGTCACTTTTTTGATAGAGCACTTGTACTTTTACTCAAGTCTGGGTCCCTAGTACTTTATACATCTCTGTTTTTTACACACGAAACATGAACACGTGTTATATTGTGCACCATAAAAACAGGAAAAATGGGACCTTTAAAATTATGTGAGGTCCAGTTACCAGCGTAACACTAAAACAGATAGTATTCATGGCTACTTTTTATAGTACATGTGAGAGCCGATACTTCTTTACTTTCACTTAATCAAAAAGTGTCAGTACTTTAACTTTTACCAGAGTATTTTTAAACACGAGTATCTGTACTTCTACTTGAGTAAAGGATGTGTGTACTTTTCCCAACATGGACAAAAGATGCTGTCTATGTTTCAAAATAAACATGAAAGATCACCTACATTATTGAGTCCATAGAATGATCATTCCTGAAGCAATAAACTTCAGAGATTCAGTGAAGGTTTATATGGCGGTTTAGATATAAACTTTTTTTAATAGATAAAGAAATGCAATGTACTGCATTTTATTGGACCTGAACTTGTACTTTGCTCAATTATAATAAAGTCAAATCTAATCTAATCTAGTAAACGTGTATTTCCATGTGACAAATATTCTGTCTGTTTTTTTATCCATAGAGCTAAACGGAGGAGATCAGATTCACTCATATCATCACAACTGTCTCTAAAGAGTGGAGAATCACTTCTTCAACCAATACACTTCAGCAATGAACCACAGAGAGACATTGACAGGTCTGATTAATCAAACATTTACCTTTAAACTGTTTCAGCTGCCATTCTCCACCAGCCCATCTGCATCTTTACCAAGTTACTGTAAAGACAGTATTTATTATGCACTAAATTGCATTTGTTTAACACTAGCATTTGTTTAACACATCGGTTTAATTTAATGGCTTTTTTGTACAACCCGAAAGGGTAGTAAATTTGCCTACGGCATATTGTTGAGTTTTTGAAAAATTTCAAAGCATTTTCTAAAATAATGTTTCAATATAAGATTTGTTACCAAAAATCATTCCATTTGGTGAAACACAGAGAAAGTTGTGGCCAAATTAAGACCTCAACAAATGGCCTCAATAACCCATAAGGGTTAAAATGGCAGTAGACATCCCCTTTAAATAACCATGTAATAATTTTTGTATATGCTATTGTGTCAATGTTGTCTGTATGTACTGTAATTGTTCTGCACTGTCCTATGTTGTTCACCAAAGCATGCAGTTTATTTGATGTAAACTAAATCATTTGACATTAAGAAATAGGAGCTAAATTGATTAAAGTTCAATATTGCTGTAGTGAGTTGGAAGCACAAGTATCACCTGAGCACATGGAGTCTGTACCTGCTGAAAGCTTGCTTCTGCGGCACCAATGTAATGTCTGCGCTGAGAAAAGACACTGTGGCCACAGCAAAGGCTATGGTTTGGTGAGTTTTTATAGAAAATATCTGTTCAGTTCCTTCAATATATTTTAAAATATAAACCTCTTGGAACTGTGGGAATGGTGAATATAAATACTGTTGCTGGATTGTTACCATGTGATATAACATCTCTCTGTTTTGACGTCAGTTATCTAATGTACCAGACAGTCAGTCTCTGCTCGTTCATGTTGTGGGAAAAATGGGGACAGCTGACTTCAAAACCTTCAAAAGAGACCTAAGTGAGGAATACCCAGAATGCTTTGGGAGTCATCTAGAGGAGCTTACTGTTTCTGATGTTGCTGCGAAATTAGTAGAGAGCTTTGGAGGAGAGGGAGCATGGAGGGTCACATATTACCTTTTGGATAATGGTAAGGCTATTTTTATTGATCTATTCCATCCTATGAACTTCAAAACTACTGTATTAATTCATTTTACACATCTACTTTCACTCAGCAAATCCTCTACAAAAGATCACTGAGGCCAATAAAGCAAACCTGAAGCAAAAATGTCAACAGATAAATGAAGGAAATTCTTCTTATGCTAAACATACTTTGTTGAATGAGATCTACACACATCTTTACATCACAGAGGGTGCAAGTGGACAGATAAATAATGAACATGAGGTGTTGAGGAATGAGGTGATTTCACAGAGAAGAACCAATCCAGAAACTTCATGGGCCTGTAATGACATCTTCAAGACTCTGCCAGGACAAGATAAAGAAATCAGAACAGTGATGACAATGGGGATTGTTGGAATTGGAAAGACTGTGTCAGTGCAGAAGTTCATTTTAGACTGGATAGATGGAAAAACAAACCAAGACATCAAAACTATCATCCATCTACCATTTCGAGACATCAACTGCAAAAGGGGAAACTGTAGTCTCCTACATCTGATTCATCAATATGCTCCAGAATTAAAAGAAGCAAATCTTCCAGAATTGAGAGCTCTTTTCATTCTTGATGGTTTAGATGTATGTCAGTATCCACTTGATTTTCATAACAACGATCACTGCACTGACATAAATAAGGAAACCTCTGTTGATGTTCTGCTTACAAACCTCATCAGGGGTAATCTACTTCCTTCTGCTCTTCTCTGGATAACCACAAGACCATCATCAGCCAATCGGATCCCACCCGAATGTGTCCATCGAGTTACAGAGATTTGTGGATTTAATGACCGTCAGAAGGAAGAATACTTCAGAAAGAAAATCAGTGAACAGAAACAGGCGAATGAAATCATTACTCACATCAAAACATGCAGAAGCCTCTTCATTATGTGCCACATGCCAATATTCTGCTGGATTTCAGCCACTGTGCTAGAAAACATGTTAAGTAATGGAAACTCTCATGACAAACCCAAAACTCTGACAGAGATGTTCACTCACTTCCTGCTCTTTCAGATCAGTCTCAAGTATAAGAAGTTTAATGGAACCAATAAAGAAGACCCAAAGAAACTTTCTGCATCTGACAAAACATTGATTCTGAAACTGGGAGAACTGGCTTACCAGCAGCTGAAGAAGAACAGCAATACATTCACTGAAGATGATCTGATAAACTGTGACATTGATGTCGATAAAGTCTCTCAGTACTCAATGTGCACAGTGATTTTCAAAGAGGAGCTGGGATTGTACAGGGAAAAGAGCTACAGCTTTTTACATCTGATCCTTCAGGAATATCTTGCAGCAGTATATGCTCACTTTGCATGTGTGAATGATGGTAAAAATGTTCTTAACCCTAGACTCAAGTCAGATCTTACAAATGTACAACGGAGTGCAGTAAACAAAGCTTTAAAAAGTGAGAATGGACACCTGGACCTCTTCCTGCGTTTCCTTCTGGGACTTTCAGTTAACCCTAACCAAACTCTTCTGCAAGATCTTAGGAAAGACGTTTTAACTGAACCTTGCACAAATGAAATCATGATAGACTATATAAAGGATAAGATCAAACAGGAATCATCATCAGAGAGAATCATCAATCTTTTTCATTGTTTAAATGAACTGAATGACAACTCTCTTGTGAAAACAATTCAGTCTGCAATGAAATCAGGAACACTGTTAGGTAATGAGCTGGACCCAGAACAGTGGTCTGCACTGGCTTATGTCTTACTGACATCAAGAGAGGAGTTAGAGGAGTTTGACATGAATAAGTTTCGCACATCAACATCAAACCAACTAAGACTGCTACCAGTTCTCAAGATCTGCAAAATAGCCAGGTTAGTTAATTTATGTTGACTGCGCATAATTTACATTAATGACTACTAAGATGTGCAGTCTGAAGGGGATCGCACACCGGCCGCGCAGCTCAGCGCCGCGCAGCGCCGCGCCGTTCTAAAAAAAATTTAACACATTGTTTTCTAAGAGTGTACGCACACCGGCGCTGCCAGGTGGCGCCTGTCCGCGCCGCCCAGCTGTGACTCAGGAAGTTGTTCAAATCCCTGTCGCGCCACACAGCGCCACTCACACAGTTTAACATTAAATAACATCATATTTGTCCCAAATCATTAACGACTAACATTGGCTGCTAACGTTTATTTTGCATTTTGAACTAGACGCTATCTGACGAAGCTCGCGCAATTTAATGTGCATTTTCCGGTTTACAATACCTCCGAGTTCTCCTTGGCGCGACGCGGCGCTGCACAGCGCTGAGCTGCGCGGCCGGTGTGCGATCCCCTTGATACTGAAGTTCTCATAGACACTTTTACCCTTAAATGGAAAATCTGTTATTATTTACTAACAGCTGTGTAGTTTCCCATGGCTTTCTTTGTTCTTTGGAAGATTAATTTGATATTTTTCTCTTCCATACAGGTTGGATTGCTGTAATCTCTCATTTGATTCCTGTAAGAGACTGGCTTCAGCTTTAACGATAGTGAACTCACCCTTGAGAGAACTGATTCTAAACAACAATAAACTTGACAAGTCTGGCGTCAATGCTCTCTTGTCTGGACTAAACAGTACACACTGTCAACTACACAAGTTGGGGTTAGTAGATTACAAGGGTGCCACATTCAGGCAAATTCACACTGATCCGATCCCAAATGCCAACAATCTTTTTTTCCAGCATTTTAAATCCAGCAGCCAGCAAAGAAGATATCAGTGTATCTGTTTATAATGTACTATACCATCTTTGGGGTCACTATTTTTATTTGCTTAAAAATCATCTCAAGTAGGGATGCTCCGATCGATCGGCCGCAGATCGGTATCAACCGATAACAGCATTAAATGACTCGATCGGTTCTCGCTAAATTTGCCGATCTCATAAACCGATCTTTCTGTTTACTTTTGTCATCATAGGGCTCCTGAATGCGGCGGCTATTAGAGACAATTATTACTAGGGGTGTAACGATATTACAAACCGAACCAACCGATCACAAAACGCCACCCACGATACGAATCGCGAAACTCCCGTGGCGTGGCGCGGTACTCTCACGCCT